>NW_004955414.1:28100326-28329638 GCF_000276665.1 Chinchilla lanigera | reverse complement strand
CCTAGTGTGAGGGGAACTCACACCAGGAAAACAGGCAAAACGTAAAGGTATAAAATAGGTTTTTGGAATTGGGTGGGGAGCTTGTTTTTCGTTTTTTTTTTTTTTTTTTTTTTTTTTTTAAACCACTACTTCACTGATTGAGAACCACTGCATTAAGGCAACCAAAACAACAGATAAAGAATTCCTCCTGGAAATCTTCTAGTTCTTAATTCTGGTGAAAAATAGTAATAAAGCAGGCCTCCAGAGGGCTGAGTATTTGACCGCAATTTAGCCTTTTCAGCAAAATTGTTTCCACAAAGTTTTTTAGAGGGCATTTTCCCTTCAGTGTAATCAAGGAATGTTACTTTTTAAAGATGAGCCTTAGGAAACTCATTACTGCATTTTTATAAGCATATTTTGAGAACAACACTGTTCTTAATAACTTTACCAAGTTTCCAAATGAAGTTCCCAAGAGAAACATGTTTTAAAGTTAAATCTCGGAGGAAACACCACACATAGCCCACTGTCCGGGGGCAGGAGCTTTCCCCTCATGGACTTTGAGTACTACAATCCCTTCCTTTCGCTCCAGCTACCCATTAAGCTTTGTCCACATTTTTCTGTCTATGGAGGATATCGTCCTTCAGTCCCTCTTCACTGCATTCCACTCTAATTTATATTTCTTTTGGTCCTGACACTTTATTTTCTATTTTAGGGCATGTTTCTTCTTACAAGGCCTTGGAAATCCTTCATGAAATGAGTCAAGGTATGTTTGAAGTACAACTCTATTGACTCTGCCTTTGTTTTGCTTAGGGTTATCTATTGCACACAGCTGCTGAGACCAATCTGGCTATTGCTGGAATTGTGTGGAGGAACTTAAACGAAATGCACATGCCTGAGTCCTATCCTCAGGATCCTCATGTAACTCATGCAGCATTCAGCCTGATTTTTATAAGGTCCCCAGGTCTCTTTAATGTGCAACCAGAGTTGATAATCCAGGACCACTGCTCTGACCACCCACCTGAACTCTCTCATTCTGCCTGCTTAGACACCTCAGCCAGATGAGACCCCTTCCCTTCTATGCAGTCCAGCCCAGATGTGGCCCAAGTGCTCATAGATGCTGTGAATCAACTGCTAGCTGACCACGTGGGGTCGCAGGTGACAGCCATGTACCCTTGGCCAAGGTCTTGGGGCCCCCTGGCCCACCTTCCTTACAGTCAACAAGCCTCATGGCAGACTCTGCCAAGACAGGAAAAGAGACAAGACCATTACCAATAAAATAGTGAAGTTTTCCAAAACACTGTTCATCATATATTTCTCTGGTAAGTGTTTGAGCTTGTGGATGAAGTTGATCATATATTCACACATCGGGGAGCGGTTTATTCGGTACACAAATCGGCCATTCTCGAACCTTGCATACTCTGTCTGTGAGGACAAAGGAATGTGAACATGTTTACACTTGTGACTTCAAAAGACCAGAAACTGCCATGGCTGTCACACCTTGGTACTTCAGTGCCTTGAAACTCCTTGAGTTTTGTACTCCATGCGTTTTGATGCAAAAATTTTATCTGGGTTTGTTGGTACTCAGGTGGCAAGCTAGAACTTGTTGGTATTGATTGCCTCGTGACTTGCTACCCTTCCAGTCCAAAAAATTTGTTACTTAGTTGAAAAAAAATCCTAAATCTGAAGTATTCTATATACACAATCTATCATTTTTCTGAAAGTTTAAAAAAATAAGTAAAGAAGATGACAGCTAAAGAATATTTTATTTTTTTATTGTAAGCTCCATAAAGAGCAGTGAAAAGGAAAATGCATCCAAACTTATGGGACAGAGTAAAACTTTACTTGGTGAGACTTAGGGAAGCCGTCTCATATGTCCTCTTCACTAATAATAAAAAACTGCAGCACTAAGTACACATTAAAATTAAAAAAAATTGGAGTGAGATCAACTTTTAAAAGGACAAAAAAAAAAAAAAAAAAAAAAACAACAAAAAAACCCACAAAAGAAAACCAAACCACAAATCAAAGGAAGCCAGGAATGGGAATTAATAATGATGAAAGAGCAAATCAATGAAGTATAAATTAAAAATGTGGACAGAATGCATTTAAAAACTGGTTCTTCCAAAAGACCAAATAAACCCTTGACATGCTTAAAAAAAGATGAAGAAAGAAAAGAAGCAGAAGAGCAATTACAGTAGAGATTAGGCACTTTACATAACTTTAGGTTAAACAAAGCAAAGCAAACCCAGAGAACAGAGATGTTTCCAGAAAACACAAACTACTAATACTGAATCCTAAAAAAGTGGAAAATATCAACAGGACACTAACTGTGGGAAGGACCAGGACTAGGGAGGTATCCATCTGTTCAGCGATAGAGTACTGGGAAGATGGGGACGACAAAGGGCATGATGCTAGTCAGCAGGGTAAGCTCAGGGGATCTATCGTACAACAGTGACTGTAGTTAATACCAAGGCGTTTGATTTTTGAAAACTGTCAGGCAAGATTTTAAGCGCTGTCACCACAGAAGAGGGATTACATGTGGGAATTAACTTATTCAGCCATTCCACACTGCATGTAATACTTCAAAATATGTTGTATGTGATAAATATATAAAGAGAAAAGAAAGCACTTTAGCATAAAAGCCAACAGTAAATATAATACTAAGTGGCAAAATGCCCAAACTATCACTAACATGCTAACTCTACAAGGAGACCTACTAGCACTGCTTCTTTATACAACGAGTACTCACCGCTGAGATCTCCCAGCCCCATCACCTTCTTAGCTTCTCCTGGGGCTTCCCAGGCAGCATGTAGCCTCTGCTCTTCTGCTTGTGTCTCCCTCCCACTCACCCAAGCCTGGCTGCTGCGCCCTTGTCACTCCAGGCAGCGGGCCCCCTCCTCCCCCAGCTTCAGTTATCCTTAAAACATAGAATCCCCAGTTGAAAATCCAGTCTCTACCATCTCCTGAATTCTAGTCTTGCACCTCTAATCATCCCCTATTTCCTCCGGCACACCCTCTTTCCTTACCTCCACTACTGTATGAACCTCACTTTCGATTCTTCCTCCTTTTTAATCTTTAATCTGCATGCAGTTTCTAGATGCCATTCAAGATTTTTTTTTTTTTTTTTTTTTGCAGTACCGGGGATCGAACTCACGACCTTGTGCTTGCCAGGCAGGCACGTATGTCACTGAGCTATATCCCCAGCCCCAAGATTTCTTTCTGACATTATTTCAGGAGAGCTCAGGAGTCCTACACTTCAGTGATGATCAAACCAACTCACTCAGATCCTCTTCTGCCTGGCGCTCTGGGTCCAAACTCCGACCTGCCTGCAGCAGGCTGGGAGGGTCAGGTCAACAAATACATCCCCCTACAGGGCAGCACAAAGCCTCTGCCACCACCAGGTTACACTCCTGGTCCTAGGAGGCCTGGACCTACTGCAATAAAAACTCCTCACTGAAGAGGGACTGACTGGGGGAGGGCAGAAGACACTGGAAGGCACAGCTTTGCAAGAAATGCCAACTGCAAATCCCAGCACTCTGAGAGGCTGAGGCAGGAGGATCACAAGTGTGAGCCCGGCATGGGTAATTTAGTGAGACTCTGTCTCAAAATTAAAAAAAATAAAATAAAATAAGGCTGGGAATACAGCTCAGTGCAAAGTTCTTGGGTTCAATCCATTAATCAATCAAATAAATCCTGATAACACAAACATGCAGTTCTTCAATAGGAGGGAGACAGGAAATGTAAAAGCTATAAGGAACTATTTGATCCTAATACAGAATTAAATGTATCTAAAACAATTAAAAGGAAGAGAGTAGAAATAGCAAAACCAACAATATCAAACCCAAGAGGTCAGGGTTTTAGAAGGCAGATGCCAGTCAGCTACAGACCACCCTGACAGTTCTCTAAACAGTCGGGGGGAGGGTGTGTGTGTGTTTGTGTGCCCGCACCAGGAGGTAGGTGCTAAGGTCCACCTTCACCCACTTCCCTCCCAAACCCCTAGAAAGCTTCATGCCAAGGTGATCAGGTGGCTGGACAATGCTGACTTCGGACACAGCAAGGGCTGAGCAGGATTTCCTACCTGCTTTCAAGCGCTTCCAAATCATTTTGCCTTTTCAAAGCTACAGAGGAAAGACTGAGAAAAGGGGAGGGAAAGGAGAAGACATCGAAAGTCCAACCCTCTGCCCCTGTGAACCTTGAAAGGAAGGCAGCAGCTGCCCTGGAATGAAGTTTCTTGTCTGTGGAGGCCAACTTACCTCTACTTTTTCTACTACTTGCTTCCCAAAGGAGCACACTTTGGTGGAACAGGTGACTGTCATATTTTCAGAACTCTCGTACTGACTGGTTACACCATAAAAAGCCCCAGCATCATCTTGAATATTGCAGTTTAAATCGGCCTGTTGGGAAGGAAATGGGGGTGGGGTTATTCTCTCATCCCAGGAGTCATGGTGACAAGCAGCCAAGGCTAGGGCATGGCACCTGGTGGCGGGGCAGTGGAAGGGTGGCTTGGAGGTAGCTCAGAGATGCCCCTCTAAAAACAAGTGTCCAGCAGTCACTTTCTGTAGAGGATGCCAACCTGGAAAATGCTTCCTGGAAATGACCTGCTACTTGTACCTATTCTGTTTTACTTTCTTGCATTCAGCATCTGTATAACACTGTTTCTTCCAACAAAATATCCTCAGGTCCCAGGTATGTGCAGAAAGCTGGACATGAATTCACTAATTTTTCAAGAGACTGAGAACAGGAGACTTCGTAGCCAACTGGCCATGTGTGATACATGCAATACAGAAACTTTGCTAGAAGTTACAGGCATCTTCCTAAAGACTGGCTTACAAAGATGCTAAATTAGTGCCCCTCACTTCACACATTTTTCTCAAGTACTATGGGAGGCTCACGCTAGATCCTAGACAGGACCTGGCCACAACCTAATGTGTGAGATAAGTACAAACATAAATAACTACCATGTGGGTAGACGGTAAATATCACACCAAACACGCCAGAATGCAGACAGTGGAAGGCACCGCTTCTAAGGAGGTCACAGTGAACGTAAGTTTGTATGGAGATGGAGCCACTGCAGTATTTAGATCACTGCTATGATCTACCTGAATGTGTCCCCCAAATTTGTGTGTTGGAAAGCCAACCCCCAAAGCAACAGCGTTGGATGATGGAGCCTTTTGAGAGGTATTGAGGTTTCTGCTCTCACAGGCAAACTAATTCCTGTATAAGAGGGCTTTCAGAAATGAGCTGTCTGTCTCTGAAATGAGCTATCTCTCTTAGTCTTCTGCCTTCCACAGGGTGAGGGTGCAGTGAGGCTTCATAAGACAATGGTTCCTTTAACCTGGCCTTCCCAGATCCCAAGAATGTGAGGGCTAGATCTGTTCTTTATAAGCCTCCCTGTCTGTGGAACTGCAGCTTAGCACCACAGTGGAAGGCTGTTGCTAATTACTTGCGCATCCCCTCTCACACACCAGGCTCTGTGTGGAGAGCTGGGGAGCAGAATGAGCAAAGGCTGGGCCGGAGCCTGCTCTCTTGGGGCTAATGATTTAGTAAGGAAGGCATGAGGATGAGAGGGAAGTCCCAGGGACAGTAGTACAGAGGGACAGGGGAACAAAGAGAGGGGAGGGGCTCTCCAAAGCCCTACAGCCTGGATCCAAAGAAAGAGGCCCCAGCTAGGCAAAAGGAGCATTCCCGAAGGGAGAGACCAGGGCTGGAAAGCGGGACTGTGAAAGGGTGGGTGGGATGGAGCCTGCGAAGTGGAGAGGAGCTGGGAGGGAGGCAGGAGGATCTTCCATCCTGAGACCGTGGGGACCAAGGAGCTCTGAGCAGGCAGGATAGCAGCACTGACTGCTAGATCCAAGCTAAGGAGATCAGATCCAAAAAGGCATCTCTAACCACAATTTGGAGAAGAGAAAAAGAAGTAGTGTAGACACAGAAATGGCATCCAGTATAGTCATCCAAATGCAAGAGATATGGAATACCATGACGGCTCTTGACACAGTGGGGAAGATCTGATCTTCAAATGAGATTTTCCATTTTGGGAGATTCAGCACATTTGGACTCGATAATTTCAATCCCTTCTCAGGTACTAGCCACCGTGAAGATATGAGTCATCCTACTTATTTTAAAATAAAGACTTGCATTTGAATTTCCTCTTTGCATTCAATATCAGGAACATGTCCATCCTGTTTAGCAAAACTTCACGTTTTCTGCCTTCAAAGAGAGAACCATGTACTCTATATTCCCCTTTGCAACTCATGTGCCAAGAAATTCCAAGCTCAATTCAGTGTACAGTAATGCCTTGTCCCAGCCTAGCTGCTTCTACCAACCAGTGTGCAGCTCTTTGTACTGGTTTCCAATCTGCCTCTACTGGCACTCGTTTTACACATCCATAAATGTGGTAAGCTTTCTCACATTGTGCTCCATGGAGCTGCAAGGGGCACTAGTCATAAATAAATAAAAACCCCCACAGTGCATTCTTCTCACTTTCAAGGGTTTAACCTTTGGCTCCACAGAAGAGCAGCGAAGTGGGAAATGAGGCCCTTCCCTAGCTGCAGTCTGCACCTGAGCTTCCCAAGCTGTGCTGCAGCCTCTGGGAGAGAAAGGTGCCTTACTATCCAGGTACCAGGGAGCTCGGGCACTGGACTGACCATCAGGCTGCACCCAAGGGAGCCTGCAGGAACCACTCTGGTCTTGCTCTGATCACATCCTGGAACATACGACACTGCAAAGTGGCAGGTGTTTGCAGCTGTGGGTTTATTAGTGATGTTCTTTTTGTTCGGTGGGACTTACATGCTCTTACTACTATAATGTTAGTTTATGTCAAACAATTTCAGCATTTTTATTTTTATTTTTTCCCTGCCTCTGCCACCTCCAGTTTCAGCAATGTCAAAAATGTTTTCAGTGTATGTACAAAGCAAATGAGACACAAATTGTAAAATGAGTGTATACAGCTTTACTTCTACTTATGAAATTGTCTGCCTCTCCAGAAGTAACCAGAGGTAACCATTTTTCAAGAGTCCTTAGATACTTAGCAGATAGTCAAACAAATATGTTTTCTGCACAAACAGCACTATATTTTTTCTCAATCTTGTTTTATAATAATCCATCTTAAAACTTGAATAGACTGACAGCGGGATGGTCATTTAAAAAATACCAACAGCTGTACCTTTTCAGGACTGCACGCTGCTCTGCTACCCAGACGCATGATAAGTTACATTCTACCGGTGAGTATTCAGGATGTTTTCCAACAACGCAGTACTAACACATTTATGCTGAGTAGAAAAGGATGTTGCCAATTATTTTTATTTTTCCTTCTTTCAGTTTTAAGAAACTTGTAGCTTTGAAAATGAGTGATTATGTGCTATGAAGACACATAATATTAGTGAGCTAATATTGCAATTTAATATGGTGATTTAAACAAACTTTTTAAAATATCAAACTGTTTTGAAAGACTGGTCAACAACTCAAGCAATCTGGCGTTTGTGGTGTAAGGAGGGACATGTGGGAAGGAATACGTGAAATAAATGATGGGGGTGGGGAAGCAGGCAAGTTGATGGAGCCAAATGTTCATTAAAAAGTGTCAATCTCAGCCGGGCATGGTGGCACACGCTATTATCCCAGCATTCTGGAAGCCTGAAGCAAGTGTGTGACTTAGGGCCAGGGATGAAAGCTCAGTGTGAAGACCCTGAGTTCAGTCCGTAGTTCTACAAAAAGAAAGTGTCAACCTCAAGTTACTTAAAATATAGAAAACAACCTGTTAAAATACACAATTTAAAAGCATTCATTTTTAACCATGTTTAGACTGGTACTCATCATGACCCTGAGTTGCTGACAGTTTCCACAACCCTCCTGGTTCCATCCTCTGAGTTTGCCTGCAGAAGGGAAAGTAGCTGTCCTACAGCAGTAGCAAACCTAGCAAATTTGACACCTTGAGTGGATCATTATTTCCCGTTATTAATTAGCACTTTATTTCAGTTGCCTAACATTGTAAATAGCCTCTGAAAGGAGCAACAGAGAATGAGAGAAATGAAGTAACCAAGTGCTTCCCCTATGCAATGCTGTGGCTCATCTACAAATAGGTTATAAGGAGTGGAAGAGGTAGCACAGCAGGGGCACTGACTCTAACTCCACCTGAAGCCTGTTGGAAGGATTCCAAACTGCTAAGAATCTATTCTGGAAATGAATTATACCTCGCATTCATGTGTATCACTAAAAGATAAGCAATATAATGCACAAGTAATATGTGTGCTAAGCTGAAGCTTGACTGTGTCAGTGTTACGGGCTTGGGAGCCACCAGAACACTGGTGTGATGCCCTTTTGGGTGTGTGGGGGTGGGTCAGAGAGATGTGGCTCCTTCCTGTTCCCCTGCTCTGATTGCTGGCTGCCATCAATCAAGCAGCTTTGCTCCACCACCCTCTTCTGCCATGGTTTCTGTCATGAAGCCAGCTGACCATGGACTGAGCCCCCATGAAACTGTGAACCAAATTAAATCTCAACTCCTTTAAGCTGTGGGTGATAAGTACTGTGTCCAGCAAGGGAGAGCTAATAAACATATACATGTATATTTTGTATATATAAAATATTCAGTAACTTCAATTATTTAGGACTTAAACCAACAGAGGACTTGAGGAATATTTTATCAATGACATTATTTAGAACTGTGGATACATAGTAAAGGATGGTTTTGCCACTCTTTATAAAGTCTCTACAGAGAGAGAGAGAGAGAAAGAGAGTGAGAGAGAGAGAGAGAGAGAGAGAGAGAGAGAGACCCTCCTTATAGGCTGCACCTGAGTCAGATTAAGTCCCACCACCTCACCTTCGCTTTACCACTGTCTCCCAGAACTTCCCAAATACCTTGAATGAAGTTTAACTTGGAATCGGAGATCTACAGTTATGATGACATGAATTATGAATAAAGAAGTTATTAAAGAACATCCATTATGAAAACCTACCCCCAGAAACCTGGTGAACAACCTGTGTAGCTTTATAGTTGTTCCTTCAGTATGTTAGATATAAGATGCATTATGAAGTATAAGATATAAGATGCATTATGAAGTATAAGATGCATTTAGAGACGAGCATGAATCAGAAGTTTCTAGTGCTATTAGTTTTCAAATGAACCAGCACCCAGATGAAAAAAAAAAAGAAGTCCCTCCATATATGCTCCCTCGGAGTCACAAGCACCCCCACGCCTCAAGGGGGACCATGACCCTAAAACATCATACCTTAATTTTGTCTGTTTTCTTTTAACTATAAATAAACAGACTGGTATAGTGTCTGGTTTTGTTTCCCCACCACAGATTCATCCATGTGTGCTTGTGTGTGGCTTATTCATCCTCATTATTGTTCACTGTACTGAACAAAAATGTCATGATCTATCCATCTCATTACTGTTGGACATCTGTGATGTCACCAAAGTGACACCTACTCTGGACCTTCTTGGACATCCTTTCATGAACACATGGATGAGTTTCTTGCGGATGTTCCCAGGACTGCAAGTGCAGGGTCATAAGGCCCATATGCATCTTAGCCTTCATCTAGGTAAGGGGCACAGATTATTCCTGAATTATTTTGCTTTTTCTCTTTTTCATCTTTTCACAATTTGGGGAAAATTTGTAACTACCATTGTAAATTTAATAGGTTACACTGTAAAAGGCTTCCCAACTAATGGTAAGTAACCAATCTGCTATCACAACTCCTCTGCATTTACCCTTGAACACGGAAAATAATAATGCAGCCATCCAACCATATCGTAGCTGCTCTTTAGGAATGTTCTAGGAGGTGGAATTTTCATGTGAAACATAATTATCTGTCAGCTGATGGCATTAGGACCATTCTAGAAAGAAATTTTGTCACTGAACTCACAAGAAGCAAAGGTAATACTGAAGAAAGAATGCTAGCATTAAATCAATAAAGGAGGTGAACTCTGCCATGAGGATAGGATTCCTGTGGAGCTCATTACTCACCATACTGACACATTCCCTGCAACTGAAAATGCAGGGCGTAAAGCTGACCTGTTTCATGTGGCTTTGAAGGCAAGAAAATAAGAAATGAAATGCTCTTAGAGTCAAACTATTTCTCCTTAATCAGCTTTTATTTACCTCAAAGTGTATTCTAAAAGCAGATACGTACAAAAATCCAGGAAACAGCTAAGCCCTGGAAAACCTATCTTCCCCATACACTGAATATAAGCCACATTCGTTACTGTGAGGGCCAGGTTTGAAATACTCGCCAATGTGGGTGCAGGTATCGGGATGACAACAGGCCCTTCTAAGAACCTCCTGGTTTGCCCACTGTGAATCATGAATTGAGCTCAGAGGCTCGCTCTTCTACCTTCCAAAGCAGAAACCCTATGCACACCATCCAGACCTGCACTGCCCTGTAAGTCTTCCCACACATGGGAAAATAATACTTCACTGACTCTGCTAGATGTCAACTGTTACACAGCTCTCCCCACTGTCAAATGTGCTTTCTATTGTGGCTGTCACAAATGGCTGCAAATTTAGCAGCCATTAATTGATTTGCATTTTGGCAGGTCAGAGTTCAACTTACCAGGCTAAGACCAAGGTATTGGAAGGCTGTTGTTTCTTTCTGGAGGCTCTGGAAGCCTTGCCTCTTCTATCATAGACAGCTAAGTTTGGCAAAATATCATAGGCTGTCAGACAGGGATGGGCCCTCGAAGAAGTCAGTGCAGAAGAACATATTACAACTGTTCAGGGACACACTGAAGGCCAGGCCTCAAGACAAAGTCCAAGTGACTACACCTAGATACTTCCCTGCGGGATAAACAGTAATGATCCATATTCTAGATAGGCATCAACAACCTTGGGACGAAGACCTTCTTGACCCATCCCTTCCAGGAAAGGTCCTTGTTCTTTCCATGTACACTTGCTATGACTTGCTTCCCCTTGGATCAATACTACCTAAGTGACTGTACTTGTAATCTTATTGGTTGACCATAGTTTTGTCCTACCTTATACCCACCTCATGATTCTGCTCTATAAAACTTCCTTTGAGAAGTGGGCCATAGGCAACCCACTTTCTGGGTCCCCTCCTGTCACTCTTAGGTAGGAGCTATCTTTCCCTCAAAGAATTTCCTACTCTTAACCTTCACTGTTCCTTAGCATTCATTCTTCAATTTTGGGGAACACGAACTTGGCATATCAGACATCTAGCAGGTTGGGAATTACAATATTTCTCCTACATCATTTGGAAGTCCTGTATCATTCCTATAACACTTCCAGCTCTGGGTTTGTTTGTTTTGCTTCCATCTTGTACTTTCAAGGAGTTATTTGACTACACTGAGCCCATTCAAGTAATCCAAGCAATCCACCTGAAGATTAGCAATGCTACCTCCCCTTTGCTACGCCATCTGAAATATTTATGGGTACCACGGATACAGAGGCTGACATGCTCTTTGGGAGCCATGGTTCTGCTGACCACACCTGGTAAGCCCCAATTGTTTCTCTCTGTACCTTCTATCCAGATCTGCCTTTGCAAACCCAAGAACCTTTCCATAGGACAACTCCGCAATTCTCTCTCACCTCCCTCTAACATCCAGTTTCTGCTGCCTTCCACATGCAAAGGGCTCTGCAGGTCCTAGCTGCTTCCCAAGATTCAAATTTTGCACGTATTTTTATTTTTAAGCCTCATCCTGTTTCAGCCTTCTACTCCTAGTCCAGAAATCTGTGAGTGCCGCCTCTTACTGTTATTCTCTCATCTCGGACATCTGACTGACATGTGGAGGGCAGGCTCTCACTTTTCACCTCTCCGTCCACAGCGAATATGGCCGGTGGCCACAGGCCACTGGGGCGAGGGGCGGAGACAACACATATGAAACTCACCTGTGAGCTGTTATGAACTGTACAAATGACAGCTCTTAATAATACCAATAGTCACCCCTATGAACATGTCAACTTGAAATATGGAACAGGACCGAGCCTCAGGTCACATCTACTGAGACCATCCTCACTCAGAGTGGACAGTGGTTCATAATCAATAAACGTGATGAAGATGGCCAAGACAGACCCAGCCTGAGCCCTGATCCACATCTGTCAGTGTGTGGCACAGAGACAACATGGGCTTTCTCATGCTTGTGAGTTTATGACAAGTCCTACATACTGCTCGAACAGGTTACAAAATGACCATCTTCCCCACAAAGACATCATTAGAGACGCTACAGGGTTCTTTCTGGAAATGAGGCAATTGCTAACAAAGGTGTGTTGAGTGAATTAAAGATTCAACTCAAAATTTAGTCTATTTACAAGCAGGGCCTGGAAAACAGTCTAAGGTGGAAGCAGAGGGGGTCTTAAAGGAAAGCAGAGGACTGCAGAGCATCACAGAGCAAAGCAGCAAAACCACACCACCCAAAGTTCCCTTCCTCTTCGCTCCCTGGTCCCACAACTGAAGCAAGTACAGCAAGTACAACTGCGTCTGTGACATCTCACCCCGTAAGCCTGTTTACAAGAAGCTGTGTTCCACTCTTGAGCTGCACGGTCTTGCCTTCTTTTGGTAAATCTGAAAAATCTTAACAGTCTTAAAAACATGATCCTTCCCATTTCATGCATAAGGAAAAATGAGGCCCAGCCCAGGTATACGGGACTGACTGGGGTGAATGCGGGCTGGGCCCGGGGCAGGAGGATCAGGAAGAGAACGCCAATCCAACACTGCCAATGGCTCGCACAGCAGAAGCATCTGCTGACTGACAGCTGCTTTGTCACCAGCTTCACTGGGGAAAAGTGCACAGAACAAAGGGAAACAGATAACCCCTGAGGCAGGGGGAAGGCAGGGTGTGGGGTCAGGAGCAGGCTGGGGACACTCCCTTCCTACTCACCCCTCCCTTCCATTCTACCCAGAGGGCTTGGATGGGCCTTGCAGGCGAGATTACTTGGTTGCAAAAATGAAAACATCAAGAGGATTGTCCCTGACTAGAGACAGCATAATAGGCACTGATGGATGCAAGGAGACGCGGGCGTTTTCAAACTACCACTTTGAACCTCTCCTCTGCATCCTCTCTGAGACATGATCAAAGGACCAAGATTTCAAATTGTGAAGCAATTTTTTCCAATGGCAGCATCTGGCTCCTTGGCAGGCGGCACGGGAGCTGGGCCCCGCTGTGGGCGGACATCCAGGCCTGCCACATGGCGAGGCTCGGCCAGGCAGGGCACACTGCTTGGGCTTCGCAGCTGCTCCACAGGCGCCAAAGGACAATTGCTCCCCACTGGGCTGTGCGCCCTCAGGCAGAAGGGCCCCGAGGACAGTGCCGAGCTGGGGGGTCTAGAGAAAGTTGGTGGCCCGAGGCCCCCTCCTGCTGGTCTCATTTGCATGCATCTGCATCCTGGCCCAAACCCTGGGGCTCCCCTCACTGGCATTCAGAGGCCTGGGGAGGGTCCAGGGTGACAGTGGGACACCGCCCCAGAAAGACAGTCTGCATTTGGGGAGAGCGAGGCGCTGTCCTCGGGGAAGCGGGTGTCTGAGCCATTCCCTTCCTTCATGCCATTGTGCCCTGCCCAACGCAACGGGACAGCAGATGCAGCTCTCTGGCCACAGCTGTTTTAAATAAGAATAATAGGAATAAACTCTGCCAGGCCAGCTCTCGCAGTTACTTCTCACTAATTATGGCATATATTTACATCTACAAAATAGACCATTTTTAAAAACACCATTGAGAGCCCCTTTATTGTGCAGATTGGCATCCCTATTTGAATTTCATAAACATTTAGTACTTCAAAGAATCTTAAAAGCTTGCTCTAATTACAATATGCATTGCTTGAAAGGCTGCCTGTTTGCATTGCAAATTCCTACAAATAACAGCATTTGTTTTTAAAAGTTCAATTAGTATCACCCACACAACTTTCAGGTAGCGCCTACTGATAACTGCAGAGGTGGCTGGGGTGAGAGGGTCAGGGTCTCAGCCTCAACTCCAAAGATGCCGCCCATGCCAGTTCTCCATGAGGCAGTAAGCACGGGGCGCCAGGGCTAGCTCCGCTCTCGTGAGGTGCAGGAACACTGGCCTGGCCTGGCCTGGCCTGGAGGCCCACTTTCCCAGGAAATGAGACCTGCCTAGCTTGGAGTTTCTGCACATGAATTATCTTTCTGAGAACAATTAACAACCCCCAAGCAACCAGTTATATATACTTAAGTAACAATGACGATATTGGCCACCCAGTTAAATTTGCATTTCAGATAAAAAACAAAGAATAAAAGTATATATATTTGTTCCAGATATTGAAATGGAGCCTTTGTACATAAACAAAGTAATCACTGTTTACCTGAAACTCAGATTTAACCTGGCAGCCTGCAATTTTATTTGCTAAATCTGACTCTACTAGTCATCCTTAATTGAAAAAAATTAGTAGGATTTATTCTTAAATTCTGATTGCTGTAAGAAAGCGTCTTACACTCAAGATATTTAAGGGGAAAAAATGAAGTTGCAGAGAAATACATGGAGCTAATTCTTTTTGAAGTAAAAACAAACTGTATCTGTGTATGTACAATGTTCACAGATACATCAAAACCTGGAAGGATACATTGCACATCTTAGGATTTGGCTGACAAGTACATGTGTGAGAGAAGGGTCTCTCACTCCTCATTCTGTAGCCTTTTAAATGGCTGAACTACCCAACAAGCCTGTGTTACTTGTGAAACGTAAAAAGAGAATTAGAAGAGAGCAGGAGGCACAGTACCTTGCATCTCTTCCAGCACAGAGAAGGGATTTCCCACATGACCAACCTCCAGCACAGGGAAGGGATTTCCCACATGACCAACCATCTAGGTCCAATTTTTAACAATGAACCAAGATCCCTGAAGCATCTAGATTTAACAAGCCCCCAGATAGGAAAGGCTAGGTCCTAGGCCCCTGACCCGGCTGTTGTTAGCACCTACTGAGCCAAAGGACCCAACAGAGAAAGCATTTTAGGAACAGCCTTCAGGATTCTCCCAGAATCAAGGTAACTCCCACTTTAAGAAAATCTGCCTCAATGCCCAGTGGGCTCAGAGTTCCTGGGGGAAGCAGAGTGAGTTTCTGTACCCGTTTCTCAGATTTTCCTGTCCTATGAAATGTGTGTGTGTTTTCCCTGAAAATCCCTCTCCATTCCTTTTCATGGGACATTTCCTTTAAGCTTCTGTTCAAAAGCTGTCTTTGAGGAGGTCTTCCAGAACACTGGCAGGCATACACAGGGTTCCCCCACGTCCTGTATTTCCACCACAGGTCCTACCCAAGGCACCGCCATTTACCTGCCCTTGTGTCTGTTCCCCCTGAGGATGATTCCTTAAAAACTCTCAGGTGTTAAGACATGCGAGCCCAGGAGCAGTGTGCCTGATGTGTAGCAATTTCTCTAGAACTGTTTACTGAAAGAAATAAAGTATCTTTTCACCTTATAGATTAATTTTTAAAAATCTGAAAAATCTCTTCTGTTGAAAAATCTCACTGTTGGACAAACAAAAGTGACAAGAGAGTCCCTGCTCACCTGGGGAGGCTTACAGAGAACTCACCCCAGGGCTGGGGAACAGGAAGGACTGCCAATCCAGGAAGTGCTAACCAGCCCAGGTCTTCTCACGCAAGCAAACAAGATGACTAAGATGGGCTAATGGACTGACTTCCCTATTCCTGTGCATGAAACAGCAGGTCCTGCCTACCAACGGACGATTTTCCCAGAAGCAAACCCTACACCCAGACCCTACCAGCCACAGTCCCACAAGCACCTGTGAACATGGTGCTCTTTCTTGCTAATCTTTCTTCTACTTAAGTCATTCCATCACTGTTGTTTGGGTAACTTCAGAACTTAACATATTTTGAGAGGAGATAGAAATAGGGAGAAATGGAAAACATGTTGAGCTGAAAGGCTCTTTCTTACTGATAGCAGCTCAGAACATGTGGGCAGCAAATGATTCCGTAATGCCAGCTCCCTCTTCCAGGAATAGCAACAGGGACGTCTGCTTCCAAATGATAGACCCAAGCCTGTAATTCCAACCCAAATCTTGCAGAATCCAATGAGAAACAGGCTAAAACTCCAAATGGGGGTCCATTCTGCCAGTTCACACATGCAGCCTGCTTATTCTCCTTAAATAAAGCCCAGTTGTCTTCTATATACTGGCTGTCATTTCATTCCTACATAGATAAAAGCATCTTCTAAATGCTGCCCTCTTGCCAAATAACTTGCTGCGTCTTTTTCTGTTTTATAAAATTTTCTCATCCCTGCTATGGTTAATAAAACCTTGCTTTTCATTCCATTAAAAAAAATTGGCTAAGAAAGTAAAATGACTGAACATATTGTTAATTGTTCACAGTGAATGACTGTAACTCCAAGAACTTTAAAAGGAAACTATTATTAACAGCTGTAGGGTAATATCATGTATCTTAATTTCTAAGATATAACTGATTTAATTAACTAGATGGAAGAAAAAAAGGAATATTATATTAAATGCATATTAAAATGTTATGAAAGAAGGAAAGGAAAAATATATATATATATATACATACACAAGATAGCTAAGATAATTGTACTACTAATTTCTCTTGGTTTATTGAAAGCAACAGTTAATGTTTAATTGTTGGATCAATCTTGTATACCTATACCTGGTAATCTGAGCAACTACTCTGAAGATAACAATAAGTAATACAACAGCCATTGTTGATTTCCTATCATCTTGTTTTGAAATTGTGTATCATTTTTAGTTTTTGTGTTGTTTTGTTTTTACATTTTTATTATTTTCTTTAAAAAAAGAAGTCTGTTGTAACCTGACAAGAGGATACACATCCCTGCAACTTTATTTTGATATTAGTTTCACTTTTATTATTCCAGTTAAGTTTTAAAACTACATGTTATCATACTAAAAGCTGTTATGAACAGTTTTGGCTATAAAGCTTATTAGTGGGTTAAAAAGCATACAACTTTCATTAGATCAGGGTTCCTGATCTTGACATTCTTCAGCCTTACTAGGACACAGAACAGAATTTTGAGGCCTCTCCAAAGATGTTAGTTCCATCTGCATTCCTTATTTGGTTCAATCTATCATTTTATTTGCTTAGTAAACTTCATATGGCTGGAAATTAACTCCTGACAATTAACTGCAAGCTGTGCTTGGGCTTTTCCTTTTAGGAATCACTACTGAGTTCCCGTCTCTTCCAGCTCGGGGAATGCTGTGCTCAACCCCACGACCGCTGCATGGTCTTTATCTTAACAGCACTGTGTGCCATGCATAGCACCGGCACCCCATCTGCAGAAATGCCCCAATGCAAGGCCCCTCTCTATGCCCCTGGTGGTGGACATCCTTCTTTGTGCCCAAACAGCCCGTCATCCCTGTTTTTTTAGGAAAAAAGAAGGGTGATTATCTGCCAGGGGGGACACGTTGGATTCAGTTGTGACATATCTTATACCACATTTCTCTTCAATCACAATTTCAGTGTTACATCAATGTATAATTTTCTGAGATGTTTAAACTGACGATTCAAATGTGAGCTGAGTGAAATTCAATTGCTTGTGGTACTAGTGGTACAAATAGCTCAACTGACGTGACAAGGGATGGGGAGACCCCGTCTGCACTGGGAAGGGTCCAGCAATAATGACTCTATCAGGCTTCCTTCCCTCAGGGGTGGGTATGGTGCTTATGAAGTCAGGTGTATGAGGAATTCCTATTTCAGATCTGTTAAAATGGAAACAAACATGTTTTAGAATGGAGGGAATACAGTACACTTAACCTTAACAATAACGGTTGTTTCTAAGTAAAGGCTTTTGAGTAGAAGGAAAATATAACTGCAGATGTAGAGGATTTAGAAAACAAAGTGACAATGGAAGATTGTTCTTTGTTTTGTGGTGCTTAAAATTATGCCAGTGAAGATAATGGTAACACCTGATCTATTCACTCATGACTATAACTATTTTAGAAAGTAACCCGGGCTATTTACACACATAAAATATATGCTTATATATCCATATCATCTAATAAAATAAAAATGGTTAAATTATGATACACCCAATAAACAGGATATTATATAGCCATTAAAAATGATCAATGGGGTGGGGGTGCTAGGGTATAGTCCCTTGCTGAGAGCTTGCCTAGCATACACAAGGCCCTAAGTTCTGTCTCCAGTGCCAAAAAAGTAAAGAAAATAATTAGGACTACAATGACACTCAGCTGTGTGGGAGGGTATTTGATAAGGAAGAAAAACAGGCTATCTAATTTGAGGTTTTCCTCCACTGGAACTGCACATTCAAGGCACACTAGGTTGTATTCAAGGTACACTTACAATTAAAAGTTATCTATTCCTAAAACAGCCTAGAGAGTTATGTTGCCCTCAGAATTATACTGTCAAAACTACTCTTCAATGAGAATTTTACTGACATTTCTGGTAAGATTAAAGATCCAACCTAAATTTCCTGGTAGAAGATGAAACCACCTCCAATCCAAAAATCGAAATCTGGAAGTTTTTCAGTGTGGCTATGATGCTCAAAAAACCTTACATTATGAAGCATTTCAGATTCAGGATTGTCGAATTAAGGATGCTGTGTCAGGAGTCTATATAACTACTTCAAAATCTGTAAAACTCAAGAACCTGCAATACTTCTGATCCCAAGCATTTCAGACAGAACTACTCAACCTGTAATGGTCGTTTGTGCCCCACATTTTATGCTCCTTTAGATCAACCAGATGCTGGCCACAAGAGGAGATACCTGCGCAGGTTCCGAAAAAATCTGTCATCCTCGTGGGTCCTAGGGACAGGTGGAGCCCCAGTGCCCCTGTGAAGGGCACGGGGATGATCAGGAGGCAAAAGATAGGGAAGAACTCAGAACTGACTGGCTGGAATAACTCTGGCTGTCGTGGGTTCCAGGGTCATTCCCTAGCCCTTGGGAGTCTGGCCTGGGATGATAAAGGTGGAAGCACAGGCCTCACTGGGGCCTGGCCACACAGAAGAGGTCTGGCTGTGACTGGCCAGTGTGAGTATCAAACTCACAGTGCTGGATGAGCCCTTTGCTGATTCTAAGAACTGAACGAAGCCACAAGGGGCCATGTCTCCTGCGTGAGAAAGGTTGTTTTTGATTAAGGTATCAAAACATAATAATATATACAAACACACATGCACACACCCCTGGAGCCCATGTAAACATCCACTAAAGTATCCCCCTAATGACAGGCCTTACAGAGAAACTACCCATGCTGCTACACTTCAGGTATTACCACCGGCTCTCATTTAAGTAAAATCATACTAGCATAGTTTCTGGTTACAGAGCTATGACCCCTTAAGAGGCCATGTGTAGTTTATATGAACAGCTGGGTTCTGGAGTCCAGCAGATCTGGCATTTATTAGCTGTGTAATTTTACAGAAGTCCCTGTGACTCTCTGAGAACTTGGTTTATGTGTAAAGTGGGAATAATCATGGCCCCTTTGCTCCTATTCCTGCAAAATCACCTTTCCTCTCTTTGAAATTAAATACAGTGTATAAAACACAGGCACAAATCTTAAAAAGGCAAACAGAAAAAGGAAATAAATAGAGGCTGAGCATCCCTAATCTTAAGTCTGAAATGCTGTAAACTCCAAAAGTTTTTTTTGCGGGGGTGCTGGGTAATGGGGTTCTGAAAACTAAACACAGGGACTTTCAACTGAGCTACATTCCCAGCCCTTTTTGTTTTGAGAAAGGGACTTGCTAAATAGCCTAGGCTGGGCTCCACCTTGTGATCCTCCTGTCTCAGCTTCCCAGAGTGCTGGAAAACTTTAAAACTTTTTGAGTGGATTTTCTGATTAGGGATTCGTGGTTTAGGGCTAAACCACTAAAGTTAATGCAAATATTTCAAAATCTAAGAAACTCCAAAATCTGAAACACTTCTAGTCCCAAGCATTTTGGAGAAGGATACTTAACCTGTAGAAGGCAATGATAAAAAGGAAAAGATAAAGAATTAAACTAGTAAAAATTCAATATAGAAAGTCTTTCTAGTTCTCTCTCCCCCATTACAGTATTCTCCTGTCTGCAAAAGTGTTAACATCACTAACCTCTGCCCACTGTCCACACAGTTAAATCCCAATCTCGTCTTTCCAAAATTTCCACCCACCCCTCTTTCCCACACAGGGGAGGCCCAGCTGTGACACACCTTGATGCACCCAGTCTCAGCTACGTCCCTTACTCACCAGCCGCCTCCTCGACAACACCCCTGAACCCCTCCCTACTCCAGTTCTTGTAGACAGAATGGCTAAAGCAGGAGGTGAATGCCTGAGATCTCACTGGGGAGAACGTGAAATACTACAAACACTTTTTAAAAGTTTGCGGGTTCTTAAATGCTCAACAGAGATTGCGTATAGCCTAGCAATTCCACTGCTAGGTAGTGACCCCCTCACCATAAAGTCGTACGTCCACTGGTCTGTACACAGACTCCACAGCAGCATTACCCATTAGAGCCTACAGTGGCAGCTACCCACAAGCCTATCACCTAGTGAAAGGATAAGGAAAAAATATATCTGCACGATGAGATTATACTCAACAACAGAAGGGAACTATCCGCTAACTGATGCTACCGAATCAATGCACCTCAACATTATTATAAGGTGCCAGGTGCAAAACACCAAGTACTGAATGATTCCACTAATATGAAATGTCCAGAAAAGTCAAATCCATACACAGGAAGTAGATTAGTGGTTTTCTAGGACTCAGGGTAGAAAAGGAACTGACTACAAACAGGCAAAGATCTTCTGGAGTGACAGAAACACTGCAACTTTGATTGTAGTTACCGTTACACAACTCTGTAAATTTCTTTAACCATTAAATTATACACTTAAAGTGAACAAATTTTATGGCATGTAAATTGTAACTCAGAAAGGCTCTTTTCAAACCTCTGTGGTGAGGTGCCTGTCAGGATCTTCCACCAAAACAGCACAGAGGGACTGCTGCTTGGCTCCCTGTACTCCATTCACCTCCCAACAGCAGCTGGCAAAGAGCCAAGGTGCCCACCCCGGGGGCTACGTGCGGGCACTTGAGGGAGTATAGTATTTAGGGCTTCTTCTGCAGTAGACCTTTCCCTCCCCTGACCTAGCCAGATTGAGCCTAATTTGGAGAAGGCAGACACTCAGAAACAGCTTCAGGAACAATCAAATGAGTGACGTAAGATTTCTGACTACCTTGAGAATTCTGGTATCTTACAAAATAGGCAAAAAAGGACACAAGAGTCTGGTATAGGGTCTCCGTTGTAATTTACTGAATTCACACAAAAATAAGAAAATCTGCTAAGCAAGCTGCTAATACACAAGATATATCAGAGGGAATGTTAGACCTACTTAAGCAGTACCCACCAGAACCTACTGATGTCCCAAGATGGAAGCTGACGAGATTTCAACTGCAAACCTAATTTAAATTACTTTCTTTTAACAGAGTTATGACTGAATTTCCTTATAAAGGTTAAGTACTCCCGACAATTATACTGAAGGAGTGGTTTTGTTCTATCATATTCACAGAAGTATTCAAGTTTAATCCTGTAAATCTTCATTTAATAAACAAGTACCTAATCTCATAGTAACTGTTTCTAAATTCACACATCTCACATAGGACACCATTCTCTACACATCTGCATTCTAGACCTCAGTACCCAGAGATCCATGAGTGAAGAGCCTCATTACCCAAAGCATTTATTAAAATCATCCTCTGAGAAAAATGGGAAACTTTGGAGGCCAAAAAAAGACTTTCTAACAACTCTGGGTATACCAATTTATATTCAAACAAAATGGTAATTATAAGAAGTGTTATTATTTAAAACCACTATTGTTCAATTTGAAAATACTAAAGATGGTTTCATCATATCTTATGATTTCTAATTTGTTTTTAATTAACTTGGATCAATCAATGGTCTTTTCTTATAACTTTCACAGTTGCGGCTCTCAAACTTTTAAATTTCAGGTCTTTCATAGTCTTAAAAAAATGAAGACCTCAGGTTTTGTTTATTGTAGCTCATACGTATCTATGCTTCTTGCACTGGACATAAACTAAGAAATTCTCAAAATACATATTACCTTACTTAAAAAAATAATAACCTCAAAAAATAAGCTAATTACTACATGTTAATATGTGACTTTTTAAGAATGTGTGCCTGTATT
Organism: Chinchilla lanigera; assembly: GCF_000276665.1. Classification (NCBI taxonomy): domain Eukaryota; kingdom Metazoa; phylum Chordata; class Mammalia; order Rodentia; family Chinchillidae; genus Chinchilla; species Chinchilla lanigera. Next base: position 28,307,591 of record NW_004955414.1, on the reverse strand, counting down.
TAAAAAAATAATAAAAAGGACTATACCATCTTACATTTTGCAATAGGCTCTTTAGAGAACTGTGGTCCTTTTTCTTTAGGATACATCAAAACGTAAATCTGAAATCTTATCCATGAACTTTTTGTACTTTGTCACCTTAAATTCCACTGGCCTCTAGCATAATATCAAACCATGGTTTTTAAGTGCTACTGTGGATCTCATCAGAAAAGTCTTTTATTGAGAAGCTGTCAAGTTCACTGAGATAGAATTCCTCAAATTCTAATTTTCCTTTGTGAGCTTGGATTTTATATTCGGCAACAAATACTGTCAGTTCTCCATGACATGACTGGCTTACTGAGCTACTTTTGAACCTGTGTTAAAATGACGTTTAAGATGTCACAAAATGCAAAATATGTGTGCATTTAGGTGGTAGAGCCACTGCCTTGATTCCTACTGATGCGTCAGCAGTTGTGCCCCACTGCTTTTTACCAACAGCGTGTGTATCAGCAGAGTGCTAATCGTGACGCAGTATTATAACAAAAATAGGGTGGACTTGGCAATCATGTAGGAGGACACTGGTCACATATAAAACTGCTCTGTTAACATATAAGAACTGATCACCCGCTCACTAGCAGGCAGCCATCGATCTAGAAAACAAAACTGGTAACTACTATGTTTTCAATGTGCTCTGTAAACGTTATTATAAGGAAAAGGCTAACTCCACTCAAATGTCAACAAGGACACACAAAATGAAATCTAGTTATCAAGGAAGGACAAACAAAACAAACTTAATATGCAAATTTCCCCCCATGGAATTTACAAGATGAACTGCCCCCCTAATTTTCCCATTATCTGATATGTGCTGGGCTTTTAAAGTAGGGCATTTGCTTTGTGTTAGAGATGTGGACTTGACAAGCCCTGGGGCCAGAGTCCACAGGGTGCTGAGCAGCCAGGACACAGAACAGGGGCATTAAATAAAGTCAGACAGATCTGATTTCAAGTCCCCGACCTACACGTAGCCTGTCCTCTGTCATCTCGGAGCCTGTTTTTCTTAGCTGGGTATGAGGCAACTTCCACTTAAGCTGTGAGGACTAGATGAAATGCATGTAAAGCACTTAGCACAGCTCCTACCGCACAGCAGGCATTCAATATATGGAAGCCACTCTGTGAATAAGGTCCCCCGTGGGCAGTCAGAGTCCAGTCAGGAGTGCGATGCACATCCAGATAATTATGACCCAGCATGGGGGCTGATTAACTACAAAATGCAATGTGACTAACAGAAAAATCAATGGTCTGCTTAAATGAGGAGGGTGCTGTAATGGGAGGAACTGGCTTGGTGGCCAAAGAGGAAAAGGAAAAAGACAAGTGTGTTGGAACATGTGCAGGCTGGGGCAGGCAGGACCGCTGGGGCAGGCAGGACCCAAGAAGACAAAGCCCTGGAACTGGGCCATTTAGGCCTCTTCATGATATGCTAAGAGACACAAACACGTAAAGCTTTATATTTATTAAAGACTGAGGAATTACAAGTTCTCAGTGCTAGTAGGTTATCTGGTCCGCCCACCACACACCTCCAAGCCTCCATTGCTAGGCCTGCTCAGACCCCCTCAACCCCCACGCAAACCTGCCTAGTAGAGGAGGGACAGCACAGCTTTCCTCTGAGGTCTCTGTACCAGCAAAGACCTAAAGCAAGGGGAATCTGCCTAGCTTCTCCTCCAGCATGGAAGCAGTATTTACTGGGCAAAGGCATTTGGGTTCTGGCACTTAGAAAATCTTGAGGCACAAAACTTTATCTTCACACCGACTTCAGGTCTTCTACTTTATCAACGTTTAGAGACTGCTTTGCTTAATGGGGTGAGAAGAAAAAAAAGGTCACAGTCGCCCGTATTTTCCACTGTAACTCCAGGCACCTGAGAGTCGCTGTGTAAGTACACCCTGAACCCTGAAGAGGCTGCTGGTTGTTCTCGCCCTCAGCGGGGCAGAAACTGCAAATGCCGCAGGATGCACCCTGCAGATGCACAAGTTCAGGATGAGGACAGCCCACTTGTGTGAGCCCACAGTCCCTGGCCAGTGCAGAGAAGCACAAGAAGACACTGCCAGTGTGGACCCACGGCCACCGGTGCTCACGCACAAGATGCGAGCCTGTAGGCACAAACCATAGCAATCACGGCAAGGTTGTACTCACCCAGAATTTTACGAGGAAGAAGGCATTTTGAGGGCCCTTTCCAAATAGTTCCTTTAAGCCACCTTTCTTTTCAGGAAATTTGTCATAAATCTGACGTATGTCCACTGATTCGAGCAATGGGTCACTGTAAGAATGGTTGGCATGCCCAATGTGCACGAAGAGGTGTTTGTTGTACTGTAAGAAACCAACAGAAACATTCCCATTACAAACCCTTTGAGCAAGCCGGGGCACATCGTCTTGGACTGGTAGGAGCGGGAGTCTTGCAATTCTGGAATTAGGCCTTCAACAGCCTAGTTAGGGTTTGTGCCTTCAAAAAGATGAGCAAGTTAAGAAAAGCCGTTAGCGCTTAGGGTTAAAACAATCATTGTATTTTATCGACATGGTCATATACTTCCCCAAATGCCTTCAAAAGGCTTTTTTGCAGACACAGTGATAAATAATTGCATAAGTGCAAGGTACCAAACCAAGACACAATTTTATGGCCCAGTTTCACCTGACTGAAAAGGGCAGTGACATTCCTCCATGGCCATTATTCACAGAGCAAGCCCAGTGAAAAAATGTGTGTAGTTAGTTAACATCATCACCCAGAGTGCATTTCTCACCCTACTTCCCCAAGCCGCAATTGTGGACAGTCGTGCAAGCAGTGACATCCCCTCCCTCTTCTAGCAGGAGGCGGAATGCTCAGACTCTGTGTCACCAGCTCCCTTAGGAACCCATCTGAAACTTTATCCTGAGGGCTGTTCAACACGTGATTGTTCACAAGCACACTGGGTCCACGAGGCTGTACATGGCCAGTAAAAAGGGACACAAGTCATTCATTAATAAAAAAATCCCTCGAACTCTGTGATACCATTTAACTTACAAAGGACACTTTCTTCCCGTGCTTTGGTGTAAGATGTGGTCACTGGAATACAAAGGAACATCTCCAGACCCAGCTTCTCAACCCAATGTGCATCCCAACCCCCAAGCACTTAAAAATCACCGAGGCCTAGATCCCATCTAGACAAAACTAGAATCCCTGGGATGAGGTGAGGCATAAGTAACTTTTAAAGTTCCCTGGAAGAATTCCCGCCACATTTGAGAACGACGGTTTGATACCACTGCTGTACACATTCTCCTCCAGACCCTCCACGCCCACATCAATATCAACTGAACATGACACAGTGAAGCCCAAGGGTGCGCAGGCTCCAAAACCCACAGGATTCACAAGAGAAGCCCTCTTTCCCTTCTCCATGTAGCAGTCCCCACTGTCATTCCCACTTACAGCGGCAATTCACCAACTACTGTTCTTCTGAGTACCAATCCTAAAGAAGCCGCAAGTAATGGAAAGCTGGGTCAAAGCTTCCTCCCGGAGAAGCCCTTAACACTGGCAAGTAAGACCATGGGGTCCGGACTCAGCCTCAGCCTTGTGCAGCACAAGACTCTGTGCCCACTGCAAACAGAAAAGGACAGGGTCAGGTGTGGTGGCACACGCCTGTAATCCCAGCACTCGGGAGGCTGAGGCAGGAGGATTGCTCTGACTTCGAGGCCAGCCTGGGCTACAAAGTGAGTTCAAGGCCAGTCTGAACTACACAGTGAGACCCCATCTCAAAAAGACAAAAAACAAAAACAAAAACAAAGTACTAGAAAGGACAGCGGGTAAGTGCCCCCTGGAGTCTAAAAGCAGTGATGGCATCTATCTCAGGGTTGTTAGGGGTTTAAATGAGACACTGCATGTAAGGATTATTATAGCAAGCGTCCTGGATCTAATAAAAAGGTAAGCACTCAGTAAATGATAGCTGTTATTACTCTTACAAATCCTCCAATCTCTGAGATGCATGTGAATATTAGCATATTAAGAGCACTGACAGGGCCTGGGAGTGCAGCCTTGCAGTGGAGCACATGCCTCATATAAATAAGATTCTGAGTTCAATCCTCAGCACAAAAAAAAAACCAACAAAAAACCCCACTGATAAAAAGCAGCATTTTAAAACTTTGTGGAACCCAAAGTTTTCCAAACTCAAATGATCACAAAACCCTGCAAGTACATCCTGAGGAGGCCGGGATTAAATCCATGGCCTTCCATGCCAGTGGATCTATGGCCATGGCGCAGAAGAGCAGGAGACTGGACACTGCACTGAACGGCAGTGTCCCACACGTGGGTGGTGTCACCTGGCCGGCACCTTCTGGGGCAGGGCCTGGCCCGCTCCTAGGCAACCTCAGTGTGACCTATATTAAGGTTTCCAAGCCTGGAAAGGTTCCCGGTGAAATGAAAGAGAGGAACCCGTCCAGCCCTGACACAGGCCCAGGTGCAGGGAGGTGACACCTGGTGGCTTTCAGGAAATACACTCTGTGAGCCACAACGGGAGAAGCGTGTGCCCGAAAGGAAAGACACTAAGAAGTGCAAAGTCAAAGCCACCGTGCTCCGGAGATGAGGTTATGAGAACACAACTCTGGTCTCGTCAAGCAATTTCTCACATGTTGTCATGTCACCTTTTCAATTACAATCAACAGCCCATGGAAAGGTATGAGGCACAGTTATGGCTAAGGAGCTGCAGTCTCATTAGTGGGGCCAAAGAAGAAACTAAAACAGGCAAAGTCAGGGACTTACATCCTTGAGTGAAAGCACCCAGAGATGAAAAGATGAACGCGGAGTACACGACTGCTCAGGTGAAGCAAATGGCCTTCCTCTAGCCAGATGCCTGGCGGTCAGCATGTCTATCTGTTCAAGTTCTACTAACAACACCTGCTTACAGCTAGCTGCCAGCCTACCCACAGCTGGGTGCGCTATTTCCCTCAGTTCTGTCGCCTCCTGTGGGCAGGGAGTCCATCGGAAGAGTGGAGCACAGCGGAGCCCTAGGGACATCTGGGAACTGAATGCAGGTCTCCAGGCTGAGCTCAGGCAAGGCCAGAGCAGGGTGGAGTAGAGACGCTGTGAAATCTGATCTTCTTGCTCTTGACACTGTATGCCCGTCCCCTACTGCTGGAATGGCAAGGGGTCTACAGTTCTGTTCTCTCCTTGTCCTCAGGTCAGGAAGGTAAATGAGGGTACACTGCATCGGACGTCAATGGGGCCCATGAAGGTGCTGCTGAAAAGCAAGGTGCTGAGAACAAGGCATGGACACAGGAGCCAGACCTGAACCTGCAATCTCAGTTCTCTCATATGTATAATGGGAATACAATGCCTATGAGACAGAACTGTTGTGAAGATTAAAGAAAATAATGCAGAGAGGGTGCCTGGCATAGGCCCTGGCCGACAGGGAGTGTTGAATAAGCTGTAGCTGCTAAGATTACTATCGTTAGGGTTATTATTGTGTGAGATTAACTAGATCCTAGGGTAAAAAGCAAAAGAACTTTCCTACTTTAGCTTTCCCTCCTGCCTAGAGAACAGAAAATAAACATGAATAATCCGAGAGCTGGAATCAAGTCGTGAAGCTGTGTGATGGTTCAAACCCCTGGTACCCAGCTGGGGGCCTCTCACCTGGGCTGAAGGAAAGACAAGCGCTTGTGTCTGTTGGGTGCTGTGTGTGTGTGTGTGTGTGTGTGTGTGTGTAAACAGAGACAGAGAGAAACAGAGAGAGAGACAGAGAGATCTCAGGCAATCCTCATGACAGTGTCATAGCAGATTTTTCAAAGTAATTTTACAAATGAAATACGAGCTTAGAAACGAGCTGAGGTGACTAAGGTCACATATCCGCCATAGTCGTGGAGTAAAGAATAAAATGTGGATCCATATACTAATGCCCCACAGTAATCACTATGTACCGCACACACGAACTCATAAAAATTAAAAATTAAAAGAATAAAATGTGGGTTTGCCAAGGCCATGGCCCTGCACTTGCTGCAGAAACCAACCACACCATCTCCCAAAAGAAGCTGTCAGAGCCCTTCCAACTCTGATCCACTTTTTGTGAAAGTTGATTTGAAGAAGAAAATTAAAAAGCTAAACAGTTTCCAAAATTCTATGGCATTAAATTAGAATTCAGGAAAATGAAATGATTCACCCCAAGGGTTTCTATTTTGAGGACGTGAGCTCCATGCCCAGGCGACACAAACACAGAAGGGGCAGGCTGTCTCTGCCGAAGGAAATCAGGCCCTGCCTCTCCAAGCTGGGGTCTTGAAATCAGACCCTAACCACTGGCCCCCGAGTGGCTTGATTCCTGCCAAGAGGTGACTCTGTTTCTAAGAATAAAAAAGACTACAAAAGGTGTCCTGGAGACACAGCACTGCAACAAACAGACCTTCGTTCTCCCCTCAATTCAACCTGCACAGGTCAGAAACCTTGCTGTCCCCAAATCCAGAAGGCTGAGGAAGGACAAATCTACCTGATACATGTGGCGTTCAAGTTTTAATGAAATTAAAACCTAAAATGCATTCGGTGAAGCTGTAACTACTTCTCATCCTGCCCCTTCTCCTTTAAGGCAAGAAACCCAGAGAGGGTTACATGTCTTCCTCTTTCCCACATAAATCCCACTTTCTCACCAACAGTCCCTTTCCCTAAACTACAGGTGGCACACAAGACCAAAAAAGGTAATTCTATTTGACTGGGCAGAAAAACATGCTCTCAAAGGAAAATTATTTGGGCAGAAACAGGGCAAAGGTCCATGAGTCACATAAGTCAAACCCCAAGACTTGGTTTCCTTAATACCCAAAGCAGAGGTTAACTTTGATTTATGCAATTAGCAAGTCTCACAGGCACTTGGAAGAAGCACAACTAATCCTCAACATATCAAAGGTATCAACAGAAATAGTACTCATACTGCATGTTTCTTGGAAGGATTTTACAACCACCAGGATACTCACCATCTATTTTATGCCAGAAACAGGAAATGCATGAACTACCACTACAAGGTGCTTATCTTCACAGGCTCTAAAAAGTAACTGAATAGAAATAGTTTCTTACTCCTATAGACAGAACCACGTTGCCTATATAAATATGTTCTCATATATTCCTATAGAGAAGATGGGGATGTTAAAAATAGTCAACTACCTCTCCTGCGTGTCACAGAACTTGCATCAGCATTCGCCCGCTAATTTTGTAAGAATGACTTTACTCTCCAGCATTACACGTACAGCATTATTTATTAACAAGGGTAACCAATGCAGAATCCACCTAGAAAATGTGAAAAAGGTTTCCAAATATAAGATAAAAACCATGATGACCACTAAGTTAGTTACCCATTATGTGTATGAGTAGATCCACTCTAAGGGAAAGGTCAGAAAATTGACTTTTTCTTCCAACTTTTCTCAGGTAGCTACAGGATACATTCCTTACAAAATGAAAGAATAAATGAAAAAAAAAGATGGGCCCCTCACAGTAGAAATATAAAGGAACCAGACAAGTCAGCAACTAGCCATGGACTTGGCTGGTCACCAGTCCCGAGGGGCCAAGGCCGAGGGCTCCTAGGGGAATGTCACCAGGGGATTCTAATTCACCCAGCTGTCTGCAGAGTTCTATTAGAAACACCGGGGATGAACAGTACTTGTGTAAGTGTATCTTTTAAAAAATTAAACAAGCAAATAAGGAAGGCAATGGCATGCTCCAGCAATATAAAGTTTTGTAATTAAGTCAATGGTTCTATCACACTGCTGTATGCAAAACGTACACAGGTTTGTAACATAACTACTAAATATCAATTAAACTAAAAGCTGGGGTATAACTACACTGGTAAGTGAAACAGAAGCATGGGTGGGCAAAGTGTATGTTTTTAGAGAGCCAAACCCTAGCTTCCATAGTTAGGAGTTCGTGTATCTACAGCTGACGGATGGGATACCATGCACGCATGTTAGTTATACACGCGGACACATACACGTGGAAACGGCTGCGAAGCTGTGCACAGCTGTCCTGAAGGACCGGACTGGACAGTGAGCAGACACAGGGCATCAGCCTGCTGCTTTTCTTTATGGATCATGTGGTTCCATCTGGCTTACACACAACGCATGAGTATTAACTTTATTAACTTAAGTAAACAGTCAAAAACTAACTTGGAACATCATGGGCATTTTTAGGAAGAGAAAAAACTATAGAAGGAAACAAAAATATGACTTTAGGATGTTTATTCTAGGTTGGCCACAAGTTCCCTGGACTGTAAAGGAACCTGGGTCAGACTCAAAGCTTTCCTGCAGCTCAAGTACTCGGGAGCGCTGAGCAGGAGGTGGGCGCCTGGGTGCGTGTGCGGCTCACCAGAAAGACAGACGCCACGTCAGCAAAATTCCACCTCAAGCAGGAGGGCCCTGTGGCTCCGGAGCAGCTGACAAGATCTTACTGCACAGATTTCTACTGCGACGTGGGGAACACTATTTCCCCTTCTGCTGCTGTCATCCCTCCAGTTATTCTTCGCAGCAGTGGCAAATGGTGATGAAGGTCACCGTAACCCTAAAAACTCAACACGTTTGCTCACATGGGGTTATTTAGATTCCCTGGGGTGGAACGGAGGACTTTCCTTCACTCCAAAAGCTGTTCTACAAGTCCCCTTCTTCCTGGCCCCTGCCCCTCTTTTGCTGCTTAGGCTTAGGGAGGCTGCAGACAGGAGCGAGGAGACCTGGACTCTGCATCAGTCGGGATTTGGGTCTACACCCAGGCACTGGTGCCACTTCGAATCACCCTGCTGAGATTTCAGCCCTCTCCGCCGCAGCCACCACCGCCGTAACACAGGCGAGTCACGGTCCCTACTTTGCGGGAGACTGGAGATTAAAGAGGGTCCAGGGGAAGTACATAACACCGCGCCCAGCACACAATCCGTCACTGCTATTAGTCTGAGTAGTTGTGATGTTTCTCAGGGTGAGATATCTTGAAGTCAATGCTGTCCCTCAGACAGCTACAGAACAGAAATACTACAACGTAAAGCAGAAATAAAGGCAGGAAAGTTTCAGACATGCACAGGGGGAGCTGTGGCCTGGCCCCTGTATTTCCCTCAGGGACACAGTGCCTGCTCCAGATTCCCGCACCCTAAGCTCTGGGATGCAAAGTCTGCCCTGTGAAGTGGGGTGGGGGAGCTGCCCATCATGAAGATGAGAAAAGCAAAACAGTTCAATTTCCAAAAGCAGCCACTAGGACTTTATTTTCTTTCTTTTTTCCCCCTTTTTAAGAGGACAGATAATTTGTTCTATTCTAGAGACCTTTGATGAAGTGGCCTCTTTTTGGGGAAAAGCAAAGCAAAACCCTATAAATAAATCCGTGCCCTTCCATAGCCGCAACACTGCATTTCACTGCCTGACCTGAAGATGGCGATCTTCTCCTAAACTTGTCCCAAAAATTCCAAGTATTTGAAGCACGCAGCAAAACCTTGAAAAATGACTGCTGTCAAATAATACCAAAATAAAAATTATAATCCACTTAGGAATTTAAAGAAACCAAGACAAATAGCTCGTGTCAAGGGATGCTAATGTACAAGTTGGAACAGAACAAGGACAAATCACCCACATTTGCCTCCTGTCACGTTTCTGCCTGGACTCTGTGCGGCCACCTCCAGGGCCGCTTGAGTCCCCTTTGATGTCCCCCAGGCCCTGCAGGAACAGAGAATGGCTGTGGAGTCCAGCCAAGAAAGTGACTTGGGAGGGGGGAGCTTGAGGGATCCAGAAAGCCTTGCACATTCAGCTAGTGGCGGGGGCCTGGAGAGAGCTGTGCCCTGTGCTCGTACCGGGGAGAAAGTGAATCTGAATGAAGCGAGTCCACCCTGGGCTCACTGCTCAGGGCAGCAGCCTCATCTGGCCTACCTGGCTAGCTGGCCCTGCATGCTGCTGTGTCCTTGGCCTCTGCTTTTCCTTCCCAGAAGGAAGCGTCATTGGGAAGCACTTCCCACATCTCACACCAGGATGCGTCCTCCCATCTCCACCTCCATCTCTGCAGAGAGACAGGCTGCCGCTTCCTTGGGAGGAGAAGGGCAGCTGGAAGGGGCCACCGGCTGAGTGTGGACAGCCACTGGGAGGGCGGGCGGGGAGCTGACCTGCCAAGGAAAGCAGATGGAGCCTGGCGGGGCCTCTGTGAAACGTCCATAAAACCCAGATTTCCAGATGCTTTCAATTGCCTCATCCCCAAAGGCTCATGAAGAAAGAGGGTGAGTTCCCAGTGTGGATGCTGCCACAGAAGGGTGTGTGCCGGGTGTGCTGAGCATTGTGCAGGACTGCAGAGGCCAGGGGTCCCCACCACACCCACTGCTGCCTCCACCCTGGAAGACACCCTGCCTCTTGCATCCTCCTGGAAGACCACGCTCAGGAGAACACAGGAGAAAAAGCTGGAGAGGCCCCAAGGCTGAGCACACCCACCCTTGCACCTGGCTGCATCCTTCCTGGGAGAGGCCAGCAGGCCAAGTGTACTTTCTGACCAATTATTCTAAGCACGAGAAGGACACATTAATGACACACGTGTCAGAACCAAGGCTCTGCTGTTTTTGAGCTGCGTGGCCTGAGGCAGGCTGCTCCGCCTTTCTTAGTCTTGGGCTTCTTCACCTGAACACAGGGATGGCACCTGGTCTGTGCATCTGCAGGGTCAAGTGTGAAGGTCAGATGAAATGTAACCTGTAAGTTCTGGGCAGGCTCTCAAGCGCTGCCCCAGGGCTGGTGTGCTAGGTTACTAGTAGGTGTCCCTATGCAAGCCCAGCACTAGGGGAGAGAAAGAGGCAGTGTTCTGAAGGACCAGAAACTGGAACTATCCAGCCAGCAGCTCTGGATACAGACGCAGCAACGGCTTCAGCAACTCTGAGGGCTCAGGAGCTTGCTAGTGATATGCACCCTTCTCTAGCCTGCTCAGCACGCCAGCAAGGGCCTCCTGCAACTTGGCCCTGGCCCACTGCTTCTGATCTTACCTCTCCGTCCCAGTTGCCCTACACAAGCCAGCCCCACTGCCCTCTGCAACAGGTCTCATCAGTGCTTCATTTCCTTTAAGCTGTTCTGGTCACATATTCCAAACCAATGTCAGGACCTGTATCCTGACATAGGAATTTCAATACATCTAAAAATTTAGGTCTTACAAGAAGCTACAAAGATATGGAAATTAAATCACCCCTGGCTCCCCCCCGACCAAGTGTTTTATGGAAAAGAACAAGGTCATCTGTAGGATGTAGCTGCAAAACTTCAGAGCAGGGCTGGCCAGAGGGCTGCTGCTCGCTAGAGGGGAGAACATGGGCTCCCCTAGGCTGAGAACCACCGACTCCCACCTCCACATCCCAGAGCCCCTTGGGGGCCTTAGGAATGAAGATAAAGGGCCAGACCGCACACTTCCCTGTGGGCAAAGGTGCTGCCCTCACTCAAGCCCAGGCCACAATCAGGAATTCTCTCCTGTCTAGGAGCCCAAATCCAAGTCCCAGCGTTCCTGTTTGTCCAAATGCCCAACTGTGAAACACACATCCCACCCTCCCACTTTCCCAGGTAGCGGGGTCAGCCTTACCTCTCACACGCTGTGGGACGACATGTGGGATGACACCTGTAAATGACAGGACTTTGCTCTGTGGTGGCGGCTGTCACTCCCCCAAAATTCCTCACACCACTAGTTCTGGATTCAGACAAAGTTCAAACAGCCAACCTGCCACCTACTAACTGTGCCTTGGGCTGAGTTACTTAAACTCTAAGTTCCTGTGTCCCAGATCAATTACACTTTGAGAATGAGAAGTAACCTCATTATCACTAAAGCAGTTCTAAGCAATGCTGCTTCCTGCCCGGATCCAGATCCGTGACTATTGAGACTGTATCAGCACACTCGCCCTGGAGGCGGTCATTCCACTCATCCTTGCCTCTCACAGCCCAGTGGTCCCCAGGCCTTGGTGGTCCTCTCCTATCACTGGACCAGCAGGGTCCTTTCCACTCCTGCCCCTCCAAGCTGCTGTAGCCACCCTCTCCCTGCAGTGCACAGTGGATCAGTGCACGTAAATCTCTTTTTAAAAGCGAGGTGGGGTGAAGAATATATATTAAAAAAAAAAAAAGAATATATATTCATATTATGGGAATCTCCGGAAAGATTCATAAGACAGCTTCAATAGCAGTGGTTACCTTCTTAGAGTTGGAACAGGAATTGGAAGGAAGGGAAATCTCCCTCCCACTTTTACACTTGTAGTTTTTTATATCACTTTACTACCTATACAAAAAAAATTTATTTTTAAAAACTTGCAACAGCGTTCAAACTAGCTGGTGTGCACACTGTCCCAAGCCGGGTGGTTGCACACACCTCTGGCTCAGCTTCCCACTACAGCACTGTGAGACAGGTTCAAAAAATATGTGTCTCATGCTCAGGATGGAATCACTACAGTGATGCTTTGTCCACGCCACAGACTGGAAGTTGAGGTGGAGCTGTGAAAACATCTGCCCACATCTCACACAGCTGGCAGAATTCAATCATCGCCCCTCCCTGCAGGAGCACAGGGTGGTCCTGCAGTAGAACAGAAGATGTGTTCGAGAGCGTGGCTGGAGTCACACTGCTTCCCTCACTCCTGAGCCCAAGCCCTGAGAAGATCACAGAAGCAGGGGATGGAAAAGAAACTCAGTGAAGAAAGCCCAGCCTAACTACTCAATACAAAGGACCCTGCAGCATCCAGCCTTGCTCAGGAAGCTCATTCTTTGCGGGCAGCCGCTTTACTTATGAATCGTGTCTGTATTTCTCCGAAAGTGGAGAGAAGTGGTTAAGGACACAGAGTGGAGCCGACGCTTGCTCAGCCCCCACTCTGGGTGTTCGTTCTTGATAAAGTTACCTGGTGCTCCTGAGCCACTGCGCCTCTGCTTATAGACTGGACACAGTGACAGCCTGGGTCAAAATGCTGGGTGAACAGTGCTCCTGACTAGGCTAGTTAGTGCTGCGGGTGACTCCCCCAAGGAATTTCCATGCCAAGCACAGAAAGGTTGAGGGGGAGGTGCTCCTGTACTGCATCATGGGACTTTCCTTCCTTTGGGGCAAGTGAGCGCCTCTGCAAAATCTGGAGAATTATCTCCTCTTCTCTGGTTGTGACTCCTACCTACGTAAAATCCTTCCGCTCTCCTGCCCTGCTCATAGCCACAGCAGGCAGGGAACACACAGTGGACGCCTGGGCAGTGTGAACAGACGGGGGCTGTGGGCCATGGAGCAGGAGGGGGCTGCCATGCCCCAGGGCTACGGCTGGGGCTGGGGCTGGGGATCGCTAGGCTTTATCAGCAAAATCACGCTCTAGGCATACACAGGATGCAGCTTACAGCTTGCCAAGATAAGTTTTTATGTGTATAAAGCAGCAGCTGGCCAACTGGGCCTGCAGAAAACAGACCCTGACTCAGGGCAAGTTCTTTTCAATAGCCCACCCCGGGGTGGGGAATCCTGCTCTTAACACTTGAAGTCCTTTGATGTGCAACAGTGAAATCATGTACAGTGTATTTTCAAGCACTGCTAACCACTTCTAAAATAGTCTCTGTTTTTGAGTCTGTCTTCCTTTCTTCACCCTCTGCTGTTTTTCTCTTAGCTTCTAGTGGAGCCAAAGGTAACAGAGGGACTGACTTGCTGGTTCTCTACCAAAATGAACCACCACCAACTCGAGGAAGCGCGGCCACCTGGTGCACCTGGGGTACACAGCACACAGGGCCAGCAGGGGGTGTCCTGCCCCTTGAGTCTTTCTCAGCCCGTATAGCCTTGGGCTACAACAGGCTACTCAGATTCAAATGGACCATCCCGCCTTTGGGTCAAATCTCAGGATATGGAGTCAGCTGGCCTGGATCTGAATCCCATTTCCAACGTCAGCTGGCTGTCTCACACTGTGCAAACTACAGTACTGCATAAGGATTACACAAGACAATGCTCGGCGTTGGCACACAGAAAATGGGTAAAAAATGTTGGTCCTCCCTAATAATGATACACTAGTACAACTGCTGTTCATGGTGTGAAGTCTTGGGGGAGGGAAGAGTGGTGGAAGGGGAGGAAACAAGAATGAAGACATGTTATGTAGCTGTACCAACTCCCCATGATGGATGTAATCATTATGGACTGCAAACACATACTAATAAAATTTTTAAAATAAATAAATGAAGCCAGACAATGGTAAAAACAAAAATGTGAAGTGTGTAGTGACGGCAATTCTGACCCATGTAGTGAGCCTAAGAGTGAGTTCCAAGAAAAGTTGCTGCTACTTAGGGAGGCAGCCCCGGGCTGAGGAGGAGGCAAAGGAGGCACTTGGCCTTGCTACCCAGGTGTGCAATCAGGACTCCTCTTCTCTTGGGAGAGGGTCCAGGGAGTTCAAAGATGGCTGGAGGCACAAGTGTAAGTCAGAAGCCTCTCCAAGCCTCTTTCGTAGAAGGCAATAATACTGCTTGCCTCACAGACCCGTGGTAAGGATTAAAGCAATCACTGCAGAAAATAGCATTGCACCTGGCCGCTTTGTTTGTGTTTGTCCTGCCTATTCTCTTCTTGCACTAAAAATATCATAGCACCCCATGATTCCAGTAAGCCTTCGCCATGATGGAGGAGAGAACTACGGTAGAAATGTACGTATGTACTTGTCTGTAGGGAGCAAAGGTTTAGAGAATCCAAATGCAAAGTTTAATTTGTTTAGGGCCCTTTAATTATTGGTTATTTTGTTGGCTTCTTTATTAAATCAAAGGGCTTAATGTCTGATGCAAAATTTTAACCACAGTAGACAGCCAAATGTGTTAAAATGTATCCAATGAATATTTTAGGTGGGTTTAAGTTGCCCCTTGTTGGAAGAAAAATGACAGTAAGATTAACGTCCAGGAATTCACACACAAAAAAAGCCACCTACGTGTTTCAAATTTTTCAGCATGATCTTGGTCCTGAAGTACCACCACACCTTTATTGTGACAGCACTGGGTGTTTGTCCAGTAAAGAACATGTTATATGATTTGAGAGGCTAGTGCTTGAGACACTGTCAAATACTTTCAATAATTTTGTTAAATGTCCCTCCCCTTCAACTGGTCAACCACAATTTTTTCCTCTCTAGCACAAAAATCATCCTTCAGATTCTCATTCTCACACGGGTACTAAAAACCAAACATATATCCTATTTCCAATCTGCCATGTATTCTTTTGTACATACTTGGCTCATAGGTGTTTAATTGCAAAATGAATGTTCATAACACTCATAGGGACTTTTAGAAGCGATATCAAAACTTGAGACTGAGGTTACCGCAACTAACTTCACAGCCAGTACTGGTTGGCAACATCTGAGAGATATAATCAGACACCGTAATACAAGTCAGAAACACTAATGTGTACATTAAAGGTATTACTATTTTCTGAAATTATACATTTTTAATTTAAAGAGCAAGTAACTTTCAATTGTGAAGGGATGTTATTCCACAGCACCACTGAGCGCCTCTTGGTATATGGTCGCGATTCTATCCACGGATTCTATGCCTTTCATTTAATTAACTTTGGATCAAAAATGCTCCTACCCTGGTGACCTCTGTACTATACATATACAGACTTTTGTTTGTCTTAATTCCGTAAACAATACAGTGCGATAACTACTTACATAGCATTTACATATATTAAGTGTTGCAAGTCATACGTGAGGTCTGATAAAAATATATGGTGAATATTTAAATCTTAAAATTTATTACAGTAAAAGACACACTGTCATTAATCCTCCTCAAAACACTCCTCTCTGGTACATAAGGAACTTGGGCAACCATGTGGGCAGGGACCACAATATATGTATATTCATATTTATATTTGTGTAGTGGTTGCTTTGCCCTCCCCAAGTGTGAGTTCCACGAGAGGAAGAATTTCGTTTCTTTTGCTGCTGAAGCCCTAACATCTGAAGCTATGACTGGCACACAATAGTGTTCAAAGGGGTCCCATACTGCTGAGGTCCCAAATGAGAGCCCCTAAAATAGAATCGTTATTTCCTCAAAGGGCCCAACGATGCTGATTTTCATTTAAGGATCCTTTAACTCAAGTGTTGGGGTCTAGTCTATAGAGCCCAGCTTTGATCTGAACAGTGAAAAGCCAAATCAGGTGGACCAATCAGATTACACAGGTGTCATCCTGACCACACATGAAACATGCATCTCTGGATGCACTGTGGCATAGGTAAGCTCTGGCTTGGCTAAAGAGTCACCAATTTCATTTACTGCTTTACACATTTCGGTTCATCAGTTGTGGAATGTTCTTCTTCCCTGTCCGTTACTTTTTCCCGCAAGCCCGCTCTGATCACTGTCCCCGTGTCCACGGCACTCAGGACCCCTCCTTCTAACAGTCACACACATCACAGAATCACACAGCTTTCTCTGGTAACTACTTGTCTCCCTCTCTCTAGGTGTCACACTCTGCTGGGGCAGCGCAGGGCCCTTCTTCTCTTCCACCCCTGATCAATGCACACAAGCATTTAAATGCTTATAGAACGGACTGAATGAACCTGCCATTGATTAAAAATGTGAAGCCCAGCAAAAAATAGGAACAACAAAGGAGCTGCATTCTGGTCTCTGACAGGTCCATAATGGGAGAGCACAGCGACTGCAAGGGGGCTATTATATATGGTGATAAAACAGTCCAGTTTTTAAACCAGGGAAACAAAACTAATTGGGGGGCGTTTGTCTCCCAGCACCTTGAAGGTGTGTCCCTATAAAGTGGCCAAGTTTGGAGGGACAGAGGGGTTTGCTTGCACAGGAGACAGAATGGGCCACTGCAGAGACCTTGGAAATTGGGAAGCAGTGTTTAATAGCAGTGAAGAGCACAATGAAATGGAAGACTTGGGACAGGGTGTAGCTCAGGGGTAGAGTGCTAGCCCAGGCAGAATTAAAGCCCTGAGTCCAGTCCCCAGCAAAAGGAAAAGGAGGGAGGGAGGAAGGAAAAGGGAACGGGAAAATGAGAGGAAAAGACAGAAAGAGGGAAGATTTAGACCCGAATCCTCCTTTACTAAGTATCCTGCATAAGTCACTTCCTGTGCTGCGGCCTCTGTTTCTCCATCTGTAAAATGAGGAAGGCAGGACCTGGGTCATAGTGCACCATGAAGGCGCTGCGGAGTTATCAACAAAGCACTCTGGGAACAGCGGGGTGCTATATGAACATGACTTGCAGCCTCCACCAAAGAGCCCTGTGCACTTCTCAGGAAGAACAGGAAGCACAAACGCGAAGGCTCTGAGTGAGGCCTGTAAGGTCCTGCATATATGGACCCTAACCCATCAGCACCACTCCCCTGTGAAAGCACACGGCTACCGGTGAAGGCCACTGCACCTCGGGCTCAACAACTCCATCTTCCTCTACCTGCCCTGTGGGCCAGATGACCCACTTCACACTGTTTTCTTCATTTACCTCTGTCTTGGAAGCAGCTGTAGTTTCCCACTGGCTACCAGAGTTCGCAATGCAAGGCAGGGAGGTCAGTGAGCCCTACGTGGGTGCCCTGTCTCCACCATGGTGGTGGCTGATCAAGCCCCGCAGGCCAGGCCTCCCCTCCATCACGGCCACAGGAGGCCTTCTACGGAGCCAGAGCACAGATCCCCGAGGAGGTCACCTCCACTCACTCTGTATCTCCGTCACTCACAACAGCCTGTGAGCATGTACATGATCCCTTCTCTTTGTGGCAGGGTGATAGCAAGGCTGGTGGCACAGCAAGCGAACCTGGGACCTCCATGCTGTTCACGACCCAAGGTGGGCACGATGGGGAGGGGAGGAATGCGGAAAGGAGCTGGTGAGGATCCTAAAGACAAACTCATGACTCCTTCGATTTTCGCCTTGGGCTCACCCACACACAGATGCAGCACTCACACAACAGCCAAGGAGTGGGTGTGAAGAAAGGGTACGGGGCTTGTGGGGTGGGAAGGAAGGAAGGATCACATATGTACGGGCAATGATGGGACAGTAAGTACAAGACGGAGCGGGGGAAAAGGAAAAGAGGAAAATGACAAACAGAGTCCAGATGACAATGTTACTGGTATTTATGATATTACAGCTCACTGCATTCTATGTTAAGCTGTTAAAGTACCACTTTGTTACTTTGCCTTAAGATAACAACTTGCTATTTTGAGAAAACACAGACTTGAAAAAGCGGAACAGAATAATAGCTGACTGTTCAGATTTCACAGTTTTAAAGAAGTGAGTCTGAATCTTTAATCCATTAGATTGAAGTGTGTGACTCTGGGAAAGTTACACAGCCTCTCCGTTTCCTCATGTACTCTCACAGGCTTTCCGTGAAGATAAAATGGGGTCAAAAAAGGCCGGGCATGGTGGCACACACCTGTAATCCCAGCACTCAGGACTTCAAGCAGAAGGACCACTATGAGTTCGAGGCCAGCCTGGGTACAAAATGAGTTCAAGGCCAGCCTGAACTAAAAAGTGAAACCCTGCCTCAAAAAGATAAAAAAATAGAAAGGGATCAAATATCTGAAAACCTCTGCACAGAACTAGCCACAGCGCAAGACTCCATCAATGTTACGTGCTGTTCATTATTCTCTTGCAGATGTGGATGGAACACAAGGCCTTGCACATGCTAGGAAAGAGTGGATCAAGGGCCCTCCCCCTAGTCTCAGTACTCCTTGGGGGGTGTGATATGAGCAGCAAGGATCCAGCAACCCTGGGGCTCTCCACACCGGCCAGGGGGTACGCCTTTCCTTCTCCCGCACAAAGGGCTGCTTGGCTGCCCCAGTGTGCTTTTACACAGGGCTTCTGTCAGGCACCAGGGCAGGGCCAGAATGAAAGAGGGGTATGAGACAGGGAACAGAAGCAGGAAGCAAATCCTGAAAGAGCACACACCTCTGGGCACACTCACCGAGTCTGGGTCTCGCTGCTGCTCGAGAAAAGCTGAAAATTCCACCAGGCGAAGCTTGGTTGTGCCAATGGAGCGGCCCTGCCAGGCAGGGACAGAGGGAGCTGGGGCTGACGCAGGCTCAAACCCTGAAAAACCAATGTCACCTTTATATCTGGCCTGTGTCGCCCCCAGACCTCAGCCTAGCGCTGTGTGGTTTGAAAGGGATGACCTCAAAAGGAAAGCCAAGAGCCCCCCAGGAGCATCTAAGCAGAACTCAGCCAGGCAGCGGCCACATCAGGCTGAGGCTCCGTGAGAGAGGGAGCAGCTGGACAAATGCAGTGCATAAGCTCCTCATAAAGCCAACTGCAGCTAAGGTTAAGGGGTAGTGGCAGGAGGACATTTAATCGCGGAAAGGATCCCAATTAAGAACCAAGCCAAGAACGGCTGAAGAGCTAGACAGAAGCTTCCAAACACCTGTGAGACCCGGCATGCCATGCAGTTCTTGTACTCATCCACCTTATTCCTTAAGACTGTGGGCACCAAACTATACACTATTCCCTCGGGAGGCTCCAGCCCTGAGGAGCACAGGGCACCCTATGAGGGAGTTTTTCACTCGGGGTCACTACAGTGGGCAGCAATGACTTTTGTACCGCACTTCGAGCAGGTCAGCTGAGTGCCTGTGGGTGAGGAACAGGTGGTATGGGTAGGGGCAGGTGCACCTGGTGAGGCGCGAGTCAGGTGGGTCCACCCAGTTCCTGATTTCTGCTTTGGTTTCAGTGGAAGCTCTCCTTTGCAGAAGGGCCCTAGGAAGGGGAATCTACTTATCTAGGAAAGTGAGAGTATAGCCACATCTGTGCTCACGACTCAGACTGCCTAATCCAGCCAGTTTATGAGGAGGAAGGAACCACAGCTTCCCCTTCTAAGTGTGACCACCGCACCCAGTGGAAATGATCCACCTTCCTGTTTCTCTACAAACCCTTCTGAAGAGCACTCGGGAGATGAGCAAGGGGACTTAGGCCTAGGGTCAGGGACACCCCTTGCGGCCCTCCTGAACTCCAGGCTACCACCATCCTGCAGGAAAGCATGAGTGCAAGTGGTAGCTGACTCCCAAGTGAGAGGAGACATGCGGCTGTGGCAAACATGGCATCATGCACCGCCCCCCAAAGAAAGCTGAGAGACTCACCTGGAATGGGGGCTGTGACTGCAGGCTGGATGGGGTAGGCCTGCTGCACGAAGGGCTTGACACTAGGGACAAACAGGTGACAAGAGTCATAAATCACGGGCACACATGGTCCAGGCCTGCCCTGGCCTCTCAGCGGGGACCCTACATTGTACTGTTCCCCGCCTACAGGGAGAGGCAATCCCAGGCAGGGCTCTGTGGACAGAGGCAGTCGCTCTCTCCAACTAAGAGAGGCCAGCAGGCTTCTGGGGATCAAACCATCACACCTCATGCCAGGTACAGGACAAGGTGGACAAACATTAGCCTGATTTTCATGGTGGTGACATTTGCCTCTGAACTTCTTTTCATCCCCACCGAGACTGAGGTCAGCAGGTACTATGTTCAGGCAAGTTCTAGAACATGCTTCAGCTTCTCCTGCTCTGGGCATTTAGTTCGAATTCTTTTAGTAGACAGACAGGGATTCCTTTCCACTCTTATTCTCGAACTGCTCTTCTCTTCTGGTGGCCTGAGCCAGCTTTCCTTGCCCCCAAAGCATCTGCAGATGTTTCTATTAGCCATCCCACCAGAGGGAAAGGCAGAATCAAAAGTGCTATAGGATTCCCTCTGCTGCCCTTTTCAGGTGAGGAAGACCGCAGGCTCTGCCCTCCAAAGCCACAAAGGAACCGGGACCAACTTCCTGTTTCCAGCAGGATGACCATCAATAGCTAAGTGGGGAGTGAGGCACTCACACCTCTGCTAGATCTGAGAGGTCAGTCTCTTTCCTGCTACTGACTTCAGGAGACTACAGGATGGGCTGCTGCAGGAATCTGTTTAACCCTCCTTTTCTCTCTAAGCCCTGGCACAGTTTGGTGCAGGGAAGACTTTCCCCCAGGGTAGGCTGTCACCAGCTGCAGACTTACTCTTGAGAGGATCCTGGTTGCCCTGTTTGTATCATTCCAGGCCAGAACTACAAGGCAAAAGCAACAATATCTTAAGCACAGTTCAGGATGTGTACACACTAACCCCTACTGAAGGACGGCAGGTTCCCATTTCCTACCAGCTGTAGTAGCATCTTCCCTATCATGGATGTGGTCACCACACACTGCACAAGATCACAACCTATCCTTGGCCTTGCAACCCAGGGCTCCTCTTAGCCCCACCGCCCTGAAAATCCTCCCCAGGGCAGGAGAGCAGGCGGTTGGTGTTTAGTTCTCATTTCACCTAATGGAGAATGTGTGTGCAGCGGAGGACTGCTTCTTCTACACACATGCCTCTCTTCCTCCTCTTCCTCCACGCTGAAGTGCTCCCTGAATAATATTCTGCTTCAATGGTTTGGAACATCCAAGGCCCAGGGGAAGAGTGGACACAGCCCAAAACAAGAGGGCGAGTTCAGAAAAGCAACACAGGCCCCCATTGTGCTGTGAGTGCCCCTGAGGCCTCTGGTGTCTGTTGTTCCTCACCAGGAACAGAAGATAAAGGGGGAACGGCACCTTTCCAAGTCACACAGGCCTGGGGCTAAACCCTAACATCCCTATGCATTTGCCTGCGGCCAAGCTGCCCGAGCTCTTGTTTTGCTCCCAGGCAACCTCAGTTCTCTCATCTGTGAAATGGCAACAATAGTAAAAGGCATTTAGATGGTTGTGAGGATTGAAAATGATTATAGCATAATGCGTCTCTGCCTTTGGTATATGGTAAAATGAAAATACTAATAGAATACTTTGTCTCTTTAGGAGCTAAGTGCCATAAAGTGACCTGAGGATGCAGGGACAGAGACCATGGGCCAGGAAAAAAATAAACGACTGAGAGAGCAGAAGAGGCAGGTTACAACCCGAATGGGAACCAGAAATGTGATACTTAATTCCCTGTCTTCAGGAACTAAGGATTCTCTCCCTCTTCCCCTTTCTCTGTTCGTTCCCTTCTTTCCTTTCTGACCTTCCATACACCTGACCCAACTGACAGGAAGTGCCAGGTGGAGGGCTTGACGCTGGCCAGCAGCCAAGCCCACACCCCACTCAGCCATCATCACTCCTGGGTCTGCTTCTTACTTACCCCCGGAGCCCCCGGGAAGGTGGGGCGCGGGATTCCAGGCAGCCCCAGCTTGTTGTGAATGGCAGTGGCCGAGACGATCTGGGCTGACGACATGGCGGCCATGTGCTGGAGGGCCTTATCCTTTGCAGTCTGATCCTTGAAGGTGACAGTGACACACTGACTTAATAGAGAACGCATAGCTACCAGGCAGGTTAAACAGCCACAGCCACGAGCACATGGACTAAAATACAGAACCACAAAAGAGGCCGGAAAAGCAAACATGCATGGATAAATAAACACGGCCAGAAGGCTAAAACACACTCAACCTACCCTAACTCTGCACACTTGCTAAGAACACCCAGTGGCAAGGTTTTATTATTTTTTATCTTGTTCCATTTTCTAACAGAATGGGGAAGCCTCTGAGAAGAGTTGACAATGAATTTATTTTTTCAGCTTCCAGAAGATTTCTCCAATTACTGAACATATTAGGGGAACAGGCTGCGTGAGGCCATGCTTACAGCAGGGGAGAGATGTAGTTGTGGACTGGGGACAGTGCTTGGGGAGCTCTATCTGTGTGTGCTCTGGCTGTTATGAGGCCATAGTCCCTGGAGCTGCTGGAGTCATGGGAGGCCGGAAGCCCTGGCAGACACCTGGTGGGGGCAGCTCAGAAGCAGTGGGCAGGTGAGGGACTGGCCAAGCAGCATGCCGGCAGGACGCATGCGTTCTCGCACATCCCCACCATGGGTCTAAGGCTCTAAGGCCTCTTAACAAAAGCCAAGGGCATAGGGGACAAATAGATAGGAGGTTTCTCCTTTTGCTAAATGAGTCTTCTCTAGAAAAGCCAAGACTAGTAACACAAAGCTAGCCAAAAAAGTCTGCCAAGCACAGCTAAAATACAGAATACTCAGTTTAATGAAAATACTTACCATGCTTGTTACCTGGATACAATAATAAACAATTGTTAAAAAGATTGCATACAAAAGCAGGATTACTTTTCTTCTTCAGTTAAAGAAAAAAAAAATATATATATATATGTATACAAACACAGTACTTGGGCACAATAAAATGTAGAGAAGTCAGTCTTTTTTTTTTTTTTTTTTTTTACTTCTTTAACATTTTAGGAATGTGTGCTCTACATGACTATTAAGAAAGCCAATTATCAAGGCCACCCAATAACAGCTACGGTTAAAAATGGCCCCCACTCCCTTAGGCTGGCCGGATACTGCCCGAGGACAGAGGGAGCAATAGTAAGACCCCCACACGTGACAGGCCCTGCAGGCAGAGCTGTGTGCGCTCAGTGTATGAAGAATCCTGGATACAGGCAGAGGGTCTGTGCTCCTGGCCCAGACACCATCAAAGCAAGAACAAAATGATGACATCTGAACAATGTAAGGCCTCCATGGCTGCCCTAGGAGCTAGTGGTAAGGTACGGTGACAGGCAGCTGCAGATTCAAACACTGGACACCAGCTGAGGGGCAGCCTCTATGTTTACAGAGCCAACCAAAGGTGAGGAGTAAACACACTGAGGTGCCAAAAGCAAGGCCAAGAGGGATGTGAAAGATTCTCGGCCTGCAAAACAACTCTGGGGCGTCTGAGAAAGACCCACTGGGTTCTATTTATTCCAAGGCATGGGTACCACTTTGCCCTGTAACTTGTCAGGATCACCATGTGAATTTCTCAGGAAGTTTTATTAACCCTTTAAAAACAGCCCTCCCAACACACACACACACACACACACACACACACACACACACACACACAGAGGAGAGGAGGGGAAAAGGAGAAAGAGAAGAGGAGGAGGAGCAGAGTTGACCTAAGGCTTGCATAAATTGTTATTCTATACATTTGTATGGCTCACAACTAAAAGTGAATAAGCCTCAAGTACAGCTCTCCATGGGTGCCCACAGTCACTATGACCATCTGTAATAGCACATGTGGGAGCGGAGGGACACTGGGATTGCTGGTCCTGGTGGGCAGAGCCCCAGGTGACTCAGTGCTGTTACCTCCTTTTTATTGTGTGGCATTTTTCCAGGTGAGGCTCCATTTACTAGTCTGTTAAATGCTCTAACCTGAAGCCAGCTTCCTCAGATAACAAAACACAGCTCTGATCACACTTGCTACATCCATGCTCAAGAATAGCTTGACATCAATGCCAACTTGGCTTCTCTTTGGACCAGTCTCATTGGACTCGAGCCCTGAAGCCACTTAACCCCTTACAAGAGGTTATAAAGCCTCTTAAAGTGATTTTCTGAAATTGAGGTAATAGCATAGGTGTGACCACAGGCGCCTTCCTCAGCGTGCAAAAGCCCTACAACTCCTCTGGCACCTGGGCTAGTGGGCAGGCCTGGTGGTATGAATTCTGAAGAAGTACAAAAGGGCTCGTGGACATGGGTCTGTTCCAGAAGAATGTGGTAGGGCTGCAGCAGCCCTGTGCCTTCTGGATTATGCAATGCTGACGACAGGTGATTCTGTTTGCCCAAGTACAGGACCTGCCGGGCACTCTGGGGTGGGGCAACTTGAGAAACCAAAGTCCAGCACCAAATGGAAAGAGTTCCCTCCATTTCCATCACCCGGTTTTTCTAGTAAGTGTTGCCTGGAATGTGGCACTTTGCCAGGCTTATTGAAAAGTTCCTCAAAATTTCACAAAAGCTTGGTATTTCTGTTTGGAACAGAGACATCAACCAGTGTGGGAAAAGAGAAAAGGAACTCTTGCTTTTTATGTCACACAGCCTCAGAACATGATCTTTTTCTTCTGTTTAATGTTTGACTCTTATCTGTCTAGCTTCCTAAATAAAAACAAGAGTTCAGAAAAAGTCAAAGGGGAAATGAAACACGTTTAGGGCGTTAACTGTGCCTAAGACAGCAATAGGTACAGGTGTCTGGGAGGCTAGAGACCTGGGCTCCAACCTGCCCTGTCTGACAGGCATGAGCTATGTTCCATGCACTGTGGCAGGCGACTTTACCACCCTCTAATTTACTTCATCTGCCAAACAAGGAGGCATAGCTTATTCTCTAATGGCCTTTTGGTTTTAAAAGTATTTGTAGCTACGAGGGTGAGGTCCATTATAAAACAAACATGTCTTAATATATAGCCAAGAAAATTACTAGTGGGAAGACAGCAAGATGTTGAAAGTGTGGGCAGCTCTTAGCTGCCTGTCCTGATAAAAGACAAAGCCGAGTGCAGAAAGAAAATTTTATCTCAAGTAGTGGCTCTTTCTGCACTTGACCTACCTATCCGAGAATAGGCAATTTTCTGCAAATGGACTAAAATGTCTATACCAATGATTTCTCACCTTTTGTAGTGGAACTACTCTATTCACTTAATTTTATAGTGTGGCCCCTTCATCTATGATATACATGTGAACATTAAGAAGATTAATTTTCTTTTTGGTGTTTTTAAAAATCTAAAGTAACCTTGAAGGGAGATAATAAGCACCTCCAAGACTACCTGGAAATCAGAACTGAGAGCCTGTCCGCAGACCCACTTACCCTGAAATGGGAGTTAGAAAGAATGCAGAGTTAAGAGATTTCAATGGACAGATCTCTCAATTGTCACTTTCGTCCCAGAGATACAGGCCTGGGTTTGGGAAAATTAGAACTCTAAGTGTCAGACCGGAGTAAATTGCTTCTGTGTCACTCTGGTCTAATATCCCGGCCTTTTACACATTCTACTCCATTCTTTCCTTCTACCCCCATGCTAAAGGGGAAGAAGTCAATCTAGCCAATAAATGAAGCTCAAGCACATCTAAAAGCCTATACTATCCTTGCACACAGTTTAATTTTAAGATGCACTCACACCAACATCTGAGTGGATGAAATTTACAAAGGATGAGCATGTTGTTTTATCTTGAAAAACTGCGATTAAGTCAATATTGAGTTATGTTCTACAATGTCTTATATTACAGGAGAGAAAAGGAGGGGTGAGGTACACAAACAGATGAGTAGCAGAAGAAAATGTGTTCAAGAAAAAAGCTTGGACAAGTTCACACTGCCTCCTTCTCACTGACTCTAAGCCCCTGTATCTCTAAGATTAGGACAAAGCCAGAAAATAGTGAACATGTGGGCACAAAGCTGGGGGCAGAGAGAGATGGCAAGTCTCCCCCTTGTAACTGAACCCTAACGTAAGCTTGACCTGCAATAAGGAAAACGATTATACAGGAGGAATCGTGAGTCCTGAGACTGTGAATGGGGTGGTAGGATGAGTGCTAAGAACAAATGTGGGCAGACAAAGCACTCTGACTCGAGGTGCATGGCTTATTACATATTGTATTCCTCACAATCCAATTTCTGGCACACCATACCATCAATAGCCTCACGGCCGTGGTCCAGCAGGCTGTGTCAGGCATAAACTCCTCAGTCCGGAGCCTTTCAAATTGCTGTTGTTACTAAGTAAACAGGCTTTCATATTTCATGAAGCAAGGCAAGAAGGGCGCTACAACTCTGTTCTGCTGACTGCCTTCTCTTTATGACTGAAACGGACACAATGTCCGGAAACTGTCTGTGTGTGACAGTACCATCACAAAGACACGCCGCAGGAACAGGGTGCTTTCAGAACTCCGGAATATCTTAAAAGATCAGACTCCGGATATCACAAGGATGTTATCCTCCTTTCTCCCCTTTGTTTCCCTAGCTTTCAATTATTCCGTGAAATCAATCATCTCATACTTGTTAGGCATTAACCATAGACAAATTGTAAAGGTAACATACAAAGGTCACATGCTTGCAAATACAACACATGATAGCTGCTATACATGGGATGTTAATGAACAGCACACAAAAATCAACATAATCCAGTTTATTCATGGGCCATCGTTCCAGAAGTTAGATTCTAATTTAATTTATTCATAAGGATGTCTACCAATATATCAGGAAAAACACAGACCATGAATTCAAAAACTCTTGATAGCTATTAATGTTTTACTCCAAAGTATACTTCCCACAGCAATATAAAAATATGATGCAAGGTTGGAAAGATAGCAGTTGGCTTGAAGATTACTTTTTTGAGAAAAGTCAAACATAAAATATCTCCCTAAGAAGTAATTTTGCAGATGTTGTTTCTAATCATGCACTATCTGAATTCACATGATCTCTGCAATTATTAGCCATAGCCCTTGAACAGATAAACATCACCGAACTGTATGATGGTTCTGGAGAAAGGATGGAGGGCACTTGAATCTTTTTCTAGCCATGATCTCTCATTTGCTTATTATTAGAGAAGGCAGGAATAAATACAAAAGAGGGCTATTCTGGTCAGGCAGCAGCTAATGTGGAGGAGAGAAGGCACATTCATACTTCTTCTGACTTGCCGCCTAATGAGTAGCAATTAATTCATCTTATTGTATTTCCAAATGCCAAAGACTCCATTCACATCAAAGAAAAAATTTTCAAGGCTTTTACCATTGTTCATTTTTAAATGTACTGAGCTATATTTAGTATTTTATAATTGTCCACAGCATTTCCTTTAATTCTGATGTGGGCTTAGCATCATAAAGGAGTGGAGATGAAGGCACTGGTGAGTATTCCTTATGACTCTCGGAAGCCTGCATGCAGGACAGCTTCAAGTCACATCTGGGTGTTTGGGAAAGGGCATGCTTAGACTTTAGTCTCTTTTTACCCGGTAGCTAACAGCAAAAGGCAGGAGGTACCTGTCCCTTGGGAGGTCAGAGGAACCCGCCTAGATATGAGCTCCAGAAAGAACTTGTGCCCCTACTTGTTCTCCTTCCTCAGTTTCCTTTAAACACATGGACACAAGTGGAAGGGCTTAGCGGGCGGACATGAATCCTCTTCCCCGCTCTCACCAGCACTCTTTACAGAGATAGCGTGACACTGCGCAAGGGCATTGGGCTTTGGCCCACTAAGCCCAGGATCCGACTCAAATTTTTGACCCTTGCCAAGTCACACAGACATTCTGAGTCTCAGCTTCCTTTCTGACAAAGCAAGGACAAGACCACCCATTTTTGTTTTTCTTCCAGTATCAGGAATCGAACTCACAACCTTGCGCTTGCCAGGCAGGCACTGTGCTGCTGAGCTAAATCCTCAGCCCCCAAGACCACCCATTTTTGAGACTGCCTCAAGCATTCTACACAGTGCCCTCAGCTCTGTCATTTGATGCACTTTCCAGCCTGGGGGCCCATGTGACCCATGGATGTACCATCCAGACTTCATCCAGAAGCCGGAACTCCCAGGAGCTCTGGTACTGGACACATAAATCTGGGGGATCGATATTATTCTAAGACAATTTCTATATTGAAGTTGACTGACAAGGGAGTTTATCTACTTAGGTGTTTAAAAATGTAGAAGGAGGCTATTCTGTTGTCCTTAAGAAAAAACCCAGGCCTAGCTTAGTACACACAGAAAGGTAATGGTAGTCAATGCCCAGGCTCATGCTATCAGTCCTGCACTACCGCTAAGGAGAGGGTCTGATTCCATCATGCCTAAGCTAAGAAATTGTCCCCAGTCTTAGTTTTAACCTAGTTAAATTAAAAACACCGTAACGGAAATATCTTTAGGAGACAGGCTGGACATTACGAATGAAAAATAACTCAGTGGTTTGGGAAACACCAGCAAAGGCCACGATCCCAGTATCTCTGAGGCTGCTACTCAGGCTCTACCTTGCGTCCTGTGTAGAACCTGCTCTTGAGGAGCAGAGTGGTCCAGGGTCCCAGAGGAAGCTTCACGGGGGGGAAAAAGAAGTGTGTCCACCCTTCCTGTGGCAGGCCTCAGGGGGAACACAGCAGGGTGGGCATTAGCAATGTAAACTTTAAGCCCTCTGCTTATTGCAAGGAATGACAGATTGGAAAGAAGAGGCCCATTCGGTAATCAAATCACAAAGGCCATCAGGGCAAAAATGAAGAAAACGGCCCCAGGGGAGCACATGTAGCTCATGAATTAGTCACAGCAACTGGACACAGTTAGAGAGGCTCAGGTCTTTTTCTGCTCTGCTGAGATGATGCAATGTCAGCAAATACAGGCTCTTCAGCAATACGGGTCCCGGGCCAGATACGGCACAAGTCTTCCTGCCCACCAAGTCACACACTCACCCAAGCTCACTCACTGTGAACCGTAAGAGGG
Source organism: Chinchilla lanigera (assembly GCF_000276665.1). NCBI lineage: Eukaryota > Metazoa > Chordata > Mammalia > Rodentia > Chinchillidae > Chinchilla > Chinchilla lanigera. The sequence continues at coordinate 28,278,544 of NW_004955414.1, read as the reverse complement.
CTGCTGCATCTTTCCATGAAGGTGAAGATGGTCCACAGCGTAACAGTGCTGTTTGCATGGTCTGGCTGTGGTTCCACAAGCCTCTGGCACCAGCAAATAAAGCATTAGTTTTCTATTGCTGATGGGGAAAGAGACTTCTGGGCAGAGGTGGGACCATCTCTCAGGACTACTGAACAAACAGACAGGGAGAGACCGAGGTGGGAAACTTTACATAGCAGCTCTGAATAGGAAAAGTGTTGAATGCATGGAGAATAGTTCTGTATTCCTTCTATACATTGGGCTAATAAATCCCTTTAGCTTAAAAAAACAAAAACCAAAACAGTCAATGGCTTTTTGAAAAAAATCAATGGTGAGTGAAATAATTCAAAATAATTTCTAACACTGCAAGCTAGTCCTTACATCATTCTGCTGCCTCTTACAACTCAATCACAGATGCCAGCCAGAGGTTAAAGAAGAAGGAAAGGGGAGATGGAGGATGATAACTGAAACCAGTGTGGGTGACACTGCTGTTGATACAGCTGATGACAGAAAATCTGAAGGAGAGCTCTAACACGGCATATTTGGGATTCCTGAAGGAGTAGTCCATAAATCTATAAGCCACTTGTCTGTTTTAACTGCATGGGTTCATCTTCTACCATATAACTGGAACCACGCCAAGCAATAACGCTTGTAGTTCATCTAAAACACACCTAACGACCTGAGGAGCAGTGGGTCAAAGGGCTCTGTCCAAGTAGGGGCCACACATATTACACCCCCACAGCTGAGAAATACTTTCCAAAGAGGTAAGCTCTCTTCTTACCTCTCTCCAAATACACACTTTTTCTCTCTGACACATTAGCCAGAAAGACAAAATCAAATCCTGATGTGTATGTTTAATTTCTAATATTCTGGCCCTCTGGCCACAAATGCCTGTTCTGTCTGCACAGGTGTCTCAACTGTAATATACTGGCACTGTCTTCCTGCTCTTCCAGTTTCTCTGCTCCTGGTCCACTATCTCCTTGGATCACTCCCTCATTTTCTCCTTCCTTCCAGTCCTGGGGGGGGTCAAACCCCGCCTTGCACATACTGGGTGCTAGGCGAGTGTACTACCACTGAGCTACCTCCCCACCCCCCTCACTCTTTCAATCATCCCCTATATTTTACTGCCCCTTGCACCTGCCCCATATGGCCATGGTGTGTACCTCAGGTCATCCCAAATTGCTGGCCAACTCTACGCTGACTTAGGCTGCTATAAACTGCCAACATTAAGTCTCACATTGGTGCCACAGGCTGGAGCACAAACTTGTAGCTGACAAAGAATAAACATTTAGGTAATTTTATGAGAAGGGCCAAGGGAGAGGAGAGTTTTCGTTGGATTTGATTTTCTCAGGGACACATAGGGAGACTGATGATGGATGGGGAAGAAGAGTAGGTAGAAAAAAATTGGGAAATGTACAGAATAATATTCTACCATTTGACTACTTGAAAAACTTAACTGAATTATGCCATACTGAAAATGATCCTTTTTGGATCCTATGAATCTGAATGTTTAATATGTTCTCTGTACTAACTTTCACGTATTTAACATTTAGCAAAAAATTCAGTTAATTTTGGTGCACACTCTTGGTTAATTATCATTACTCTACAAGAACTCAATCTTTACTAAGCTAAGGTTTTTGTTTTTCTTTTGCCTGTGGATTTGGATTTATTTATTTATTTATTTATTCATTTTTATTCTAAGCTAAGTTTTAAATGTTGCTACTGAAAATCATTTTCTAAAATGTCCTGGTATCCCATTGGCAGACTTAATAAGGACAGAACTTATAAACATAATTCATTTTTTAAAAAATAGAAAAGGAGAAAGCATACAGAGCAGTCAGAACACAGTGGTATGGAAGCCACTCAAGGACGGCAAGGATGGCTGAGAGCCAGAGTGAGGCCCCAGAGTTGTCCCTGCCCTGATCCCCCACTCCTCTTCTCCACACTGGAGAAGTCCAGGACCCATCCCTCTCCCCTAGCTTGGCCTCCTTCCTATTAAGCCATTCTCCAAAAAGCAGCTGGAGTGGTGGTCCCGCAATGTGCACCTGAACTACCTGCAGTGTTCCCCAGCACCCACAGGCGAGCTTCCCTCAGTGGGGAGATGCTAAACCTCCTGCTGCGTGCTTCGTATCTCCCACTGCCTGCTCCACAGTCCCCCAAACACCCTATCTCTGGAAGTTATCAGCCTTCTTCTGGGAAGCTTTCTCCAAGTCTCCCAATATCAGAATTAATCATTCTTTCCTCTGATTGGCCTTTGTATGACCCAGTTTAATTTCTACGGCAGAGGCCCCAGCTATGGACAACCTACTGGGAAAATTAACAGCAGTTTAGTGTTCAATAAGTATACAGACTCTGCATATTCAACTCTGTGTGCCCAAAATCTATGAAGACCTAGCATTCTCTGGGTTCTCAATAAAAAACAAGCAGGCTGAGTTTTCATTCCTGTACTTTTGAAGTTCAAATCTACGTGGAAATCTTACACATTTGCTAGAATAACTTTTTGTTTGCTATAAAACTAAAATAAAGTGAAGTCCACACACTTTGAGAGTGATCTGGGCCACCAAGAAGCACCGTTGAGAACGACTGCAGTTAGTGGAAGCACGAAGCTGACCTATGGGACTTACTCTATCAGGTTTTCAACAGAGTGGCTCTGCGGCTAGGATGACTCATCTGTGACTGTGACATGAGCATGACCACTATCTTGTGAGTCTAGTTTCTTCAGAGGAACAGGGTGTGCAGGCTAAACTGAGAAACATGTGCTTTACATGTGACACATGAGCCATCCTGAAAGGCTGGGAGGAACAGCATGGAAGCAGTCACCTCCTTTTCCCTCTGGGTGTTGAGCAGGTACCCTGGGTTGGCCGATCAGGAAGTAAAGGACAAGATGTCCAGAGGAGGCATAAGGCAGCAATGTCAGAAGCAAGCAGCCAATGGTCATACAACTCTCCCTGACTGAGCAGAGAGCCTCAGAGTGGGGACCAAGCAGCTCTGTAGCCAGAAGGACATCAACCCCCAAATTACTGATGGCCAACAGTGTCACTCACATTGAAGTGAAATGAATCACGCTGACAAATGAAGTCCACATTGTGACCAAGCACTCAAAGGTAAAATGTAGAGGGTTAATGGAAGGCTGGCAGCAAGGGCCGTATGGAGCACGCCAGGTCACAGGCTAGGTACAGTGTCCTGGCATGAAGCCTCCTGGCTGAAAACACTCTCCCATCTCCACCTGATGAAATCCTATCTGAAAGAACAGCAGTTTAGGATTAAGAGACATCCAAGTTCAAATGCTGCCTCTGCCCCTTACTAGACTTGGGAATGTTCATCAAAGGTGACATAGTCTTTGAGCCCTAGTTTCTTCAATATTGATGATTATGCCCTACTATGTAGTGAGCTTAACTAAGAGACTCTGCATTAGAATACAATGCCCATTTTTCAATTCTCAAACTTGGAACACTGCTCATGAGCTTGTCCCTGGGATTCCCAACATGTTTTGCTGTGGCTTTTTCTGCTAATACTTATGACCCATGCCCTATTTCTCACATTTCCACTTATATGGCCTGCTCTGTGATGGGGAGTTGGCTACTAACCACCCACCCCAATGAACATTAAGTCCAGGACACTCAGTTGCTATCAGCTGATAGAAAAACAAAGGCCTCTGCTTTTCCAAAAAGGAGTGGTAGGGAGGAAGGAAAGAAATGCCGAGAAAATAAGGTGGTTCTTGGAGCTTAAATGCTGAGCCAGCTGCTATCTGACAGGCTGTTCCCACCTCCTCCTTGTGTCTGCTCCAACAAAGAGTGGGCCAGGTCTGGAAGGAGGGGGAAAGAATCTTCTGGGATTTTAAGAAGAAAATTTTAGAACAAACAAATATATAGCTATGTCAGTTAGTATTGTTTCTATGGAACAAAATTCTTAAAACCTCTAAGTGATTTTCCTGTATTCCATGGTGTTCTCTCCTGAACAGAAATGCATTCTTTATCACTTATACGGCTTTTGATCCAGGGCTGTGTGCCCTGCTGAGTTGACAGGAAATACACAAATATAGTACAGAAACACAGCAATTCATAACATCATAGATGGCAAAACAAAATCGGTATCTAAACACTTCCTGGTACATTATTAATTCATTAGCTCAGAGAAACTAGAACAGAGTCAGAACTTGAGCAAACACAGGGGTAGCTGCATCCACATAGAAAGTACCGCCCCTCGGGTTAAAAAGCAGGGTCTAGGGAGTTAGCGTGGTCTCCCACTGCTCAGCCAGTGCAGCTCCGAGCCAGCCACCATCAGCCACACGTGCGAGCGAGCGAGCCAGCATGCTGCCCAGGTGAGGGCACACCCAATGCTCCTTCCTGCCGCTAGTCCTGTGCCACAGCCCATCTGCTGGCAGGTAAAAAAGGACTCGAGGACAGCCCCAGTGCTCAACACTGGGAGCTAAGAAATGACATTGTTTCTTAATGTGGAACAAAAACACAGATTTAATTAATGTATCAGGGGAGGGACGTGTGGGGAAGGCCACAATATGGTCTAAAAATTAATTTTTTCTCTAGACTAAACCTCCTCCAAGCAAAATCATAAGCTCTTCTCCATTATTAAAGCCAAGGATTATGGAAAAATAAGCATCGGGCACATTCTACTGCAAATCTTAGAAGTAGGGAGAATTTGTATTATGAAATTAACAGCCTGGGGCTGCAGTGAACACCTAATCCCAGCTACTAAGGAGGTTGAGGTAGCAAGATCCCAAGTTCAAGGCTAGCCTGGGCCAGCTGGTGAACCCCTGTAGCAAATTTTATTCAAAATACTAAAAGGGTTATGAATATACCTAAGTAGCAGAATGCTTAGATCGAAGGTAAGGAAGGCACTGGGTTCAATTCCCACTATCACAAAAAAATAAAAATGACCAATGCCTTCATTTTTGCTATGAAATATATTTTAAAAGTCTGGAAAATGAGGCCCAGGTTTTTTAAAAAAATTAAACGAAGTGCAAATGGAAGGGCAAACATGAGTTGGATTGAGAGCTTTTTCTGCCTCTGAGATCCATTTTTTTCTTGCTTACGGTCACACTTCAAATTTCTCTTTTAATAAGAGTGCCATTTTCTTAAACAATATTAAGCAATGTGGAAGAACACAGGCAAAAACACTCTGTGTTGAAAGAGACGTGAAAAAGTCAGTTTTTATAAATATTCTTGAAAATTTACATCAAAAGTACAAGTTAAAATTACTAAATATTTTTTAAAAGTAATTTCATGACCACTAGAAATGATTTTTTGAAAAATATTGTCTCCATTAACTTTGGATCTCTGGGTTGTCTTTTTAAAAACGGGGGAAAAAGCTCTCCTAGCCCAGAACTGCTTGGTGGATATTTGAAGGTGTTTTTTAAAAAAAAAAAAAATCACGTTTCTATGCTGAAAAGTTATCAAGACCAGCTCTCTGCTGCATTTGCATTGTTATTAGGAACACACACACACACACACATACACACACCCACGCGGGCACACGCATTGAGTTTAATGTGAGGCTAGAACAGAAACAGAGAGATTAGACACAAAGAAATGTAAACAGCTCTAACATGCAAGGAAACTAGGTTACGAGAATCCCAGCACCAGGCATTCACCAGTCACCATGGAAAACAGGAAGTGAGATGCATAGCAACCACAAGCCAAAAAGCAGAAAAGCGCATACCTTTAGCTTGGAATGAAAATCACGAGATTTCCTTCTGGCAAGAACCTGAATGTGACTAGACACCTGCAGGGTAGGGGAAGGGAGGAAAACAAAGGAAAAGCCTGTAACCATGGAGATGAAAAGCCCCCTACAACTGGGCAAGCCAGACGTACCTTAATGGCGGCTTGAATTTCTCGAACTTTCTTTCTTGCTAAGACCTGTATATGACTAGACACCTACATTGTTCGGGTTTATGAAGGGAAACAAAACAAAACAAAACAAAACAAAACAAAACAAAACAAAAAAAGGAAATCAAATATAAAATCGCTACTCCTTGGGAAGGTTGGGGAGGGGGAGGTTATTTGCATCTCAACAAAGCTGTGCGGTTAGGAACACACAGTCCCGGCCAGACACCAAGCCCCCAGCACTGCTCTAAGCTCTTTAGACTGGGTCATCACTGCAGTGACACGATTCAGGATGAACATTAGGCTCATCTCTACTTTCCCACCCGGGATATATCAAGGGCACTGGGAGAAGCTAATTTGGGGAGGGGTGAGGGGGAGAATAGGGCTGTTTACTTTATAAAATTACAAAGATGGAGGTGGAGGTAAATGAAAATGTTTATAGCATCTCAGTATCAGGAGGGAAAATCCCCTTTCCTCAATGTAGAGGAGAATATCCATAAATTAGCACATTGTGTAAAATCAAATAGCTGAAGCTGTCAGTTGTATTCCAATCTCATTAAGAGCTCTGGATTCTGTAGCAAATGTTAAAATAATACTGACATGTAAATTAGATCTCAAAGAGAAATGGAAAGACCCAGTTAGCAGAGTGGGGTTCCCCTCCCCTTATAAAATATCTTTAATCCTTCCACTCTTTTGGGTATTGACTGGGTGCCAAGTAGATTTGCATATTATTACAAAGCAAAACGTGTGAATACAGCCAGCCAGCCATCCTGTTAGAAATCTGGGTTGGAAACCACATGGATTTGCTGAACAACAAATTCACACTGGAGAGGTATCACCAACTGCTGCCTAAAAAAAACCCAGGAAGCTGGGGTGTGGAAACACAGCCAAGCCCAGCTTCTGAAGCACAAGGACTCCAGCAATAGACAAATTTTGCATCTCTATTGGTGGGAGTTGGTTAAATTTAGAAGACTCCCCCAGTGCCGGAGTCATGGGCAAGTGACAGACCTCAGAGGCCAGCAGACAGTCCCGTCCGGTGCTTGAGGTAGTTAGAGAATTAGCTCTGTCTGCTTCAGAAACGCAGACCCTCCATTCACAAGTTAGCAACTTTGCAGGGGATTCCCTTATTTCAAACTCTGGTGACTCTAAAAAGAAGATTTATGAGAACAAAAGAGTCTTTGATCTTTCAGTTGGTCTCTGTGTTTCAATTATTCAATTTTTTTCATTTTGCTTTTGTACTTTTTTCAAGTACAAAGAAATAGGGACTCCCCCATTCTCTTCACCCCTCCATCTGGCTCTTGCTGTTATTTATTTTCACCCGAATTTTGTTCATCTGTGAGAGGATGTGGGCCACTGTTGGGGAACATCCCCCCAAACAGACAATGCCCTGCCTCAGGGATGGCAGGAGGCCACCCCATTCCTGCTGACTCAGCACCAGGTCCCAGGCACAGGCAGCATTCCTGGGGGAAAGTCCCAGCCCCTGATCCACACTCAAAGAAACCACTCCTCCAAGGAGGTGAATCCAATGCTGCTAGTCTTAAAGAGACTACTGGTGAGCTTTTTGTTTCATTATAGGGGTTATTTTTGAAACTTAAGTTGCCCACACTGGTCTCCAACGCATGGCCTCCTGTCTCAGCCTCCCAAGTAGCTGGGACTACCGGCATGTACCACCATGCCTGGCTGATTGTAGTTTTTAAGGTCCATGCCATATCACTCAGCCAAAGTCAACATTAAAAATACTTTTTATCTGTTAACTCACGCAGGAGGTGTTTTTCTTTTCTTTTTCTATTCTCACAATTTCCTGTTTCTAAATCCCGATTTTTTGTTTGTTTGTTTGCATTTTGAGACAGGGTCTTGCTTTGTGGTTTAGGCTGGCCTTGAACTCCTGGATCCTCCTGCCTCAGTCTCCCAAGTGCTGGAATTACAGATGTGCTCCACTCAGCCTGGCTAAACCCTGATTTTTTTTTTAAACCTTCCCAGTTCTGAACTGGGTCACACATCAGAGTTCAGTTGCTTTGTATCTTACAGATGCAGCGCAGGCAAAACCCTGGAGAAGGGTGCAGGAGCAGCCTGCCCCTGCTCTGTAGAGGTATTAAAATTGTAACTTCATTTCAGTCCCAGCAGCCAACAAAAAGCCATCACTTAAGAAGGGACAGCATACTGGACGCACATCATTCAGTATTTATATTCAGGCCAACACGCAAGGCTTCCAGCATTACTTTTTCATTGAAAGGATGATTAATATGATTCATGTTCCAGGCTGTTACAAAGCACAAATCTCAAAGCCTTATCCCCAAGAGCCAAGTGGGGAAATGTACTGCCATGATACCACATGAAATAAATACTCACTTCACCTGTGAGCGCAAGCCTACAAGTATAGTTACACCTTGCAGCTTTTGCAATGCTGGCAGATACATGTTCTGGGAAAGAAGAATCAGCTTGGAAACACAGTGCAGGGACAGCTCAGACACTGTCCTCAGTAGCCAACCTTCCCCATATCGGATGAAAAGAACTTGGGAGACCACAGACTGCAGGGTCACTGAAATGATGAACAGTGAAAACTGAGCCAATATGAAACACCTCCAACGCTGACATCCTGAGAGGGGACTGGAACTGGGGGCTCCTCAGAGCCAAAGCACAGCAGCCACTGCAGCCAAATGCCTCTCGGGCCATTCGCTGACATGCACACCACCCAGGTGGACTACTGTACCTGCTTTCTGGTCCTCGTCTTCCCTGTCCTGAGTTTGATGTATCTGGCTATCAATTCATTCCTACCTGAAAGAAAGAAGAATTTAAGATAAAGTGGGTTAAAAAAAAAAATCCAAATCAAGAATTTTTAAACTATGGCTACTCATTTATTCATTATAGGGAAAATAGATAGTACAGTTCCTTGAAGAACTGTTCCATCCACTGAAAACAGAAATGTATCTTCTAAAATCTGCCTTTTTGTTTGTTTGCCTGCCTGTACTTAGACAAGGATGGATTTGTCTAGGAATAAGGAAAACTCGGTTCTGTTTCAGTCTTTCATTTTTCAGTCACTTTCCTCCCCCTGCTGGCTTCCAATCATAGGTAGCCCCACTTAGAGTCCTCGGAAGCACACAGAATGAACGGCAGCGGCCATAGAGGCCCTACAAAGATGAAGGGTAGAGCCCTGTGAAAGCAGGAACCCTAAGAGGAGCTCTCTGCAGCAGTGCCTGCTGACAATACCTATGTAAGACCGCACAAGGGGAAAAGAAATGACTCAACCTCCTCCAAGCTGGGGCCGGGGCTGTTCGGTCTGAAAGTAAAACACTTTCCTACCATACCAGGAGACTGAGAAATCTCACATAGGTAACTTGACTTCGAAGAATAATGATATAACAGGAAAACATATCCCCAGAAGCTATGTGAGGAAATGTATTGCTACGATACCACGTGAAGTAAACACAAACTTTACAAGCCCTAGGTCCTTCTGAGGCGGTCAGATTCATGACTTCGATTTCCTCTCTAACCCCAGGAACTGAAAATATTTTTGACATACTCTGTACAGTAAGTGAACACCTCCACTTCACAACACTCCTTACAGGTGGCTGAAGCCAGCTCCACCTTAATGGAGCCTCTTTTGGTCAAGAACAAGCTTCGGGTCTATCGCACTCACATCCATTCCCTGCCTGGACATCACGACACTGCAGCCAGGTCCTACTTCTCTTTAAAGCCACTTCAAGGTCCTGTTCTTAGGGAAGTCTTTTGGAGCCACCCAGCCGGGGTTGGGCTCCTTGTTCGATCACGGACAACCCGACTGCAGCACAACCTGCACCTCACCCTCCTTCCTAAAATGTGCCCATCGCCGAGTTCGCCATGTGACTGGTGTTTGCGGTGTGAGTTCCCTGACAACACTGCATAACTGCACAGGGAAAAAATTTTGTCTTGTTACCCAAGTCTCAAGGGCAACACCAGAAGGCAATTGGAATCATGGAATCTTAGGGCAAGAGGTACCTTTGAGTCATTCCTTTCCACCTCTGAAATTCTAAGCCCTCCATAAGCTTAAGCCAACCCTTCAAGAATTGAAGAAGCAGCCCACTGCATATTGAAATACACTCAAGGATAAAAAGAGTCTATGTATGTGAGGCTTCACGTAATTTTCATGCTCAGATCCTACTTGCTCCCCTCAATAAGAACAAGACTCTTCTGCACAGGGCTGGCTGCCTTCCAGATATGAGCCACCACTTTCAGGTCTTCCTGGAGTCACCCAAGCTAAAGCTCCTCTGTCCTTTTGTTATATGTGTGACAGGCTTTGGAACACTCCTAGATACCATCCTGTGACCATCCTTTGTCTGTTTTCCTCTCAGAGCCTGAAAATCCAGAATGGTAGGAATGATCCTGCTACAATATAGAGTATTGTATTTGATCCTGCTACAATAGAGTATGTTTATCATACACTACTTCTATAAATGCAACCGAACACTGCACTGGAGTTTTTTTAAGGACCTTGATAAACTGTCAAGCTACACCAACTTGAATTGCTAGGTCTTATTTGAATGGGCTTTCCCTCAGATACGCCTCTAGTGCTTGATCTCAGTAACACCAACCACCCCTTTTGTAACTGCGAGTGAGTGGGTCTGCAGTCAACACAACACAGTTTTATTTTGCGGCCATAATCAGAACTCTGGAACAGAAGTGTGAACCTGTGCACCTCTACTCCCACCTCAATTCTACTGTACGTTGAAAATCCTTTATCCAAAATGTGTGGAACTAGACATCTTGCTGGTGTGTGTGTGTGTGTGTGTGTGTGGTCCCATCTCGCCCTGTTCTCAGTCTTTCCATGCATAGCTGGGATTTTCAGACCCAAATACTGAACCTGACATTTAATTCCAGGGCATTTCATCCTGTTAAATTCAGCCTATCATGCCTGCTTGTCAAAAACCTCAGCTCCTGATTCTGAAACTGAATGTACCTGTTAAGGGTACAGAAAAGGACCTTCAAATTCAGTTTTGAAGATTGCTTCCCTAAGTATTCTCTTTCAAACTTCTGAGAACTACCAATATCCCCTGTAGTGTCATCGGGTCTACTTGTCCATCTCTCCGATGGCTGTACAGATTTTGCAATTTGTCTCAAAGGCCAGCTGACAGCAGAGCCTGGCCATGAGTGCCTAATTACCAGAAGCCAGACCTAAAAGACAATGTCTGCGGCCAAGCCAGGCATCCTCCAGCTCAAGGCTGCACTGCACATCCTGTGTGTGGTTGGCTGAGTGGCCAAGGCAAAATAAATGCAGGGCTCTGTATGCCATGCAATTTCATCCAACCTTGTCTAGCCAGCAAAATAAAAGTCTCCTGCCCCAAACTCATTTTCTGCAAATGTAGACACAATGTCTTGATAGCAGTGACATATAACCTAAAGCATTATTTTAAACTGATGATGCACTTGGTTGAATGAAGACCAGTGCCCAGGTCAGACACGTTGGGTGACGGCCCCTACAGTCTAAGCAAATGGGGGCTGCTGCAGTTAAATACTATCATACTTTTAATCCTATTCCTGTTATAGCACTTCTAAAAATCACTTCTACCACAAGCTCTTCCTGATGCCATGTGCTTAACTCATATTCCTGTTCTTTGGAAAGCACATGTTCTTTCTTTTGTACTGTATTTTAAGCCATGAATAGTAACTATTTAAGTATTTTAAATGTTAGGATTGTCTGCTTTAACTTAAACAACTCACAGGAACCTAATAAATTCTCTTAAATGCATTAGTATTGCTCACAAACCCAGTAAGATTTCTATTTTAAAGAGAATAATAATAAAAAAGAACAATAGCAAAATACCAACACTGTAGATAAAAACAAAACAAAGCAAAAACAATAAAAATGATACAGGGTTTCAGAACAAAATGACAGGAATTAACAGTGATTGTTATATTACATACTGTTTTCTTCAGGCAAGTTGTTCAGATTACCAGATGTAAGAATGCAAGATTGATCAAACCATAAAGAGAATAAAAAATAAAAACAAAAGAAACCTTAGAAATGACAGAGTGTCACTAGACAAGATGGTAGGAATTCACCAGTGGTTGTTATATTGCATATTGCTGTCTTCAAATTAGGTATTTTCCCAGAAGAATTACAAACATCATACCAGAGTGATGTATGTGCGCCCATGTTTATAGCAGCACAATTTGTCATACCTAGTAAGATTTCAATCCTCCTAATCTAAATCAGTTACTTTACTGTACATCTTAATTTAAAAACACAGGCTAATGCGTTGCCTAGACAAAACTTTTTAAAAATAATCGTGAAATATCAAATATACAGAAATCTTTAAGCCAAAAACATGAATGGTATGGCTTTGGTTCTATGAAAATTTTCTACACTTAATTTTAATTTTCCTAGAATTAAAATATATTTTCCCATTAGGTAAACAAGTAGACCACTCCAAAAAATTTTGGAATATCTTTTTGACTTCTAGAGGTTGTATATACAAATGGGGATAGCAAGTAGTTTCTGCTTAGAGTCTTGTCTGTAATCCTTATAAGACACTCTGAAGTCAGATGTATATTGCAGCCCTACTCTCTACAATGAGGTGGGTCCAGATATTCCACAGCCCCCAGGATTTGAATTCTGTTACTAAAGTGCAGAATTCCCTAACCAAGGCTCAAGAGCTCAGTAACACTAACCACTGCCCACATAACTGAGATAACAGGCCACAGTAGTTCAGGAAATCTAGAAAGACTTCCCCAAAGTACTGGAATGTAAGCTAGATCCTTAACAATAGATATTTCCTCTAACACTTCAGTATGAAACATTTTAGACATGTAGAAGTTTCTTACAGAAAGAATTTTATAGTGAACACTATATCCCCTATCTAAATGCAACTACAGATTGAACATCCTTATCTGAAATGTGTGAAACTAGGCATAATTTGCTCTTTTGTTGGATTCTGGAAAATGTCAACAAATATGAGTATCTTGGGGACAGAATCTAAGTCTAAACATGAAATTCATGTATGTCTCACACATACCTTTTACATAGAGCCTGAAATAATTTTATATACTATTTTCAGTGCACCTGTCTTTTACCTGTGACTTGTCATATGGGCTGGGGATGGAATTTTCCACTTGTAGGGTCTGTCAGCAGCACTCAAAATATTTTGGATTTTGGAGCATTTCAGATTTCTGGGTTAGAAGTGTAAGTACTTTTTCTATTCTTATTTACTATCTTCCCATTCCATCCCACTACATCTCTGTCCATCCACTGAACCATCTTACTGAATTGTTGCTGTCATATTTCAAAGCAAAATGCTGGCATGGCAACACTTTTGCCAAAAACTTCAGTGTGCACGTCATAAATAGAGCGAAAGACTGATCTTACAAGAAGAACAGAGTAAGGTAGGTTGAAAACAAGAGAACCTTGCCTCCTGACCCCCAAGCTCCCTATCCTACGCCACAGGCTTTCCCTCCAAACCAAGAAGTCTCCGAGTCACACTCGTGGCATCAAAGCTTAGTCCCAGCTCATTCTCTGAAAAGAACTGAACAGCTTCTAGAGCTGTGTGGCCATGTCCTACCATCACCACACTACAGCTTCTCCAGAGCACAAAAAAAACCTGCAGAAATGCACAGAACATCTCTTCGCTAAGGCTGAGAAACCTTACCACACTTGCCCTGGCATCTCCCACGGCCAGCTGCAAAGATCAGCACTACCTGAGCTGCCACCTCACCAGGCATTGTGGTCTCAATTGACTTCATTTTTCCTTTCTCGTAAACTGCACGACTGAAAGTGAGCCCATCACTGGCTTCCCCTGCATCCTGGGTTTCCATGACATTTCCTGATAAAGGGACAATACAAAAAGAGAGACTACAGCAAAAGGACATGGAGTTTGCACTGGGCTGGCCTTACCCAGACAGAAGACTGGTTAACGTTGTTGTGGGCTGTGTGTGTAATGGGATGTGGCCTCAGGGTCATGTTTGAGGCACAGCAAATGCAGGGTCTGTGGCTAGAAATTGTAGCCCAGAGACACTCAGCTTTAACAGTGTAAGAGCTACTTTGTAATTGAACGGAGTCTGAGAGCCACAAAGAAAGAAGCGACAAGTGGAATATTCCTCTTCCCTGGCTGCAGCCAGTCCTGAGGCAAACCCACACCCAGCTAGGCTGACCTGCTTGGGCTAGGGAAGGCGCTGTAGCTCCCCTAGTCAGAAACACTTCTGCTTCCCTCACAGGGAGGGATGCATGGTGAGGAGTCCGCAGCCCCTCCTTCCATGTTAAAAGACTGAGAATCAAGGAGCAAATGAAGCTTCTCTATGCTGTTAGAAGGAAGCTGTATCAAATAGGTTGCGGCTGTAGGGTCTCCCAAACCCTCCCCTAAACCCCGAAACAGCCCAAAAGGCTACTAGAATGTTCTCTTCGAAGACCTTCTGCACTGTGAACTCTGCATCTGTGTGAACAATGGCTCTCAGGATCACAGGGTCCCGGTTCATCTGTGCACACCTGGATTCTGCCTGCCTTCAAATGCCTCACCCACCATGAGCCTTTGAGCTGCAATGGGCCTCCAGGCTGCCCCTTTCCCTAAGCACCCTTGGCCCGACATGACAACAGCATGCCTCTCTCCTCCGTCTCCCCTTTTGGGCAGCTCAGTATTTGTGAAATTCATCCATGTTTGAGGCAAAAAAGAGGCTCCTCCATCCCTAAGATCCACTCTGACACTAGATCATCACCGTAAGGTAAAACAAGAAAACAATGACCCGGTGGGAAGAAGCCAAGAAAGAAGCTTCTTCAGTGTGACACTACCACAGGGTATGGCTCCCAGGATGCAGAGATCCTGTGGCTCTGTCCTCTGATGCCAGCAGCAGGACAAAGCACAGACAGAGCTGTTTGAGAAGTGCTTTTTCAGGCAAGATACTACAAGATGGCATGAAAATAGTTTTTAGCCACAGGACGCATTTTCATCAGCTGTAGTGCATCTGAAGGGGAAAAAAACCTTGATTATGAAAGCCAACAATCAAAAGGCACAGGTAAGGGGGACACTGCAGGAACCAAGTGTCACTAGCTGGGAAGAGGTATACAGAATGGACATGTTGAATGATGCCATCCACTCTCCTGAAGATCTGGGTGCAGGTCTATGCCAGAGGGGGCAGTTCTGCTCTTTATGAACTGACGTGGGGAGTCAATAGTAGCCATGTCCTCCACAGTGCTGCCCCTTAACTTCCCCCAGTAGTATGAGGGAAGGAAAGGAGGTGTGTCAGAGCTTGCCAGTTGCCACCAGTCAGACATCCACTGTGCATGCATGGAATGCAAGAGACATGGAAGGGTGATGGGGGTAAAAGGATGCCAACTTTGGGAGCTTACACTGTCTGAAGAACTCAACCATGAGATCAAAGTCAGATGGTCTTACTGTGGGCTTTCTCAGCAGCCATCCTGTCTCCCATGCACAGCATGCCCCCCCCCATGTTCCATTTATCTGAATGATGCCAAGATGCATGCCTGCCTCTCCCACAACCAGACAGGAGTTTCCATGGGTGCACAGAGCATGGCTTGGTGCTGAGAACACAGCAGGTCCTCATTAAGTGCAGGCAATGGGGTGAACTTACTAAATATGAGGGATGGAGAATCTGAGTGGGAGAAGGGCCACTAGCTAGAGAGAGAGTAAGAGAAGACTCATGAAAAACAGTATGTGAATCAGGCTCTGAGCATTGTCAATGAGGAAGTTGTGAGGCCAGTGCTGCAGTCAATCCTCAACATAAATCACTGACTCAAAATCAGCACCAGTGTGGAAAATCACCACAAAGTCCAGGCAGCCCGCTCTGGCTGTCCAAGGGTGGTAACTCCATGTTCCAGAACTAAAGGTTTGCAGAAAGCACTCACGGCCTTTGGGAAGTGAACAGTGGTGATTCCCAGAGACCACCTGTCTCCACGCTCACCCAGGAGTGGATAAGGATCGGCTTTAGAAGAGGGCTACATTAAGCCCTGGCTAGTTAATAAGGATTTCTACCTCCAATCCCTGTAAAATGCCTGGCAATAACTCAAGCTCCACCTTCTCGGGAGTTTCTATTGGACAACAGCAGCTGATAACATTATCAAGTGACAGCCTCATTAAACACTGTTTTTCTTCATCATCATGGGTCAGCTTACTGTGAGCTGCACATTTGCACTGGACTGTAAGGACCGAAAAGAGACAAGTACGTAAAAAAAGTTTAAGGCTATGCACTGCATACTACACCTCTAGTGTTGTACAGAAATTCTTTTTGCTATTATTATTTCTAGAAGAGAAATATGCATGAAGATTTTGAAAGGCTCATTCTCTATGGAGAAAAGATATGGCCGTCACCTTTTTAATCTGCCTGATGAACTGGCCTTCATACTTTCAACTACACCCTTCATTATTCTTCTTTGTACCTAATATAGTTACGCAAAACACAGAGCTGGAATAGCCACTCCGGTCCCAAGATCTTCGGTGACTACCTGGCATCTAGAGTCTGTGAAGACAAATAATCAAAATCCTTCCAGGTCCAGCTCAGATGGGGTCTCCTGCATGAAACCTCATCTGAAGCATGACCAGAAAAATGCACTAAGCACAGTACACGTGGGAAAGTGTGAGGCAGGCAGCATGGTGCCCAGAGCTTACTTTATGGGGCCAGTGGTAGGAAAGACTGCAAAACAAGTGACAGAAAAGAAATCGTGCGTTAAAAACAAACCATTTAGAAATGATGGCTTGACTCTGGGTAAGAAAGTAGCATGAGAGTCACCATGCTGTCTTGGTTTGGGAGTTGCTCTTTACTTCCTCATGGGCCATGGTAGTGCCCGCCCCCCAGCCTGACCCTGTCTTGTCCAACAGACTATACCCTAAAAGGCATGGTCGGTGTCTTGGCATCTTGGTTCCCACATCCTCATGCAGTGTATGGGATTTAATTGAACCTGAACTTACTGCCACCAACTATGATCTTAACAGATCTATATCCCTAGGCTCTTAGAGGCAGCCTCCAATCTTGATGGCTCCTATGACTCATCTCTTTCCTGACTACATCTGATCATGCTGCTTTCCTACATCAATAGGTCCGCACCTAATATAAGAAGAACACATAGTCCTTAGCATGACCCTGCAGAGGGTTATGGTAGGGTAGTATAAAGCACTTCGTAACAGTTCCACAAATCAGCATTATCTTTTCTACACTTCTATGCCTTTGTGTAGCCATCTGTCTTTAAATGGTCTTTTCCTTCTCCTTTGCCTGCAAGCTCCTATTCATCCCGGTAAACCCCAACGGGGCTACTTCCTCCATGAAGTCTTCTGGGAGCCACTTAAACTGAGTTACGTTACTTCCTTTGTACCTTCAAATACTCAGCACATACCCTGCAGCTGCTGCTCTCCGGCTACACTGGTGTTACTTATCCATCAGACTAGTCAGCCCCCTAGAAACAGCGATTGCTCTGTGGAAAGCACCCATTTGGTTCTCTCTGACTCAGATCTCACACCCACTAACCAGATGCTCAATACATGTTTCTAATGAATGGATGAGCTCGCCTCTTCTGGATGAAGCATATAAAAAGAAAGGACCTACAAAAAGATGATAGACACTGGCCGGCACTGCCAATATCACCTAAAAACTGTAAGCCCTTCTCATTTACAACTACTTCTGGGGGGACACAGAACGACGACCCAGACCTTCCTGCTGGTCTCGGCTTGGCACAGGTGTGTGTGTGACCAACACCAAACTCTTTCCTTCTTCATGCCCCACCTCCCCCGCTGCCACTCTCCCTTGCCACAGTAACAGGGACCTGGTCCAAACAAAGTTAATCTCCACACTAACCCAGGGAAATCTTGTTAATGAAAAACTTCACTAAGAACACTCTGTTTATTTATTAATTATTTGGCCTTAGAGAAGTGTGAAATCCACGTTAGAAGTGCTTAAACTGCTGGTGTTTAACAGAAGATCTTTACTGGTAGCACTGCTGCAGGCTTGTGGGGATTTGGGGACTGTGTGTGCACATGCACGTATATGCGTGTGTTCCTGTGTTTTAAACAGTGCTGGGTATAGAACCTAGGCTCCTAGCAGTTAGAGAAGCACACTCCCACTAAGCTAGACCCAGACAGACTGCTGGTGTGTCTGACTCAGATGTATGGGTCTTTCTGGGGAAGCTGGACTGACTAGGTGAGTGAACTTGGGTGGCAGAACTTCTCTGAGCCTCTACGTCCTTCTGGGGTAACAACACCTATTGTGCAAAGGCCTTGGCTGTCTTAGCAACACAAATGAGAAGGTTCTACCATCTTGAGGAGCTTTCAAATAGTAATGTCCTGCACTAGGTTTAGATGTTTTCACTGTCTAAACTGATATATAAAGTCCTAGAGAGCATTTAACAGGACTTTTGGTTCAAAATACCACTGACTTGGCATCTAGCATAATGCAAACTCAGTTTTGTCTTTCAAGATTATTATTCCTTAACCTTACACCAGCTGCTCTGAAAAACAGCCTGTGAAATAAGAT
Source organism: Chinchilla lanigera (assembly GCF_000276665.1). NCBI lineage: Eukaryota > Metazoa > Chordata > Mammalia > Rodentia > Chinchillidae > Chinchilla > Chinchilla lanigera. The sequence continues at coordinate 28,260,245 of NW_004955414.1, read as the reverse complement.
AGCTTCCCGCCAAATCATTACTAAGTCCTTAATGAGAACAAAATCTTAGGTGGAGGCAGAATCCAACCATGGAATGGAATGAACGTGGTACTAAGCATTGAACCCAGGGCTTTTCTACTGAGCTACAGCAAGGATGTTTTAAGAAAAAAAAAAATTTCTTTTCTTTTCTTTTCTTTTTTTTTTTGAGTCACTAGGTTGTTCACACTGGGCTCAATTTTATAATCTTCCTCACTCAGCCTTCTGACTGCTGGAATAACACGTCTGTGCTACTACATTCAACCTCACAACTGTTCTCCACTCACCCAAGGCCTTCACAATCCCAAACCATACACGCCCCTTACCCAGGACGAAGCGCGTATTGCCTAAGAGTGTGCCGCGCTCTGGAGGAGACAGACTGTCCACCCTCATGCAGCTGACTGCCTGGGAGGAGAGAGACAGCAAGATGCCAGGGAACCGCAACACAAGAGCATCAGGTCCAGAGGTGCTTCCTGCCATGACTGCATGCTCTGGGTCACTGACTCAAGTACCCTAGCTATTTCCAACTGGTTTCAAATGCAGGAATGGCCCAAGGTGACATGATAGTAGCCCATGAAATGCCTTCTTGTCTAGATGACAACCAACCAAATTACACCAATTGCCCCTGCCTAGGGAGTTTAGGTTTGGGACAGCCAAGCCGTTTTTATTCACCTTTAAATTTCTAACTACTGAGGAATCACACAAACACTCTTTCTCTATAAAAATGCTAAAATGTTATGTATACAGACTTTTTTTCTTTTCTTCTGCCACTCTCCACATATACCTCTCCCTGTCCCCAAAGCAAGCTTAGTCCTGTGCAATGTTGGGTGTTACTCCCTCTAGGTGAAATGACATGCCCGTGCGTCTCCCTGCCCCCATGGTCCTGCTCAAATCTGCTGATCTGTTATCTCTGAGTTCCTAAGACCCTGTGGCCAGCAAGGCCCCACCGCCCTAGCAGGGACTGCCGCTCCACTCTCTGGTTCAAGATTCTTCCTGCACCCCCAGCACGGTGCTTTCTGTTCTCAGCTCTGCCTTGGGGGCACTGTGCCCATCTTCCCCGACAAATTGAGAGCTTTGTGAAAGCAGGACCCACATTCTGCGCCCAAAGTGGTGTGTCCTTCCAATCTCTGGCACTGGATTGAGAACATGCTACTTAATGACTGCACTGCTGTTGATTGTAGCTGCCTCCCAAAGAAAAGAAAAGGCCTATTAGAGAGGGAGGGAGATGCAGGTAGATGAAGGGGGAAAGTCCTGTGCTGGTAGGGAATGCTTGTGAAATGCTGAAATGCCCAGGAACTTTCTTCTCTCTGAGCTCCCAGAAAAGGAAGAAATATTCACAATCACAGCTGAGACGGGGACAAACAGCAGGGAGTAACATTCTGAATGAAGCTGGAAAACTTAAATCTTTCCTTTTTCAAAATTCACTTAGTCTTCCCTGTCTTTTAGTTTTGTTTTTGAGTTAGCAGTCTTACTGTGTTACATAGGCTGTTCTTGATCTTGAACTTGTGGGCTCAAGTGATCCTCCTCCTCAGCCTCCTGAGTAGCTGGACTACTTGCCTACATCACTGCAACTTGCTTCCCTGTCACTAATTCTTGATCTACATCAATCTCAGAGGTACCACACCACCCTGCCTCCATCCACCACTGATGCGGAGGGTAACACTCAGCATTTAATTGAGAATAACGTATTTCCCAGTAACATCTCTACTTCCTCCTAGGTAGAAGAAGTAAGAATGAACTGAATGAAAGGCAGATGAATGAGTGAGGTCAGGGCCACATTCCTGGTAGCCCCAGCCTTTTCTAAAGAGAGAGTACTACACATTTTCGATGTGGTTTTCTCTGCAAGCTCAGGACTACAGAAAAGTTTAGCTGTTTTCCTTTAAAGACAGAGCCCAAACTCCTTATCCCTATGTGGCCCCATCCCCGAACGTTGCTTTGTAAAAAGTATCTCACAGTGAAATTATCCGGCAAACCCTTGTGTGGACAGAAGGTTCCACGAGTCAACAACCGCTTAAGCAGTTTAAATCAACAAGCAAGATGCCCTCTATTTAAATGCTATGAGTGAATCTATTTTAAGCCTTTAAAAATCCTTTGGGCAGGTGTTTAAGCTGTGTACAGACTGAGCCTGTGGAGGCCCTGGGGGTGGGAGGGCGGGCTCCGCTCTCCATGCAGGCAACACTTTGTTCAGACAATCTTCCTGCAGCAGGTCATGTGACAAAGGCCAAATAAACAGCATCTGGGGATTTTCAATTACAGACCTTCGCCCAGCATGCCTGCACTGTAATCTCTACCAGATGAGGCTCAGGCCTCCCTATTTTCAATAATTCACACACTGTGTACACATAACATGACAATAAGGGCATTCATGGCGCGGCCTGATTCGTAGATCAAAGCTAGCAAAGGGCCAGCTGTAAGCATGCTCGGCTGCCGGATGATTCGTGCTTTTCACAGGCTTGGAAAGACACTCCCTGAGACCTGGCAAGCCAGCCTTTTTCCTGTGTGGTATGCTGAGCAAACTCTGAACATGAACAGTGGTGTCTCTGGAGACAACCACAGAGGCTACCGATTCCATGTACACTTGCAAGTACTACTGAGAAAGCTTCAAACTCCTATCTTCTCAACAAGCCGCCTCTTGGCTAGTGAAAGATCTGTGCAAAATCCCACACTGCTCATGGGGTTAGGTGTTCTTAAAAACAAACCTGTTCTAAAAAGCCTACAAAGTTCCTGTATTCAATAAACTCCTAGCCAAGTGCTCCAGTTTACAAATGCACTGGCTGTGCAGTTTCTATTCAGATGGCTAAAGCAGACTCAGACATAAAATCAGGAGGAGTGTTTTTAATGCATGTCACAGAGCTTCAGGTCCGGGAAATGAAAGAGGACACTCTGTTGTTACTACTGAAATGCCTACACGTTAACTCAATTAACTCGCAGGCATAGACTAATGCATTCAGTCACTGCGTCTGTGTTTGCGCAAGCACGCAGGGTGCGCTTTAAAAGCATTTCAAATTCTCAAGTCTACCACACTCCCAATAGCTCGTGCTCTGCTGTAGGGAGAGTTGTAAGTGGAGGAAGTAAGGACACCGCTTCCTCCTATAAAGATTTCACACCCGTCAATCAGGGCAGGAACCGGGAGGCAGCCATAATGGTGACTTCCTTGGAACAAACACATGCTGCTCACCAGCTGTGGCTGTGTGTCCTTACCCCCTTTTCTCTCTCATTCAGAACAGTTTCCTCTTAATCACAATAATCCCAAAAGTGCTAAAACATATCAATCGTGGGGTAAGCCCTGCCTACAAAGGACCAGCCGGCTGGCTTTTATGGCCTTGTCCAACAGCAGCTGATAGTTCATTCAGTGACAAATCCAATTTAGCAGTTACAAGAGGTTTAGCATCCCTGAAAAAATATTGGGGTTGATCTGGCCCTCTGAAGTCAGCAAATGCTCCCCTGCCATGTTGCTGCAGAGACGTTTCTGCTGTCATATTCTGCACATCTATAACCAAATGACTTGCAGTCTTACACCCTTCGTCCCCCACGAGCCAACTGTGTTGATGGTAGAGGCAGCAATTTAATCTCTGAGTTAGAAATGCAGGCAATAACCACATGCAGAAACTGAATCATGTGATTTTTACCATCATCTCCCACAAACACACAAAAAGGGGGAATAACAGGTTCTACTTACAGGAATTTCTAGGAGACTGAAGGAAAAATGCTAAGAAATAAAGGTGGTCTTTGGACTTTAGGTCAGTTCTAAAAAGTAAAAGTAAAATCAAATACGAAGGTTTTATCCTTATATTAAAATGCGTCTTGAGACCAGCCTGGGCTTCACGGCCAGCCTGAACTACATAAGGAGACCCTGTCTCAAAAAAAAAGAACATCTTATTACAAACTTACATAAATAATACAATGACCCTATAATTAAATTATTCACATTCATTTTAAACACCAAATGTTAAAGGAAAGAAAAACTTTTAAATCTTGATGAGGGAAAGCAAGAAACTGACATAAAGAAAAATTCATTTTTGAATGTTTAATATATATTCCTGACTGACAATTATGTAAATTCAAGTGTAAAGAACTCTAAAGAAAATAACTTGGATAATTTAGCCATGAAAGGAGTTCACAACCAACAAAATGTCATTTTTAAGCCACAAGGTAATTTATAAAGTAAAATAAAAAGGAAATGACCTAATAGGAACATGGGATGATTATTCCTTTAATATGTGGCTTTGTAGTCAATGGTTCGTTATTTATCCCAGCTACTCTTTAAACGATACTAAAAAAGTGACCACAGAGACATCTGGTTTAAAAAAAAAGTTTTCAGTGCCTTAAATGACACACATGCAATTGTGGCTGGCAAGCTATCAATGATGGAATATTCTATACATAAAGGTTTTTTTTTTATCTCATGTGGTTTTGAAGCTTTATTCTTTTCTGTGGATTTTTCTAATGCACAAACTGAAAACTAAAATAAAACAAACACCCAAAGCCTGCAGCCTAGAAAACATTTCGCTTCTGTGAATAACAACTCATTAGATTAATATTTTGTCAATGTCACTTGTCACAACAAAAGTAGCAGCATTTATAATTTTCTCTAAGACTAGTTTAATTAAAATTCAAAAAACCATGACAAAGCGATATTGAATTTCATTTGCCACGTTATAATTACTTACTTTGTAGCTGACTATAAACAGTATTTTATTACATCCACAAAAATGCATTTAAAAGCTAACAGTAATTCAGAGACACTGGAAGAACTGAAGGAACAAGTTCCATCTCTTCTACTTTGAACAGAAAGCTGTTTCCGGTTTTAATGTGACCTAAGAAAATGAGGACCCATGAGCTCTCCCAATCTGAGGCAATACATGGCTCAGTCTACATTCCCTTCACTTAAAGCAGGGCTTGGGCTTGGGCTCCCCAAGAAGACTGACTTGGCAGGGCCAGATCTGTACATTTCTTCCCAAGACCAATAGAGAGTCTGGCTTGGCTCAGACCCAAAAATCAGACAATAGAGGCTGCCAGGCAGAATGGATGACTTAAAGGATTTAAAACCACCATTTGCATCCTCCCAGATAAACAATTAGCTGGGAAAAAAAAAATGTTTTTTTAAAATCAGTTTTTTCTAGAAGCAACTTCCAATACTGTTAATCTGTGTGGCTGGGGATACTAAATTTTGTGAAGTTAGACTGAGGTTAAGAATTTACTAGAAACATTTTCTTTCTTAAAGTATCTCACTGGAATGAGAAGAACCGAACCATTCAATTTAGACAAAAAACAAAGTTTAGAAATTGGAATGTTGGGAAAGGCTTAGAAACCTGTAATTCCTTAAAGCTAGTGCATCAGAAGGTTTTCAGTGTGTTCGACCCCCAATCCTTTCTTCATTTTCAATGCACACAAATCTAAAAGGGAGCAAAATTAAAAAAAAAAAATTCACTTATGAAACAAGGCAGGCAGGCACAGACGTGATTTAAGCATGAAAGAAAGGAGACGGCCTTTAGCCATAGTTGCCAGATAAAAATCAGTGGTTCTGAAACTGCATAGAAGCAATTCTTAAACTGATGAAGACCTAGGAGGGAATGCTTAAGGAAGGACAGAGAAATATTCTGAAAGTTAACCTGCGCTTCTCTGGAATGATTTACAGGACTGGGTAATGGTACTCCCGGAAGTTCACCAAGCCTTCATTAATACGGGAGGCAGCAGTGTGGTTTCCGTGGCAACAGAGACTCTCACTCTCCAGCAAGCTTAGTGTACAACTGCCAAAGGTTTCTCCTCAAATCTCAACTTCCTGTTTGCAGGTGCTGACAAAACCAAACATACTTTTAAGCCCAGGCAAACAGTGCAGGGATTTCCAAAAGGGATTCCCATAACCTTGGTTTTATCAAAAGTGACCAGGCAGTATCACCAAACTCTGCATCTGGACCTTGCTGCAGAGGTTTGGATAACAACTGTAAAAGAAGTTAAAAGCCCCCTGAGAATGTTCAGTGAGCTAAATATATTTGCTGTAATATTATAATGTGTTGTGACAAGCTATATATCATTATAATAGGCTCCCACGATTAATGTTAGTCTGTTTTCTGGGCTCTACATGAGTGATTTGGGAGCTAGGATCTGCGTTGATTACCAGACAGAATTTGACACCTAAGGAAATTTGACTGCAATTTTAACATACATTACCCTGATGAGGTCATGATACCTTTTCAAAGAGAACTTTCCAGATGCCTCCATATGAACAGAGAAGTGCAGGAAAGTGTGGACCACAATTCTGCTATTAACAGCCACTGGCTTTGAGGAAACTTCTCAACCTTCATAAGCCTCAGTTTCCCCAACGATCTAATAACCTACAATGCTATGACACTGCCATGAGCTCTAGCTATTTCCATATTCCTTCGGAACACATGGGGAACACTGGAAAGCATTAGCACTCTTTGATCCTCTGTTTCCATTTCCCTCTGAGCACTGAGGCCAGGTTTCCAGGGTACAAACCAAAGGAAGGCGACCTATTTCCCCAGAAATGCATGCAGATGAAAGAAGGCAGGCTACCACGAAGGCAGCCCAAAGAAGGAGAGGGAGGGATTCTTGGAAAAGGCCAAGATACTGTAGTTCTAAACCAGCCTCTCCAAGAACAACATGACAGCCAACATTTACCAGTTTCCCTCAGAGCTTCAAAACCGGCGGAGAGTAAGTGTAGCTTCATGTCAAGGTAGGAGACCTGGGCTTCTTATCCAGCATCCATCCCCACCATCTCAAGAGCAGTGCTGAGGACAGAGATGCTCTATAGCCTGGGGTCTCTACACACAGGTTACCGCCATGATCCGGGGGAAGCAGCTAAGGGGACTGAAGAAGGAAAACAAGGCAGCACCCCTGTACCCACTGAGCCCACAAGCTACCAGCGCCCTGGTGTGTGAGAGACGCAGGTGGGAACCAAGGAAGAAACACACTGGCCACACGTTTTTCAGCCTTTTCCTTTTTAATTTTGTTCCTCCTCCTTCTTTTACCTCTGAATAATATAGATTTAGGTCCTTTCTCTGTATTCCCACAGTGCATCCACAAAATAATATATTATCCCACAAAGCAGTTCTCACATAGGCACTGCCTTTCGCTTGCTTTTATGTACATAGAAGGACTTTAACAGATAGTAACAAATTCCTGACAGCTATAGCTGATAATCTGAGAAGAGAAAAAATACTCCATTTCAATATGCAGACAGGTCTAGCTCAGGAACACACCAGTTGAAGGACAGAGAAGGAAATTTCCAGTACAACTTTCTCCCATAAATACCATAAAGCTACTATGAAGGGGAAGTGATCAAACCTCTACTAGATCTCTGAAAGCCACCGCATGTCTAACTCCATTCTACTCATGAGGTCACATGCAGGGTGCCACTATTCTCAGACCAACTTCTTCAATTTAAAATCCATGTCTCATTTTCTAACTCAGAGAAAAATGAGAGGTATGTGATGTGAATGAGGTCCTCTCCCACCCTGAAAGACCTGTAGAGAGCTCTGCATACCTATTACCATAGACAGGATGCCCAAATTCATGCAAAGTGCATAGCCAAACCATAGACGTAGGCATCAGGGGTCAACAGATGGTCATTTATTTCATGAAAATGAAACTAAAAATTTAGTAAGAAAACTAGTATGCAGGAACCATCATGCTGAGTGACCCTGCTCTACAATTTAATTATAAACCTTTAGCTGAGAAGAGGTAGGAGTATTTATTTAGCTTGGTTTATGGAGCAAGTTAGATTATCCCTGTGTTCAGACCACTTGTGGGGCATCCATCTACCCAAAATGCATGTGACAGAGGAACAGGCGGTAAGTCAAGAAAATTTTGCTACAGTGAGACCACTAAGCCAAGAGTTTAGGCTGCATCCTGCAAACAATGGAAGGTACCATGAAATGCACTCAAAAATAGGATGTTTAAACATCTTACTGAGTATTAGAAGAAATAAGCCTAGCTATGGACTGATGGCTGGACTAATTGGAGAGAACGAACTGCTTGGAGGCTGGGAAACAGGGAAACAAGCAAAGCGAACAAAGCCAACAGCTCATTGAGAGGTAACAAAGTCTGAATTTGAGAGTTAACCTTGGAGAAAGTAAGGAAACTGACTCCAGGGCAGAACTTCTAGCTCTTCTTGACATACAGCGCTACTTCAGTTCACAAAAGCTTTTGTTTGCAAACAATTTGGTTCACAAACAGAAGCACTTGGCAAAGTTGAGTTTTTGTTTGCAAACTCTGCCCTGGGTGACAAACATGACCAGAGCCATCCTTCCCACACAAACACAAATGTGGCCATCTTTTCCAAAATCATAGAACATATTAAGTTCCCGAACCAAGGTACCATTGTTCTTGGTGTGAATGGACAGATAGGATTTCAATGGCCAGTGGTATTTTTATAGCTCCTAGAAGGTACCAGCATTGTGGAAACAAAGAATACTACAGGAAAAGCAAGAGACAAGAGCAAGGGAGGGAGCAAGATTCATTCTGGGTTATGTGGCTTTGAGAAAATGAAAGGATGTGCACGTCTGGAACACACTGGGATATACAGACATGGCAATGGGAGAGTGTAGCAGACCAAGAGACAGGGTCTGGCTGTCAAGAGCATGCCACTAACAAGCAAACCCTTGAGAGTCACCCATCATTCCCAGCCAAAGAGTGCAGAAGGAAAAGAGAGCTGAGGAGAAAGGTTTGCAAAGTGGGAAAGGCATCAGCAATAAAGGCTGAGAAACAGAAAAGAGAGATATATACTTGATTGAATAATACCATGGAAGGCAAGAGTAGACAGTTCTATGGAGAGTGCTCAAAAAGTCAACAGTTTAAAATGCTGGAGCGAGGTCAAGTAGGATGAGAGGTATGAAGCTATGTTATGGGACACATTAAGTTCCATCTCCGAAACACTCTAATAATAAACATCCTTGTGTGAAAGGAGCTGTAGCTGTATGTGCTGCCCACTCATCAGTTTCAACTAAGGCGAATCTGGTTCTGAACAAGAGTGCTCAAGTAGGGCTCCAAGAATCAAGAATTCATTTGAGATTTATTACTAAACTGGTCTTGTGTGCCTGGACTCTAGTCAGGGTGTGGAAGGCTGAATGGAAACAAGATCCAAGAGCAGTGGCTCAGTGGTGTGTGATCAGGTATAAACAGTGGTCGTAGAGCAGGGCCTTTGGTAGGGGAGAGGAAAGGAGACAAAAGGACCCACTTCCCCAAATCTGTGCAAAGGATAGGGTAGAGGGTGATCACACTCTCTTGCCAATGGACTATGGATATAAAAATTTAGGGGAAAGATGGAAGAAAATATTCTGTGAGAATCAATTAGATTTTATAGTTAAAAAAAATCATATGTTTTATCATTTGTAAACTGTATGTCACAAATGCATCCTTTAGCGAGATTTTAATCAATTTACAGTGTTCATATATGTATAAACATGTATGTGCAAATCAATACAGACTCACACACAAATATTCATGAACACAGCACTGGTTATATAGCCTCCTACTCTAATCATTGATTCTAAAAGTCCAAATACTGGGGAAGCAGATTCCTAACGCACCAAATGATGTCACACTGATTAAGCAAAGGTCACTTTCTTGCTAGCGAGGTCCCAGGACAAGCCAACCTACTCCCACAGGCAGAACCTCCACCTCCACCCCGTCAAGCTTGGCTTCTTCCTGGCCTTCACCACTCCTTCTGGTCTTTTGAAGCAACCTCACAACTGCTTTCCTTATTTAGCTCCCATTCCCTCCTACCCCTATCCTTCCTCAAGACCGTAGATTGATAATTCTCAAAATAAGTTTAACCACATCACCTTCAAGGCCTTCTTCCATTCCCTTGGCTTCCTGTCTCGCACCACCCAAATGCCAACTCTTACTGTTGCCTACAAAGTTCTTTCTATCTGTCCATACTCAGATGAAACAAAGCCTGCCACCAGGTCAGAAAGTTAGGGACTCTGGTAACATGCCTGACAACCTCATAAGCTCACCACACTCTTCTCTTGTTTCCACAGACACCTTCTCTATTGGTCTCTGAGGTACATGGTAAGGGTGTTCTCCAATTTCCGTATCCCCAACCCCCTAGCACACCACCTAGCCCACAGGACAGGCTCAATGATTATGCACAAAAAGAACAGATGAGAAAAATGCACAAAATACATATAGTACTTCTGAAGTCTAAGATATTCACATTTTATTTCAAGTAGTGAAAAAAAATGGAATGAAAATATTATTTTGAAAAAAAAAAAAAAATTGGGGCAATTTCCCAAGTTTCTGAAAAGCAATTCCCAGTTCTTTTATGAGCTGCTTGTGCAGTGACATGTTTTCTATCAAAAGAAATTTATTAGCCCATTTCCCCAGTTTGAGCCACACATATTTTCTGTTGAGAAACCCTGTAATTCCATGTATGTGGTTTCTGTCTCTCCAAGTCTCCTGTTACGGAAAGTTATTGCTCTAAAATCAACAATCAAACAATGCAAGTATCTGCGACTATACTGCCTGCCCTGAGAAGAACTCTCTGGTGACTAGAACAGAGAATCAGGAGTATTTGGCTCCAGAAGACATGTTAGGGACCTTTTCGTCTAGAAATTTCAATTTTACCAATAAGAAAACTAAAAGTGAAGAGAACCCAAAGACCTATCCAAGGTCCCAGCACTGGGGAGTCTGCAGCTGGGGAGAACTGAGCTCTGACTGTGAGGTGAAGTGATGCTCACTTTAGACCCTGTCCAGAATATAACCTTTACTTTGCAGGCACTTCTTATTTAAAAGGGCAAAATTAATCTTTGCTATGCATCTCATCATTAACAGTACATGGATGAAACACTCTTAACGTTGCTTTGCCTTCAACGTGATTCAAATCCAAAATTCTTAGACAGAGAAAGCTAACGCAGACATCTTTGGAAGTGTGTTCCAGAAAGTACTCTGATCACAATTACATAATCAAAAGGTAAACCCCGCTCTGCTGCTGAAAGCATCAGGGCTCAAGCAGCATGGCCCGGCATTATCGCCCAAGGACAATACAGTACTCCAGATGCCCCTGAACAGTGCAATCCTGTTTGTCACGTGTTTCCTTCCAAAGGCTTCACAAAGAGAAATACTGCATTAACACTGAAGCCAGAACTTCTGTCATGAGGACTCACAGGAAGATGCATGTCATGAACTGACAGCACTTTCAGTATCCCTGGATTCAAAACTTCCTCTGAAGAGCATAATGAAGTATCTTTTATTTAACTGGCTTGACGACATAGAACATGGGCAAAAGGAAGGGAAAGACTAATTTGTGAGCAAATGCCCTGGGCATCCTCAAACAGGAAAGGTGACAGACACTGCTGTTTCGAGTTCCTGTTTTACCCTGCCTGGAGCAGGATCATCTGCTAAGGAGGGGACAGCGCACAGTTCCTGTTCATGGGGAGCAAGGTGGCTACAAGGCCCTGGCGGGCAGGTGTCGTGGTCATCAGTCTGTAATTTCACCCTCACAGCTGTGGGGTCCTCTCTTCCACCACGCTGCTTCCCCACACTCCCTGTGGATCCTTGCTCTGTTTTTAAATATGTCTGAATCTTTATTTTAGCTGCTAACATATACAGGGTAAGAAAATGCAAAGTGTATTACTATGTAATCCTTTAGTTGCCCCCAAAATCCTCGTAAGTAATTTCCAGTCAAATCCACATTGAGGTCTTTAGGAAAATACTGAATAAATCTACCTTTACCCTTCAGGGTTTAAACTTTCATCAGGGTTCTCTTAACTTGCTTCTTTCCAGGAAGAAGGAGTCTGATCTTCGGTCCATTCCTACCCTGGGTCACAGTCACTGCTACACCATGTGCCTGTTCCTCAGGAACTGCATAAGACAGCACACAATATCCCAAGAGCCAGTGTATGGTAACGGCTCCGATCCTTCTATAAAAATTCACACAGAGAAGCTTAGCTAAAAGGTAGGCTCAACAGTTTAGGAGAGGCCCTGGCCCGGGGGCTGGGTGACTTAGTTCAAAGTCCAGCTTAAATTCATCTAAACCTCAGTCTTCCTATCTGTAAAAAGGGTTTAAAATTCCCTTATGAAACTAATATAAGAATAGTAAAGAACACCTCTAAGGTTCTCAGCTAACACAGTACGTGGCACACAACAGTTATACTGTAAATATTTGCCAGACTCCAAATTAGATGTCAATGAATTCACTGCTCAGCAGCATTACAATTTCTCAATCAATAGTTTAAATTGTAATCTTAATGGAAATACTCCCTTATTCAAACAGGCCCACGCCTCCACGTTCATCACTACCAGTTAAACAGGTAGAGAGAACTCCAGGTCTCCTGAAACCTCCTGTTTTCCTCAAGACACCTACTGAAGGAGCAGCCCCAGGACACCAAAGGCTGACTTACGAAAGAAGAACCGGAAATGGTTTGATGAAATGAGAAAAGGCTCATCCTCACACGTATGCAATAAATGAGGTATAAAACAATAAAGTACCCATGGCTGCCTATAACAACCCTCTGTATTCCCAAGGCATACATTTTATGCCTGTCGGTGGTGCTTTTTCACATAGTAATTTGATTTTATGTATCAACAAAGGCTTAAAAATAACCTTTGCTCCCACGTAATGTAATTTAGAATATAACCTGAAATCTGGGAGGAGAGTTACTATGAGATAGGGTTATCTCAGGGGGAAAAGAGGAAAAAATTAATAAACATGCATTAATTTGACAATGAAGATTTACACTGAGAAAGCAAACTGAATCATACAAATAGAACGATTAAGACTATGTCGTCATATGAAGAAAATACATCAGAACACTAACATGGTTATCTCTGGCTGCAAGAATGTGGATGAGCTTTATGTTCTGCTTTATCCTCTCTCATGTAGGTGTGTTTTTGTTTTCCAAAACAGTCTCATCATGTAGCCCACACTGGCCTGAAACTCAGGGTCCTTCTACCTCAGCATCCCAAGTGCTGGGATTATAATCAGCATGCATCACTATACCATGCTATCCGCCTACTTTTTGTTCAGACAAATCTACCTGGTCTGTGGATTTACCTACTAAACACACTGCCACAGAGGCTGCACCCACAGGTGGAGAGTGAGAGGCAGGCAAAAAGCCCAGGCAGGGTAGCAAGGTGTGTGGGGTTAGATACAGGTCCTGCCATCGGAGGGCAGCCAACTCCATCTGTAATTCTCGCACTCTGCTGATAAAAGGCAACTGCATTTCATCCCATTTTCACATCCAACACCCCTCACAAATCCAAGGACAAGGAACCACTGAATTCTACAGAGTTGATACTGTTTTAAGACTGCAATTCATGTCATACATCAAGTCCTGAAAAGGGGGAAGGTATTTCTAAATCTAGTTACAATAAACTATACAACCACATCATCTCATGGCCTCTGGACAGTCTAACACACATCCCAGGAAACTTCTCCATTTGCTCTTTGTATGGCCAGCTTCTATTTCTATATAGTAAGTCCCCAACTTATGAACATTTGAGCTGTGAACTTTAACAGATTCAATGTACCCTGCATTACAAACATGCATCGATATGAACAAATCACAGAAGGAGCTCAAGGGTCTGCTGAACATTGTCACAGTTGTGCTGTGTGCTTACTATACATCAAAGGCATGTAAGACTCAGTTTGTCAGATTATGAATGTTCTCCCCGAAAAACTTGTTCGTAAGTCAGGCACTTACTGTACCAACTGCCATCTTAAGACAGCCCTCGTATCCAATAAATCTGTCATGTGTACGTGTATGTCTGTGTGTGTGTGTGTGTGTGTGTGAGAGAGAGAGAGAGAGAGAGAGAGAGAGAGAGAACAAATGCACAAGGGGTCAACTTCCTACACATCAATGACCACTAATGTGTGTTATGGTCTGAAATCATGTTGAAGCCCTTACCCCCAGTATATTTTGAGACAGTGCCATGAAGAATGGTATTAAAATGAAGTCTAAGGTTAGGGCCCTGATATGACAGGGCCGGTAACCAAAGAGCAAGCAGCCAAGGGATACATGTGCAGCACAAAGCCACATTAAGGACAGAGCAGGAAGGCGACCATCTGCCGGCCAACAGAGAGACCTTCAAAGAAAAATCAGATCTGCTCATTCCTTGATCTTGGACTTCCAGCCTCCAGAACCGTGAGAACCTAAGCATCTGTGGTTTGAGCTGCTCAGTCTTCTGTGGTGGCAGACTAATACGAAGTATCAGTGGTCAAACCAGCCTTGTCCACTGCTGAGAATCCAGTACCTGCCACAGCTCAGGGACTCAATGGAAAAATAACAAAAAGTCCCTGAGCAATTGTTGAGATTAAAAATTTTAAGCCTGGAGCCCAAGAGCATGATGGGAGTGGCCACTTTCTAGGTCAACTAAGTAGGCCACTTTCTAGGTCAACTAAGTAGGCAGAGAGGAATGAGAGGGAAACCAACTATACTGTTTTGTTCTACTCTCAACAGTTTAAAAATGTGCTTGCAGCATAAACTCCCAGACATTATAAATAGTTAATTTCAAGATAATTATGGATACACAGTAAGTTAATTAAGTTGTTTGCCTTTATGCACTAGGGTATATGAGACTGTGCCTGAGAATCACTATGGGATGCGTGGCGTTAATTAACTCACACCTAGTTGCTGAACATAAAAAAGTCCAGACTGAAGCCGAGTGAGCTGCATTAAAGGAAACCCTGCATTTCACAATATAATGCTTTTCAAAGGTGGTCTCTGCTAATGAAGAATAGATCCACTTTTTCTTCTTATAATGAACAGACCATTACACTCCACCTTTCACTGCATTATGTCCACAATATGGTGAGGATTCATAAAACAACTTTTAAGGCACAAGAAACCAGTTGGGGGAGAACTAATACTTGAATGGGAACATTTGCTAAGGCTTGAAGTGAGAAATTGAAAAGGTGGCATGCAGATGACTGGATTCTGGTGATCTAATGCCGCATGGTGAGTACTATCTATCAGCAACATCACACTGCATACTTGAAATCCACAGAGGGGACAGCATAAGTACTCTCACGACCGTTGCCACCAAAACAGAGGTAACTGAGGGGATGGATCTATGGACTTGCTTGACTTCTATGATCCTCTCACAATGTGCTCACACATCAGAACATCTTGGAAATATACTACTTTTTTTTGCCCATGTGCCCCCAGTAACGCTGGGGAAGGAAGGGGAAGGGAAAGGGAAAGAAAGAGAGAGACAGGAAAAGTAAGGGAAAGGGAAAAGCTCAAGGGAGTGACTGAGAGGTAGACAGGGAGGAAGGAAAAGAAGGAACAATGGACTTACCCTGAAAAAACAGCATGCAGAGTGTGGTTTCCAGCTGCCCCACAAACTCTTGAGGAGTTTCTAAGTCTAAAACTAGTCCTCAAAAATCTAACCAGCCCAGGAAGCAGAACTACTCACAGTAACTACCTGCGTTTGAAGGCAACTTCATTCACTTTCCTCCTAACCTAACACAAGGGAATGATTTTCTTCTATCCACTTCCTTACCCTAGAAACCTCTTTCTCCAGGGCTGGAAGTTGGCTAGGTTACACAATCACTAAACCCTCTTTTGTGCTCCAAGTTCAACTCTCTCAACTGTATCAGGTCTGGGTTAGGAATAAACATGCTAATTGAATACATTCACACTACACTCAGAAACACCTTTCTTCATCACTGCAGGAAGAGAAAGCTATTTTAGAAGGTTAATTTGGTTTATAATAGATAAATTTTACATGTATCTGTGGGGTACAATCTCAAGATATGGGACATGTGCATAATGCATAACGAGTAAATCAGGTTAACTAACATATCTATCTATTATTTCACGTATTCTTTCTTGATGGTTTTTTATTTGCTTGCTTTTTGTTTTTCTGAGGCAGGGTCTCACTGTGTAGTGCAAGCTGGCCTTAAATTCATTTAAGATAGTCCAGGTTGGCCTTGAACTCATAGTGATCCACCTGCCTCAGCCTCCTGAGTGCTGGGATTACAGGCATGTGCCACCTCCCATATTCTGCCACTGTGGAGAGCATATTTAAAATCTCTTATAGTGGCTCCGGCACACCGGGAGCCATGCAGCGGGGAGCCTCGGTCTTCAGGCTGGCTCCCTGCCTTGTAGGCGCCTGGAAGGAGGGCCCCTGGCGCTGGGGAAGCCTGCGGGCAGGGAGTGCTGGCCCTTGGGCCCGCAACCAGCCTAGCAGGTGCCCAGGAGCAGGGGCTCCGGCACACGGGGAGCCCTGAGGTGGCGAGCGCTGTTGCGTGCCAGGAGAACTACCATGACACAGAGAAACAATGACACAATTGGCCCACCATGCACTGGCTGCAAATGCCCACCCACAAACGTGAGTGAATCATTCAAACATGGAGAAACTCCTGGGAATACATGCCACACAACGGGTCACTCTTGCTCCTGCTGTTGAGAACCAGAAAGGTCCAGAGTCAGCGGAGGAGCAGCTGCTGAACAAGGACTCGGAGAACGTGAGAATACAGACTAATCCCGAGGAGTCAGAGGTCCTGTGGACTGGGGTCATGAGAGCGGTTTGGAAACTGTGAACCAGAAGGACCTTACACAATGCCTGGGGAGACTCCCTGGAAGCCATTCTTCCCACGACAGTACAGGCTGTAGTGGAGCTCCAGAGAGGTCTGCAGCAAGATTCCTGCTGCCTGTGCTGACGGCTGGGGAGAGGACACTAACTGGCTGTGGGGTCCTAATGTGATGCGAGGCTGCAGAGAAAAAGCTACAAAGAATGGCTTTTGACCCAGATGGCTCACTTGAGATGTTAGTAAGAATTGCCTCCTCAGTATTTTATAGCCACGACAAGGAGGAGGCCAAGGAGAGAAAACAAAGAGACCGAGAAAAAGCAGCTGCTTTTGCTGCACCACTAAGAGAAACAGACCCCAGGTCTGATTCCCAGGGCCCGAAGAAGAACTTGACAACTGCATTCATCTGCTACCACTGTTAAAAGCCAGGCCACCTCAAGAGGAACTGCCCTAAGAGGCCCCATGGGCATGCCCTGAATGCAAAGGTGACCAGTGGAGATCGGTCTGCCCTCTGAAGCAGAGGCCCCAGAGCTCAGACCCATGCTACCAGTTAGTCCAACAGGAATGAGAGGGCCTGGGGCATACTCTGCCCTCTCCCTCTGGCCAGACCGTCATCTCCATAGAGGAGCCCTGGGTAATCATGACTGTGGAGGAACAAGAAAACAATCTGTTGCTAGACACAGGTGCAAGTCTCTCGGTCCTTCTTTTCAATCCTGGCCTTCCTTCCAGCCGTCACACCTCAGTGATAGGAGTCACTGGTGAGGAGGTAATATGCTATTTTTGACAACCCTTAGGCTGTAACTACTTGTTAGATCCTTCTTGCATATCTCTGTCTTCCTGAGAAACCCCTTTGAAGATACCACCATGTATTACAGCAGCCATTGATATTTTCCTACGAATCTATCCATAACTCTGTAATGTTTGTATTGTTCCTATCCTGTTTCGTAAATGGGTACATGTTGATTATTATGTGTTTCCTACAACAACCATTGAGAATAGTTAATGATTATTCAATAGGTCACTCATGTATAGCTCTATTTATCTTCTTTAGAAGTCACTTTGAAGATACCAAAGTATAGTACAACAACTACTGATAATCTCCTACCCCTTTTGTCTGTAACTCACTATTATTTGTCTGTTTGTTTTCCTGAGAGACTATCTTGTAGATAACAATATGTAAAACAATAACCACTGGTAATTTCCTACCACTTTGTCTGTAATTTGGTAAGCCCCCCCCATTATTATGTTATCTTTCTTTTACTCTTTAAAATTTTTTTTAAAAATCTCTTATAATATCTTAAAACATGTATTATTAACCACCATCATGAAGCTAAGCAATAGATCACTAGAACTTATTATTCCTCCTGTCTTCTATTTGTGCCCTCTGACCAATAGCCCCCTTCTCCAACCGTCCCCCAAAGAAGACTTTGAGATAAAACCCCAAAAAGCAGCAGAAGGCATCCTAGTTTGCTCACCAAATAGAATTCTTTCCTCCATTTCTCAACGTACAAGTTACAGAAGTGCCACACTCTAGGGCAGTAGTAACGCATAAGTCAAGGTTTATTTGCTTAATTTCACCATTTAAAATCTCACTGCCAAATGCATTTCTTCTCTTACAAACGTGAAAGTGCTCTGAAAGTCTAATATAAGATGTACCCTGGATAATGAACTACTGGCATCACTGGGATTTATCCCCCCAACCAGTGTCAACCCCATTTCGTCTATCACAATGGCAGACCTGCTGCTTTCTTGTTGGAAAAACAAAAACAAGTTTTAATATTACACATACTCACTGTGGTGCTAACACATTAGCTCCCGCCATCTCTCTGTGAATCTGAGCTGTGACAGCAACTCACTTCTACGGAAGTGACAATGTCAGAGATAATAACAGCCTTGTGCAACTAAAGGCAGGATTAAAAATAAATAAATAAATAAAAACCCTCCAAAGCATTTTCTTTATATGTAGTTGTATTCACTCTCTGCTTTTCTGGATCTTTGGAAGAGTCTAAATCTGTCTGTAATCAGTACCAGATACCATTTATAGAGTACCTACTACATACACCACAGGCACCATGCAGCACATTTCCAAAACCTAAGACAGTGGCTACTATTATTATCTCATTTTACAGAGGAGGAAGCTGAGACTGAGAAGAGTGGAGGAGCTCACTTAAAGCACACGTCGAATCAACAGCACAGCCAGGATTTCAGCCAGCTCTATCAAATCACACTGCCCTTAAAAGGAGGTTGTGTCAGATGGTCAAAAGTCCCAACTGCTCATGTACATCTGTCCCAGCCGCTGTGAGACCCACATGACCTATGCCAAAAAAGGATGAACAGTCTAAGGAAATGAAATCCCGCCAGAAAACCTATTCTGCCCAAATGGCACCTCACTCTCCCCATTCCAAAAGTGAACTGAGTAATTTATCTTCCACACCTCAAATGGTTGGTTTTACACCAAATTGTAATTATCCCCCAGGGCGGGTCGCCAGCTACTTATTCACACTAGCTATGATCCGCATTGCATGACATCCAATTTGATCCAAGTCATCTTTCTTGGATTCAAACTCTAAATTCTTATTCGTGAAAATACAACTACTGCAACTCAATCCAATAAACATTTATTAAATCCTTACATAATTACATGTATCAAGCATTCAGAGGGAGCCCTTGCCCAAGGCAAGCTTAAGGGCTACTTGGGGAAACAAGCAACCAAATGAGGAAGCATAAGGAGCACAGAGCTCATTTGGTTTGAAAACTCCAGAGCAAACACGCAAGAGATTCTAGAATGGAAATTTCTAATATGGCTAATGGGAAAGAGAGAACACACAAGGTACAAAAACAGCATATGTTAATATTAATATCTAGAAATATGGAGTGTGTTTATGTGATTGGGCAGGTAGAGGGAATAAAGAACAGAGGCGGGCTGTAAATAAATTTTATGTATGAAAAAACTTTACCCTGCAGGAAAAAGAGAACCAAAGCTTCCCCCCATAGCTGGGTGACAGAGAGTACATTTAACTTTCTGGAAGGTGAGGTACATTACCCAAACATCTGGCAAGATAAATTTCACATTTTCAGATTTTACATACCCAGTCTGTTGAATGACTAAAAAAAATTTTTTTTTCTTTAAAGCTACACGCAAACATCTCTCTTTTTTCACCTTAGTTTGAAGATAGCATTTTCCTGCTCTGCCTCTGTTAGATCAAATGGTCCCATTTCAAAACATTTCAGCACAGAAAGGCCAAACTTGCATTTCAGCACATCTCTGGCAGGCTGGATACAGTGTTCATTGTTAAGATGATCTGAATTCCCCCCCCAATCTCTTTTTTAATTCATTGATAAAGTCTTGATTAAAAATACAGACATTTTGTCATCCTTACTACATTTACCTCATCTCCAAACTCTCCTCACTGTGTGAAAGCTAATGCTGCCTCCCCTGTCTGGTCAATTATTGCATGGACACAAGGGACCAATTAATGCCATCCATAAAAGCCTGAATCATTCTGTCAATTAATGAGAACTAACTATGTCATCAGATATATTACTGGTGAGCAAGTCTATTTGGTTGCAATGTGTCTTGAAGGAGAGCAGTATCAAATGAATCACAATTGACTTGGACAACTGCTAGCATAATTTCGGAAGATGAAAAGACAGATGTGGTAGTTATTAGTGGTCCCCTGAGGAATTACAGCCAAGCAATTGTAATGTGCTAAGACTGCACTAGCAGGTGCCTGCAGTACAAATCAGACAGAGGGTTAAATCAATATTTTCAATTTCTTAGAATCAATCTGGTGTTTGAACGAGATGGAAACTTGTTAGCAATTGGCAGGATGTGTAAATGAAAAGTCAAACTTCTTATTATTTGTTAAAAAGGAATGAGTGTACTGCATCATGCCCTTGGCACAAGGTAATGCTTTCATGATCCAGTAGCTGGGGCATTCACGGAGAATCAAGCAGTTCTTAAATTTTAATAGAGTGCAAAAGGTTAGCTTTATAAAGGCTGAACATTCAAGATCTTTAAAAAATGATTGAAGTGTCAATAGGAAAGTTTTGAGCTGTGACAACACTATAGTTATTAATGATTAGTGCAAGAAGCAGAAGAAAACGTTAAACTCAATAGAAAGACGGGAAAAATAAGTCTTACCAAGAATGTGTGGATTAAGCACAGCCTTGAAAACATTAGTACCTTTTCTATTTTACCAAGAAACAACTTGGCTTTGAATACCATCTAACAAAAACTTTGATTTTTTCACCCCAGTCTCTTGTACTGTATTTACAATCCTTGTTGAACATCTGAACTAATTAAGCAATTGTCTCAAACAATGTTCCACTGCATCCTTTGTTAGTTTGCTTTTTTTGAATTTGAAAATCCCACATAGGATCAAAAATTATGAAGATGGAGCACCACACGAGAAGAGCTGGAAACTGTGAATGAAATGACTTTGCAACCTGATGAATCTGTGTACACACATTAGTTAGCCGAATCACTGCAGACGGCAGTGTGGGCCACTGAAAGGAGCCGAGAGTTGTGATATAAATCTGGAATCTGCCGCTCACCCACTACGGCTCTAGGATCAGTTATCACTCAGCACTAAAACCAAGGCAGGTGTCCTACCCGTCACACCTGTTGAGAGCATTAAGTTCCCTGCCAGGCATATCAACTAGAAGAGCAAAGGTTTCCATTTTACTTTCTATTTAAATGAAAGTGGCAAATTTCAATAAGTAAACACATATGTGTGCACTATGAAACTTAAGGGTAATATAAACAGTTCAAGGCAAACTAAGACTCTACAAGATTTTTCTTTAAAAAAAAAAAAGCTCTAGAACCTATTTAAAAAAAAAAAAAACTAATTCAAACAAGGATTTCTTAACTATGCAAGAGCAAGATTTCTGAGACACAAAGATAATGAGGCAGCACATCAGCCCTGGAGGAGTTGGAGGGGAACGTGTACCCAATTAATGAGAAACAAGGCAAGTCTAAGCTGTGGGCACTGGGGGAACTCAAGGAAGTGAGGCTAGGGGTAGCTCCACAGGAAAGAATTCTGAAGCTCTCATAATTGAGATGAACTCTGAAGAAGGCAAGGTTCAGGCAGGATGGGAAGGGGCAGGAGGAGGAGAGACAGACAAGGCAGGCTTCGCAGAGCAGGGACTACGCAGTGGTTGCCAGGAGCCAAAAAAGGAGGGTAGGGGAATTCCAGCAAGAGAAAGTCCTCCCCCGGATCAGGCAGCAGGGAGGCCATCTGCTTCTCAGCACAGCACTGGGCAGTGGGGCGGAGAAAGGGGAGAAGGTGCAGAGTTGGTCCCACTCAGCCAGAGAAGACAGAGAATGGGAGGGCACCGAAAAGATGGTGTGGGAAGGGGCATGGCGCACAACTCCTCCCCTTCTTGCTGCAGGATTTTCCCATCTGAACTGGCCACACATGGAAACTACAATGTGTGTACATGAATGTAGATGTGATATTTATAACTAATACAAAATTAATATATACAATTAATATAGAGGTAATATGTGCATATGTGTATAGATAGTATATATATGCAAAAAATTATTATTTTTAAAATTAAACCCACACCAGCAACAGGGACCTAAGAACACAAGGGGCTAGGTGGGGGGAAGCAGCCCTGTTCCCCAATGAGATGTGACCCTGGCATCAGGGGCACCCCCCCCAGCCTCTGAATATGAAGAGGAGAGGCCAACCCCCAGGCTGTTAAGGGGTGGCCAGGTCTGGCTGGACTCCTCCTCGGCCTCAGGACTCAGGGGCTAGGCCCACTCCTAGAGAACAACAGCAAAGTGCCCAGGTGCCCAATGAACGAGGTAAGACAACCAGGGTGATGGGGGTGAGACAGTGGCTGAGGGGTACCCTACTTCCTACCAAGAAATATGCAACATAAATTGAGAAACAACAAAGTGAGTAGTACTAACTTCACCAAGGAGTTCAGAAATTAAAATAAGAACAGAAAAAGTAACAGAATTCACAGCAAACATGAAAGAAATGCTAAGAAATTCATGAAAAGCATGAGGCTTCTTGGAATGTGCAGAGAAACGCAGGAGTAAGCTGGCTTCTCTCACACATCCGAGTCTCCCTGCCTCTGGGCTCCTTGCTGGTTCCCACATTACCCACAGGGATGCTCCCACTAACAGCCTCTGCAGAGCTCTGCAGGGTGGGCTGTCCTGACTTCATCTGCCCAGCAAGAGAAACTACTGTTCAGCCCCCACATGCTCTTTTTTAGTTTGATCTTTGTAACCCCCAACCGTCTCTCTGGGGATTCTCTTCAAATTTCAAGAAGTCTAACTTTCTGTATTCCCCAATGGCACAGGGGATTTTTACACACACACACACACACACACACACACACACACACACACACACACATCCTGTCCCTTTCTCCAATGGCCCTCGGGCCTCCCTGTTCCTGTGCCGGGCCTCCTTCAGTGACCCCACCCCAGAGAACCAGCTCAGCAAAATCATATTGTGAAACCTCTGACATTAGAACTGCCCTTTTCTACGGACAGCTACAAACTCTCGCCCTGCCCAACTCATCCACTCAATCAATAGTCCTAACACCCTGTGCTGGGTGTTAAGAAGTAAAGATGGGCCCAGGAGTCTCAGGCCTCCAACACACACCTGTTCCTAGGTAAGGATGGCATAAGAGCAAGGTACAGGGAATGACCTACAAATGGGACAAGCGCTCAGTATGCACCAACCCTTGGAGCTTTGATGGTTGCTTCACTGAGCAGAATACATGTTCATGCTTACCCACCACTCATGCTAGCAGTAGAGCTCCATAAATGCATGGATAAAGGAAAATAACTGATCAGCCAGAGACTGATATAAGCATTACTGATCACTGTTCAAAGTCAACAAGAATAAATTTAAGATCATCCCCTTTCATTTAGATTTTACTTCTAAAGTAAGCAATTGTCTTATGCTTTGATCACAGTTGACAGGAACTATTCAGAACAATCCAACTGTTCCCCTAGGCCTGATACACACAGGGCAGGGCCCAACAGGCCAAATGGCGGGTAGAGTGGAGAATACTGGGTAAAGGGTGCTCCTCCAGAGTGGGATTAACCTGTCATTCTCTCTTACATTTTCTGAATAACTGCCTTAGCCAGCACCATGGCAAGCTCAGAGAAGACTGAAGTAAACTTGAGACTGTCATGCAGAACTTTAGGGTCTACCACATCGAAATACATGGGTAATACTCCTGCCCACTGGGGTTGCTCCTCTGAAGTGGGCACCTTTATCTGCACAACTACGACCTTAACCAGCAGTAACGAACTGATAGCTCAAAGGCACCAGGGCTAAAATCCCAGAAAAGGAAGATGGAAAGAGGAAACAGGAAATTTTCTTTCCAATATTTAAAAACCAACACATGCTTAAAAAAAATAGGTGAACCTATGTATGCTCCATAAACATTATCGGCGGCAGGACATGAGCAGCAGAATTTAACTAACTTATTTCTCCTCCAACTTGTTCCCACAAGAGTTTGAGGCAGAGTTCAAAAGGTCCAGGAAGAAGAGAAAAAGTGGGGTTGTGGGGGTATAGTTACACAGGAAGAAATTCAAACCAAGAAGGAACAAGTGCTCTAAATAGGAAGAAATCCATGCTGACCCTGGTAAAGGAATAATGAACTGAAAAACCATTCAGTTGGACTTTGATTCCTATGCACTGCAAAATTTAAAAATTAAAATTAAAGTATGCATGCACACAGTCACACATACTGCAATTTTGCAAAAAAGAAAAACTATGCCTTTAAGAACTTCAACTAACAAACACCAGCTTTTGAAACCAAGGTTCAGCAAAGAAGAGCCAATAAAAATGCTGTAACTTGATACCAACCCACAGAGCACAAAAAGAAAGGAGACCAGCAGCGCCCAGCTTGCAGGACAAGAAGCTAATTGACTTGAATGTCTGCTGCATAAGCTATAAAATAAGTTCATAAAGAACAATATGAACATACACACCACCACTGGTTATAAAAAGGCCTGACTGTCCAATGCCACGTCGCGCACCAAACAAGTGGGGCAATTGTTTCAGTGGCTCCACAGAGGAAGAATAGATAATCTGTGCCCTTGTGAATTAAGTGTCCACCAGGAAGAGGACCCCATTCTGCAATAGTGGCATGGTGGCCCCCCTGGCCCTCCAGAGTCAAGCTGGGACTGTAAAGATCATTACTGACAATTCTGATGCACGCAAACATATTCTTCAGCCAAATGAGCCAGTAATTTGCTCTGCTGGGGCCCCCTCTCTTCTGCTAAAAGACATACTTCTAAGTTTCACCAACTGCTACTTTCCATTACCGGGAAATGTCATTTTCTCTCATTTATTTTTTCCACTGGGTGAGGATACAACAACCCCTGCCAAAGTGGAGTGGAAGTGACAAATGCATCCGTTGGAACTATAGTATCACAAAGTAGGCCACAGCACAATATCAAACCCATAAAAGTTGGTCCAGGGAGTTTAGAGAAAAGAGAATGAGGAAGAAACGCCTTTGCTGCTAGGATCTTTCTCATTCTCCAACATGCTCAATATGAAAAAACCTTTTTTACTTTATCCTAAAAATCTGAACACTAAACAGCAGAATGCATGGGCTATCAGCAACATAAGCAAACACAGCAACAGAACACCCACGGAACACAGAATTAACAGACCTGAGTTCAAATTTCTACCTTCCCCTTCAAGAACTCTTTCATTTTAGCAAATCATTAACTTAACTAGTCCTTACGTTTCCTATTTGTTAAACAGAGATAGTAAGTGTGCTTCTCTCACACACCTACCTTTTTCCCAGGGTTGCTGAGAACAAAATGAGATTATGCCTATGAACTTTATTTGACATGAATGTCATTCTACAACTTCATCTAAAATGTCAAGCCAAGCATTTCGTGAGTGCTCATTATTTGCATAGCACTGAAAAAGGTACCTGAGAGCTACAGAAAATTGAATGGTACAGTTCCTGTCTGTAAAGAACTCCTAAGCTAGAGCCAAAATATTAAGTTCAGGGCTAAAGCAAGATCAGTCATGGTTCACTAGAGATAGTAAGTCTAAATGCTTTTCCCTCACCTCACTTAATTCTTCTACACTCAAGAAAATCCACTGGGTTCTATCCAGAAGGCGTACAGCC
This sequence comes from Chinchilla lanigera, assembly GCF_000276665.1. Lineage (NCBI taxonomy): Eukaryota > Metazoa > Chordata > Mammalia > Rodentia > Chinchillidae > Chinchilla > Chinchilla lanigera. The sequence continues at coordinate 28,234,606 of NW_004955414.1, read as the reverse complement.
CTAAAAACAATAACAACAGAACTGGTGAGTGGCATCTCACCAATACCCAGAGGTATTCTCAGAGACAGAGAGTTGAGAGAAATTCCCTCTTGCCCTTTAGTTACTCTATGAATTCAAACCATGGGGAGGATAACAGCCCCAAAGGAAATCACGTCTGGAGTAACAAAACGGGCTTCCAGCCCTTTGTCTGAACTGCTTTTTAAGAAGATGACTGCATACAGGACAGAACTTCTAGGGCCTAGGGCCGAAGCCCTAAGCCCCAAGGCCTGAAAACCAAACCAGAACAATATTAATTGATAGTGAGTTCCTGTCTTCCAGGTATAGTGCTAACTATGCCTGGAAGGAATACTCAAAGCAACCTTAAGGGAAAAGTAGTTTTCTTAGCTCTTTTTCAGAGGAATTGAAGGACTTCATGACAGTATGTTCCTGCACCAAGGTTTGTGCAGCTAATAAGAGGCAAACCATGATTTGAACTGAAGCAGATTCATTTCAAATTCCTTCCTAATTCTTAGCACACCTTGATTATTACATTTGTTGGGTCTGTATCATTTGCCACTTTACTTTTTCTTCCAAAACCATTTGCTCATACAATTTTCTCTGTAGAAAGACCAAAAACACTAAGGGTCCCCTCCCCAGAGGCTCCAGAGGCTCCTTAAGCACACAGCTTTGCAGGGAAAAGTGTAACCCAAGATGCATGGTGAGTTAGGAGATGTGACAGGATCTAAAATAGCCCCATGAAGTTTTAATAACTTTGAATGATTCATTAAAATAAAAAATTTTAACCTTAGGAGGGACAAGAGAATATAGTTATAGATGTTCACCTTTTTATCCAGTGAATGAAAAAAAAATTAAGACAATATTCAATGCTATCAAACCCTCCAGAAATTAATTTGGTGGGCTATGCTTCTTAGAATGCTCTCTGCCTAACTCAAGGTCATGAAGATTTTTTATTGTGTCTTCTACACTATGTGATTCATTTAAGCCTCTGGTCCATTTTTAGTTATAGTCTGTGTATGGTGTTAGGCAAAGATTTTAAATCATCTTTTTTACATGTATACATAAAACTGCCCTAGCACTATTTGTTAAAGACTAGGGAGTTAAACTGAATTGCGTTGGCACCTCTGTGGAAAAGTCAATTAACAATAATGTAACACTTTATTGCTAGACTCTCAGTTCTGCTCCAGGGTCTATACTTATACAAGTAATATAGTCTCAATAACTGTATCTTTGTATCAAGTTTTGGGACCAAGATATCTAAGTCTAACTTTTTCCTTCCTTTTCAGAATTGTTTGTTTATTCTGAATCCTCTGCATGGCTATATAAATGTTAAGAAACCACTGTCAATTTCTACAAAACAAACCATACTGGAATTATTACAAGGATTGCCCTAAATCTTTAAATCAATTTGGGGAGAATTAAAAATACTGAGTTTTGCAATCTATGAAAGTGTGAGGCTGTCCATGAATTCAGATTTTTAATTTGAATACATCAATGTTTTATGAAACTCTTACACTTATTTTGTTAAATTTATTTCAAAGAATTTGTCCTTCAGTGCTACTATGAATGGAACTGTTCATGTTATTTTCAGAGTATTCTTTACTAGAGTTTAAAAACACAACTCCTATACATTGATCTTTCTTCTGTCCTGTCTATAACCTTTCTGAACTAATTATTAAAAGGTTTGTTCTTATGCAGTGTGTGTTCCTCCGGACAGCCCCAACTTGTCTGCACATGGAGATAGTTTTACTTCCTCTACAATCTGGATACCTTCCTTTCTAAGCCTACAGTGTAATTCTGAATAGCAGCGTGACAGTGAACATCCCTGCCTGCATTCCAGGACCTTAGGAGGAGGCCCTACTCATAATTTGTATGTAGAAGTCTACCCAAGTGGTTATCTTCGCTCAAGCATTAATGTAAGGGATCTGGATAATTTTTTGATATATATACTGGTAATCCATGATCACGCACATATGGAAAACACAAAATTTTTAAAAAGAAATCAATGTGTTTTATACTAAGAACTGAATATATGAAGAGGCAGCACCATTCACTGGTAACAACTACTCTGAAGTGGAGAAAGGGTGATATAAGGGAGGCTGAGAAAAGGGCTACTGCAGTCAGGGAGACGCTGCCCACTGCCAGCTCCTAAATGAATGGGCGCCAGGCTGGCATGGCGGCTATCTGCAAGGCCAGGGCCCGAATGCACCAACAGCCTCTGCCCCCTCCTGGCCCCAGGGCTCAGGACAGGGAGGGACTGGCGGGAAAGCCTCTCCCCACCAGCTAGCTAGGGGGGAACTGGTAGGGGGTCTGAAAGATAAGGAGCCTCCAGTGGAAGCCCTCGATCGGCAATTTTCACACAACAAGTCTCTTATCTTAACAAAGCAGCCAGACTTCTTTTTTAACGCTTGGTTCCCGGATGGAAACAATCAGGAGGGCATCCAACACTGTTTGAAAAAACACACTGGCTCCAAAGACCCTGCTGCCCCTGAAAGGTCAAAGTTTAGGTCTCCCAGCAAGCAGCACAGCTGGGTGCTCAGAATCTGAATGCTAGAAGCAACTGAGGCGCCAAGGGTGCCCACACACTCTACCCGGTACACAGCTGGGAGCCAGACCTGCACAGGATGACTGTTCTTCAGGGCTCTGAGCTGCAGGCGAGGGCTCAATCCCCACTGTGCGAAGAACCCAGGGCACACCGTATGCATTCAGCTATTTTCAGTTTCTGCATTGTGCAATAAATCTCATAGAGAAGGACAAACAGATGAGTGAACAAACTAGACATTACAAGGGGGGATTCCAACAGAAAATGAATACAAATATAAAAACTCCCTCAGGGTTAGACTTCACATCCAGCCAGAGAGAGAAAAGAACTGGAGAACTGGAAATGTGGTCAGCACTGGAGATCATACCCCATTTTACAGAAGCCCCATTTTTCAATGTCTCAGAGAAGCGTGCCGCTCCCATTGCTTAGTTTGCTCCAAACCCAGGACAGACACGCTCCTGGGGCAGGGCAGTCGGCTTCCATCTGTGAGGGGAGATGGGCACAGCCTGGGTTCTCCCTGAGAGAGCTCCATGCACCACGTTTTAGGACAGAAACCCCTTAGTTCCCATCCCCAGCCTCACCCCTCTGTACTTCCCAGTGGGTGTCACTGTTGCCTCCACAGCCTCTGTGCCTGGGACATAACAGGAGCTAAAGAAAGGTTCCCTCTTCTTTTCCTCTGCTAATGGGATTGTGGACAAGAAAATCTGACCCCAGACAGTTCCCCACCACCCTTAGCTTTTATCATCTAACACGAGTGCCGGTCCCAGGCTTGTATCTCTCCCTACCTACAGCTTAGTCCTATCAGAATGTTTTTCTTGCATTTAGAAAGCACCTCTGGATGGAACAGTAAAGAGGTCAGGACCTCCTAGAATGTCACCAGCATCGCTACCTATGCAGCAGCCTGGGAGCCTATCTCTGACCTGCCCTGGAGATGATTTCTAAATGCTTTCCAGAAGTTCTCGGCCCTTCTCCTGCAATGGCCTTGCTGAGGCCTCAGGACATGTGAACAAGACCTTGCCTAGAAAGTGGAACATTTTCTAGGCAAGGAAAACTGAGCTCAAGCAGTAACTCGCCCAAGATAACATAGCTAGCAAGTATAGTGCTTACTACTTTGGCTTCTCCTTTAGAAAAGAGCCCCACATTGCCATATACAAGACTTTATTCATCATTAAACATTTCCTAAGGAGCTCAGGAACATGGCCTAATTAGCAAAGTAGAGGAGAACTGGGACTGTGGCCCTCTTCTCTTCACTGTTACTACCAACAGGTGTGCTGGGGAAATAAAACCACATAAAAAGAAAAAAAGATGCATATTTTAAAAGAAAACTGTAGAATTGCCTACTAAGAATGTTATCTTGAAATGTAAAACCAAGAATTAAACTGGAGCTGGGTTTTGAATTGCCGTTTTAGTTCACTTCTCTGTGCAACATGTAATCAGAACATACTCTGAAGATTACCCCAATAAGCTGTGAAAGAACACAGTCATTAGATAAAAACATAAGATAATTGCATGGTTCTTGGGTTAGGAATTACTAATACAGATGCTAATTTTCTTTGTGCAACCACACTGATATCAGAATGACCTCCTGACACTAAAGTTCTTTTAGCAGAGTTCTACCAAACAGTGGTTCTCCAAAGCAAGTGTTTTGTTTTGCTTTTTTTTTTGGCGGGGGGGCGGGGGCCTCTCAGGGGCCTCCCAGTGAACAAGGACACCACCCAGCCCCAGGAAAGAGCATGGCCTGCTCCAGTTGTACTCCTTTGTCGTTTGACTTTGCAGGCAAAGCCTCCACCCCCACCTTCAATTCCACTTCCATGCAGAAGCCAAGGACAGGAAGTTTAGGACAGATGGTCTGAGCCCTCACACTGACGGCAGTAACAGGGTGGGCACAACATCCACCCCAGCTCCCCCAATGCCACTATATTACCAAGGGCAGGTATACAAGTACATAATGACTCCTTGAAACAGTTATTTTAATAACTATCCCCACTTGTGAAGGAGATGGACCATTATTTCAACTGACAGAGGACCAGGATGTGAGAAATTAGCCCTCTTGGTTTTCTACAGTAGAAGCAAAGCAGTTAAGAAAAAGACAAAGATAAGGAAAAAAAAAAAAAAGGAGAGAGAAATTAAAAGAAAGTGGGACGGGAAAGCGGGTGGAAGAAGGAGTAAGGGAAGGGGAAGCAGACAGAGGAGAAGGTAAGCGAAGTGACAGAATGTGCTCACACATGTGCTCCCTAAAATACCTTTATCACAACTCAACCAATCAATATCTGGCTGTGGTACCATGCAGGATGATCAATAGACCAAAAAGATATATGAAAACTGATCTGAGTTCTTCTATAAAGCCAATTTTTGTCATCATCTTTAACCAAGCATCTATGATGTACTAGCACAATGGAGTCAAAAGACAAGTGATGATCTTCTAGAAGAGCTCATAGTTCAGGGGTCCAAAAATTTACTATAACCATCAAGAACGGTGTGTTGTTGTGTATGTGTATGTGTGTGCACGTGCATGTGTGCACGTGCACATGCATGCATACAAGCTTGTGTAACACATATGGGAAAACCCACAGGACATAACAGAGGACTTATGCATTTAGGTGAGGTGTGACCTGTGACCTGTGAAATCCCTGTACAGAAAGACACAGTCCCTCAAGCTCCAAAAAGTATGATGTCCCCAAGACTGTACTGGAAGAGCCCATCTCCACAAGGTTCAACATGTAACTTGGATCTTGCTCAAAACCGAGATTGCAATCAGGTCCCCGGAACACTGAAAGACTCTATTAACCATGGAACTCTAAATATTGATGCCGAACTCCGGGCTGAGTCACCCCAGACAAATTTCCTCTGTTAGAGCACGTAAGTCTTGTATACTACTAAATGAATGTGAACTATGTACCATGGTAAATATCAAACTCAGCTTATGTGGTGTTTACTAAGAGGAGGAACTCTGAAGCCAGGCTGTCTGGATTCAAATCCTACTTTTTCCACTTATTTTGGTATAAACTTCTGTGCCTCTTAATTTCTCCAATCTATTAAAGAGGAACAATAGTACCTACACCTCCTTGGGTAACTGAGAAAATTAAAATGAGTCCTTCCCTATAAAGTAAGACTTGTAAAAATGTTATAATTATGATGACAGAAATTAAATATAGTCATTCCCCCAGTAACCATGAAGAATAGGTTCCAGAACTCCAGGGACATTGAAACCTGTAGATGTTCAGGTCTCTAAAAGCAGCCATCTTCCCCTACACCTTAAATCATCCTTGGATTCTTTACAATACTTAATACAGTGTAAGTGTTATGGAAATTATTGTTTAGGAAATAACGACAGGAGGGGGAGGTTCTATGTGTTCAGGACAGGTACAACTTTTGTTTCCCCCAATATTTTTTATCTGTGGTTGATGGAATCATGGGATGTGGAACCCATATATATGGAGTGCCAACTGTATATTTTCTCCCCCATGTACACAGATAAAAACATTAAGGTTCTTAGACCTATACATATTTTTTTGCTCAAAAGTAATTTCTTTTATTTTACCTTTTATTATCCCTTATTTAATTAAATTTACTAGCTAAAACTGGGTATGATCGTACATGCATAAAATTCCAGCACTCTGGGTGTCTCAGGCATGAGAATTTTAAGTTCGAGCCCAGTCTGAACAATTAGGAGAAACCTTATCTCAAAAAATAAAAAGTGAGCTGGGGAGGCAGCTCAGTGCAAAGGCCCTGGCCTCAATCCCCAGTACTACCAAAATAAAGAGTAAACTTCCGGGTGAAACACCCAGCTGTGATGTGACTAAGTAGACCAACTTAGTGACATCACCCAACCAGTATGTTGACCCTCAGGCATCTCCCTGGCATTGTGTCACTTCTGCTCCCCAGTAAATAGTCATTTCCTGTACAGGAATCTTAGCTCAGCGTTGACTACACTTCCATATGGTATCCGTGCTCTCAGCTCACCTGCTGGGATTCCCACGCTTTTTACCAACGTCACATCTTTAGTGACACAGCTCTGTCACACCACAGGATGGCAACAGGAGCATTCGGTGATTACTGCCTCATGACCACAATCCCTAATAGGAGACAACCTACTTCTACCCCAAAGATCACCTAACTTCGCCAAAGCCATGCGAGGAAGGTTCTAATTTCCCAATGCATGCTGAAGAAAATGTCAACGAAGGCCTCAAGTTATGCTCCCACTTACAGATGAAAACACTGAGAGTTTGAATTCTGCCAGAGATCTATGTCTATGTTATGATGCAGTTAGAAAAAAAACTTTTTTTTCTTACATAGCTTTTAACAATTCCTAGATACTTTCACATGTATTGATTCACATGATCTAATTAGGAATTTTTTTTATAAAGTCTAAGGTCTAAAAAGGTTTTGTACTAAAGTTAAAGAACAAGAAAAAGGGAGAACAGGGGCCAGAATTAAAACTTCCAGATTCCTGATCTCCATAGAAGGAATGGCAAATCACTCATCTGGGAGAATCAAGTGCCACTAAAGCATCATCTCAGGCACTTCTACTCAATAGCTCATCATACCAGGCCCTGAGCACAGGTGACCCAAAAAGAATACAGCTTTAGACAGCAATAGAGAAGTAGACAAATTAGATGGCAGGGGCTGTGCTTCCAGAAGGCCTGGCTGGCAAATAGATCCATCCCCCAACCCCCCAGTTGGGCAGACAGGCTAGTGGACAAGCCAAGGCAAAGACCAAACAAAGCATACAGAGAAGAACAGAGTGCCCGAAGGGCTGCACACACACCCCTTGCCTCAAGCCTTTCCTGCCGGCAGCCAGCAGCTTCCCAAAATTATGCAGACTGGGACTTACAATACACCCTCCAGGGGCCCCAGGTGACCTCTAGACTTCCCCCTTATCATCCTGAAACTGTTCAAGCTTCATTTCTCCAAGATCATGTGCACCAATAGCACAAGTCATGGTAACAACGATCATAAATTAAGTTGGGAAAACAGCACTCAGGATCACATGGCTCAAACAAACCAAGGTCTTCGTTTATCTGGGTCCCTTCTGGTCCTTGACCTCTTGAAACAGTAGCCATGATAGAGGAATAGACAGCACTTTGTACTCTACTTTTTCTCATATAATTGCATTTCCTCTCTCAACCCAAGCATGTCTGAAAATGCTGGCAAGTTCCTACTCCAAAGGCTGCTTGCATTTCATCACTAATGTAGACAAGTGATCTCAAACAGGCTCCGTGACATGTCTGACTTATAATTCCCTGAGAGATTGTGGTCTGGTCGAAGACACTGCTTTAGGGATAAGGGCTGGGAGGGAGAAGGAGGAGGAGGAGAAGAGGAGCAGGAGGAAGAAGAGGAAGAGAAGGAGAAGAAAAACAACTGTGCCTTTCTTTTCAGAAGACAAAGTGCTATTGGAGACTAAAGCTGTGGATGGCCCTGTGGGTGAGCAGGGTGGGAGCAACATGTCGCCCTGATGTTGCTGCAAGGAAGAAGCTGCTCTCCACTCCCCCAGAGCACAAGTGTCCTATGGACTTTAAGAAATTAAGATGCCGAAATGTAAACCTTCCTCTTAACGGGCTCACCATCTGCTTCACTCAACACCCTACTGTCTATATTGCAGCCAACATGTACTGCAATCCTAATTCCAAGGTTTAGGTTTTGTGTTCTCCATAAACCAACCAAGGCGGATCATAGTTGTATTTCTCAGGCTTCTTGTGAACCAGATAACAACAATAAAAACCTTGAACATACTGTGAGCCCTAATTTGAAGTTCAAAATATAACCACTGCAACTCCACCTTATGTTCTTCATCTGCTTCCTATTTTTAGTTCTCTTGCAAAACCTGTAAAGGACTCAGTCGCTTCATCTAGGTCCCAAGTCAGTACTAGGCTGACTCACATAGGTTTTCTCATTTCCACTACTAAGCATGATAAAGGTCATAAGTATTTCCGGTGCAATTACAAATCGCATCTGCACACCCCAGCTTGTGAGGGCCTCCAGACAATTTCACACTGCTCTGGTTCAATGTCTCCCTGTTGGCCTGTAAGCTTGAGAAACCCACAGATATTGAAGCTCCTTTGACAAGGAAGGCAATTAGGAGAGCTCCATGTAAGGAAAGAGGGACAGCGCCCAATAAAGACAGAGGAAAGGCACAGTTGTGTGGAGCTGGACTTGACACACTGGCTCCATGGAAGAGAGAGGGAAAAGAGAGCTTTCAAAGGGCTTTCCCAGCCCAAGAAGCTGGAGTGGATTATTAGGGCCACCAAACAAGACACTTCTAAGCTCCCAGGTCCCCAGGCAGACACCAAAGCCTCCCTGCTTCAACTTTATTTTTTGTCATTGAGAAGATTCCAGTATCCTTTGAAAGAGCTTAATGAGATGTGGCACGTGGAATACTCTAAATTCACACCTACTCTTTATATTAAAAAGTAAAGATAAATCAAAATAACAGAGGCCGGATGCAAAAGGCCTAGGAAAAGGAGTTTTAAAGGATATGTGAGATTTAAAAGTCTAGGTACACTCTGAGCACACTGCCCGTGTAAGATACGGATGAAAAGTAAGCATGTAATTCCATTCTAACAAGAGTTTGGGACAAAGGTTAAAAATAAAAGGTGTTTAATCGTTATTGGATGCAACCACCCACATGTATGAAAAGTAATGAGAACATGTCTTCTAATTTCCTATAGGTTGCCTGCCAAATTCCTGCCTCCTTCATAAGAAGACAGAATCTGCAGTGTTTTCTTTGCCATACAGATATACCCCATGTCATTATAAACAAACGCTGCTTTCTCTGCACCTAATAACCACAATGTGTGGGTAAGAAACCTCTCCAGTATAAATCCGTGGGGACAAGGCTGCATTGTGGGCATTAAATAATTATAACAATCTGACATGAGTCAGAGGATTGTTTCTCAATGGCCCTGTTGCACTTCCAACTTTAAAGTCAACCCCAAGCTCTCTTTCCTGGCACTCTGTCCATGTGCTAGGCGATTGGGAAACAATTCTCATTCTTTATAATTCAGTCCCATTGCAAGGAGCTGGCAACGTGGGCACTCATGAAATATTAACACGATATGTTGATTTTTTTTGTAAGTATGGCTAACAGTGGCTCAATTATGTTACTGTGAAAAGCTTTTCATAATTCATTTGGGGGGCATCAAGATCTCATTTCTGGATGGCCCATGGATGATGAAGTCAACAGTTTTGAAGAGGTCGGTGCTCACAAGCACAGAATAAATTAAATGTGATAGATGGAGTAAGTACACCGCTCACAAAACAGAGAAAATGTTTACATCTGGCAAAATACTGAAAATAGAGTATAACACATCCACAAAGTAGGAATTAACTATGCGCCAGTTTCACTCCAATACCAATCGGAAAATCCCAAATGCTGGCAACTTATTTATTCTCATTCTGGTCAACCACTATTCTATTTATCTACTCAATAAATCTTGCTAACTTCTAGATGACAGAAGAAACATCTCAAGCTATCACTGCTCTGCAGTTGCTTTAATCCAAGAACATAAATAGTTTATTGTAAATTCTGACTAAGAAGGGGGAAAACAGCAATGTGGCAGAGAATATAATTCAGTCCAAGCAAGACAAAGCATGAAAGAGTAAGAATCTCCTGGCTAGCGGGAGCCCAAGCAGTGCCCAGCCCAAGGGTCTGCAGAACCAGGAGACAGCAACCAAGAGACACATTTCCCTTTAATCCTGTGGTGTGCATAACACTTACATAGATAGGTTTTGGAGGAAGCCTTCATCAGATGTGGGGACAAGTACTATTTCATGCTGGCCTGGTGGGCTGAAAAGGCATTGTGAAAAATGGGCAGGGAGTGGCAGTTCTAAGTTCTTGACTTTTTGTTGTAATACTGGCCTGACCTATATCCAGTTTTTCTCCTTTACTAAACTGTGGGTATTTCAAAAGCAGAAGCTGGGTCTTATTCATCACAAAGTCCCTTTCTTCAGCACTGGGGATTAGCACAGATGTGGAAACGAGTAGCCACAGGACTCTCCCACTCTAGAAGCCTTGCCCCTGGCTTGGGTGCAGAAATAGCGTCACCAGGTTTGGGTTTTTTTTTTTTTTTTAATCACTCAAAAAGATGCCTTCCTGATCTTTAGGACCAGGGGCCAACACAGAAATGCCCCAGTCAGCCACAAATGCTTTCAGTTACTTTGGGCTTGAAAGCTAGTAGGAATATCAAGAGGGCCGAGGAGAACTAAATGGCTGAAGTAATCCTGAAGCTCCCCAGAAAATGAATGTGCAGAAGAAAAGAGAATCCTGGGGCAAATAAGCAACAATCTTGGCTCAGGTATTCTGAAAACTGGACCATGTGTGAGACAACCATCCTTAGAATGCTCCCCAAAACCCCACAGGGATTTCCAGAGGGCCTAGTGGGAATCTGGTCACACAGACACTGGAATGAAAGAGGGTGGTAGCAAGGTGGGCAGTTCATCGTCCATCCAGCACCAAATGGGACATGGATACACTAGTGCTGAACTGACTCAAAACCAGCCAAGGGCAAGTGTGATGGTAAAGGCAGTGGCTCAAGAGATATCTAGCATGAAGTCTTTTGCCCAACAAAAAAGAAAGGACAGGGGTGGTCCCCATCTGCTCAACCTCAATAGAGGCCCTACCAGAGCTCATCTAAGAACTCTTGATTTGAACAACTAAAAGGATTTCTGCCAGGAGAAAATCAAAACCTGAAGTTTGGTAATGAGACATTTAAGATCATATTTATGATCTTAACTTGCTGTCTTGTCTTCCTTCTTTTCCAAGCCAGTGAGGTACCAGAAACTCATCAATCTTTAAGTACAGAGGCAACAATGTCTATGTGTTGACATGCCCAACACCTGCTCTCTGACATGTACAGTGCTAAAAATACAGGTGAAATTTCTCCTTTAATCCTCATCTATGTTCTGAAAATCATGTAAGCAAGACCCACACATACATACACTCTAAAACTGCCTACATGTTGTGATTGTATGTGTGTGTGTATGTGTAGATTATAATTTGGCCCAATCATCAGCAATCACTGGGACTACTTATTCCTTTGTTATACTTGCTAAATTGATCACCTGGAACACTAGTTACAGGGCCATGGCATCAAATGCATGCCCAGTGGTTAATTAAGGAGGGCGGAAACTGTATGCATGGCCCATTTCATTTCTAGGACTTCTTTTCTTTTCTAGACTCCTCTATTTAATAACCCTATTTTCTGAATTATTTTAAATGTCCTACAATCAAGTTGGAATAAAAGTTTTTTGAGGAGCAACAACCAAATGGAAACCGCTGGAGCAAGGACAGCTTTGATTCCAGAGGCAGCGAGGGGCCCTTTCTCTTCTCCCAAGGGGTTAAGGAAGGAAGAGAAAGCCTTCCCAGCCTGGGTAGGCTCCACTCCCAGCCCCTTGGAAGAGAGATACACACTTTCCATTTTGAATGCATCCTCACCAAGATTTGGGAAAAGGGGTTCTGCAGCCACCGAATGAATCCTACCCTAATCTACAAACAAAAACAGGCTTTGATGTTGGCCAGCTTGCCTGTTTCTCTCCCTTTCAATCTTGGTTTATCAGCAACAACATCCCCATTAAGCACTTAGTCAGGAGCCATTAGAGGGCCCGGTCCTGCACCATGCTAGGTGCCCTTCCTGAGAGGAATGAAAAGAAAAAGGCACACGCCTTGCAGGAAGGCAGCATTCCCACACAGGACAGAGACGCATATATGCACACATACACACAGAGTTTTGGGACTATCGAGGGTAAGAGTGACTGAGCTCAGAATTCCTGGAGTTCCTGGACCTCTCAGTTACTATGTGACAAGTTTCCATTATGTCTAAACCTCGCTACCCTTCCTTCCTGATGCTACAAGGTTCAGTGAGACAATCTATGCAATGATTCTCCAGTGTTGCTACGTTCTTCATTGACTTGACTTCTGAATCACGTCTGGTCTGGTATTCCCCTCTATGACACTGGGGCAGAGCCCTGGCATCCACCGCAGGCTCCCTGAAGCAATTCCTGGCCCAGTCCCACTGTTCCTTTCTACACCAAGTTCTCTAGCCAAGTCAGCATGGACTCTCAGGGGTCAAAGATTCCAACTGTGCCTCTTCAGTACAGGCTGGCAGCCCCTTGAAACACTCACATGGGCTCCGATGACCTTGTAAGGCTCCCACATAGACATCATTTCAAGCAGGGGACAAACTGCCTTCAAGAGCCCGAGTGGATGGCTGGGGGTGTAGCTCAGTGGTAGAGCGCTTGTCTAGCACGCATGAGACCATGGGATCCTCTCCATGGAAGGAGGGCGTCTGGCAGATGAGATCATGAGATCAAGCATGCTTGATCTTCAATCCCACAAAAAGAACAATAAATAAATGAAGTAAGTAGAATAGCCAGAGTGGAGCTAGGACTCAAACAGCCCCCGTGGCCCAGGACACACCCTCTGAAGCTCCTCTGCACTCACAGGGCACCCAGGCCCCCCACGGCCTTGATTCTGGCCACAACAGAGTGTGGTCTCCAGCATCTGCCAGACACCCTCCTTCCACGGAGAGGACAATGACCTCCACTGTCGGTGAGGCCACTTTCCACGCCTCCCACACGTCAACCCTGGTGACCGAGGAGGGGGCGGGCAGCAAGCAGGAGGTGAGGCGGAATGAGCAACTGCTCTCAGAACAGTGTGTTTGCTTGTGGTGTCTGTGGAGAACCTGCCTGCAGTGCCAGAGGGGAAAGAAACACCCTCCTTATAGCACTTGCTCAGGGCCCGGGCCCTGTGGTCAGCACCTCCTGTCCATGTCCTGACCTGGGCCCCCACCCTCTCTCTCCCTTCCATCTTCAGCAGTGACTCAAGACATGGCCAGCTGTAGGGGATATATACCCCAGGGGGATCTAAGCAGGACTTGAGATCTCAATGAACGTGAGCCTGGCACAGTGCCCCCCCACTCCTGGAGACATGAGAGTTTGAGCATGCATGTGTGCGTACACACACACTCAGTGTCTGCTCTGAACCAGTGGACATCACTCAGTCCTCACTCGGTGCACAGAGGTTCGGAGAAGTTACGAAGCAGTTCCCACAAAGTCACACAGCTCTTCTCTTGTAGAGAGAATGCTCATTTCCAGAAATGAAACACACAGCTCCTGGCTTTCATCATACACTGCTTACCAGCAGCCCCTCTGGGAAAATAACACCCACACATACACATGTACACAGTATGGGAAGTGCTGCTCTCCTCGGCCCAAGCTTGGGACCCGCAGTCAGTTCGGGGCGCCCAGAGGGCAGACTAACCCAGGGCGCTTTCTTCACCTCAGCAGCTTTTCCCTCCCTCTGATCCCATGAATGTGACTCACTTGAAGCTCTCTTAAAGGCAATTCTCTCAATGGTTGATTAAAGGGCAACATTTCCATAATTTCATAGGGAAAAGAAACTCCCACCAGCTTTCGCTGGCACCCTCCAACTCAAGCCAGACTGCAGAAGGTGCTTCCAGGACTCTGGGAGCCTCCAGCTGACTCCACCTGTGCGCAGTCCTAACTCCAAGTAGCGTGCACATTCCCAGGGGCCTGACTCCTACCCCAATGCCCCAACCCACTCTAGCTACCTGGCTTGCAGGATTCACTAGCACAGGGCTGCCCAACAGAACGCAAGGACAAAGGTTCCCCAGGAGCATCTGCCTTTAAATACCAGGACTCTGCCTTTAAATACCTGCTCTGGTCAAACAAGCCAGATGCCCTGTCACTAGGACATCCTAGTCACGAACTAAAGACCCTCTCCTTTACAGCAGGCACCTGCTACATTAGCCTTTCTTCCCAGTCTGGCCAAGTGCCTTCAAAAAGCTATGACTGCCTTCTTTCTGCATGTGAAACCTCACTGGGTACCGAGCTGACCAGTACCAAAGCCTCCAGCTTATGTTCCTGAGCCCAGAGAGGCAACTCAGCAACCCTTTCCCAAAGGGAACCATTCGGTGAAGATGCATGGCTGATGTCCTCTGGTTCTGAATTTGGTGGCTTCACACTTACGAGAAAAACTGAAGAAAAACCATACACGGCCAGCCTTTCCTTTTAACATGTTTCATAGATTTCACATTGAATACTATATTTGGAAGAGTGAATACCAATAATAATTCAAAATTCCATTCAGTTTTTTGCTTTTAAAGAACAGTGCCAGTATGAATCTGTCCCTCTACTGTCCCTTATCATATATATTTATTACACATCTGTTGTCTGCATAAAGCTGAGAGCTTCTACAGAATAAGGACAAACACGTTCATCTTTCCATCTCCCAGCAGCCGGCAGAGAGTTAAGTGCTCTTTTAACTGCTACCTTTTTGAATTCTGATGACAGTGGTAGGCAGGGGATTAGCCACCAATGCTATGATGTACTCTTCCAATTAACCACTGAAATCCTGCCTATCACTCGTCCATCCACAAGTGCCCACCCCAGGAAGCCATCAGTGAATAAGTGGTGGCAAGAGGGTCATTTCCCTACCATCCTGTAAACCCAGGAAGCAATTTTCTCAAGTCCACAACCACAAGCAAAAAGCCACAAGCTCAAAAGCCCATATGCATCATAAAGACAATTTCTGAGCAGAGCTCTGGCCCGGAGGTGAGCGCTAGCTGGTGCAGGGCTGGCCTGTGTGAGGTGATCTATCCAATGATAGTTATGTGTCAGTACGAGCAACCAGAGAATGGCTTTGATAGGTTCGTCTCAGCAGAGAGACAGCAAGGTCTTCTTATCTGGTCACAATGTTACAAGAAACAATAATAAACTGGCCTTTAAGCAAAGGAGGGAGTAGGTGGGAAGCCTCATACTGGCAGCACGAGTGGTACCTCTCCTTACTAGGTTACTAGTTCTAACCAGTGATCAGCCCTGCACAGGACTACACTTTTAGAAAAACAGATGCTGAGGAGACTGTTCATCATTATCGTCCAGAGGTGTGGGGCATTCAGTACCCTCTAGTGACCTGCATGCACATGACTCCCGTCTCACAGGCTGAGATGGAAGGAGCCACCTCATCCTAGTAAAAGAAGAACTAACTACCAGCTGCCACTGGGTGAGAAAGAGGCAGTGGCCAAAGCAATGCACCTCCATGTCAGTGAGGAGACAAGACACAGACTAAGATCTCTTGCTCAAGGCCACAGAACAAAGTTCCCAAAAGGGCCTGGGAGCCTCCACAGTGACATCATGTACACATGCTCATCAGCATGAACAGCCCAATGTGGGCACCTGTTAACTATGGTGACCCTGCCAGCAGAGCCCCCAGCCTTTAGGTGACCAGGAACCCCGTGTCTTCAAAGACACCCAAAAGGTTGAGAGGGAGGAAAACGTGCCTTGGTCAGGGAGGCCAGGACAAAAGCTTCACAGCACATTTGCAGGCAAGGGGCCAGCACAGCCCTCGCCTGAGGAAATGGGGAAATGACTTGGGCGCAGGCTGGCCATCGGTCAAGGCACAGATGCCCACGGAGACAAAGCCTCAGCATCCATACTGTACCTAAATTCCCAAGCTCCTGAGCTCCTTAACAAGCTGTCATCTGTTACGAGTTACTTAGGATTAGGAAAAGAGTTTTCATTATTTCTTTGTCCCCACCCCTCCTGGCCACAAGTCTAGGGCAGCCTCAGGAGCATTTCCATAACCACCCAGCCAACAAACCTGCCAGGCGCAGGGCCCAGAACATATGAGGTGAAGCCCAGCGCCTGGGCTGAGCTGGAGCCGGAGCTGTCGTTAGCCTCTCCTGTACTCAGAAGTCTAAGTCTCCTGGGCTCTTGGCAGGGACCCAGCAGCCTCCAGTGGCGAAGCACAGGAAGTTGGATTTTGGCAGCCCCTCCTTAGACTTAAGTGGGCACTGTCATTTTCTGCCTGCCACAAAGAGGAGCAGTATTACAGAGGGCAAGAAAGACACGTGTGTCTGTTCAGGAAATTCTGTGAATCACACTTGTTGCTTGCTTCCTGCTGTCTCAAAGGCTTGGTGGCTGTTTGAACATCCACCTCTTCACAGTGAGTGGGGAGGCAGGTAGCGCTCTCTAGCCAGCCCCTTGCTAGATGCCTCTTATTTCTGTCTTGAAGGCATAAGGGGGAGCAGAGGCAGTATTTCCATTCTGGGCTGCTGTAACCAACTAGGCAGCTACTCCAGAGAAGGCTGGACTGTTGCACCATGGTGGTTCATTTGGGCCCCAACTGAGATGGCCCTGGGGTAGCACTGAGGATGCAGAAATGGGATCTGGGGATAGTCTGCTGCCAGTGCCACAGCGAATCCCAAGTTCACTCTGGGTCCTATTTTATGAGCATGCTATGACCCATGATTACCCTCTCAATACTTGAGGCCGATAGCTGAATATTCCCAAGGGAGACTTTGTAACATAAATCATTAAAAATAGTGATAGACACAAGGGATCTGAGAAGAGGGATGCATAGTGTATTTGAAAACAAAAGTAATTTTCTTTCTCATCTTTTCCCCATATTTTGTAAGGCTGTGTACTCTATCCGTTTGGAAAAGAAGTAACTTCTAGTTTTTCTTTCATCCTCTTATATTTTATACTCAAAAGGAAAAAAAAGTCCTTCCAAACCACTCTGTGGACAAGAAATAAAAAAGTTCATCTAGGGCTGCAGCTGCACGGTCCCCTCTGCAGATGGGTAGGACAGAAACCGGCAACCTGCCCGAGGCAAAGCTCTCAGCACCCGTGCAGGACTGGTCACTGCCAAACCTGAACAGGTAAATGCCAGGAGTCGGCAGTCAGCCACAGTGGATTTTTCCTCGCAGCCTTTTGCAGTTTACCCAGCTTCTCATGGAGAGGTTCTTCTAATGATACCTCTCCACACAAACCCTCAGGCCTCCTTTACACAAATGAGCTCATGATGATTAACAGTTTCCATTTATTGGATGTTTATAATGTGCTAAGCCCTTCACCTGCCTGTACCTTTTCATCCTTACACCCACCTTATAGCACAGGCACTATTAATCAACCTATTTTACAGATCAGAAAACTGAAACTTGGAGATAGGTAAAGTATTCCTGAAGGTCACAAAGGTAATAAGTGGCAAAGCAGAGAACAAAAACTGGGATTTTGATGTCAGAACCAAGCTATCGATACTACACCATTATACTACACTGCCTCCAACCATATGCTACACACAGAGACACTTGATGGTGTCCTACAGAGAATTCATTTCCAAAAATACTGTATTTAGGCCTCACAGACAGAGAACTATATACCCAATGGCAGAGAAAACATTGAATGCTGACCAGCTGCACTTTCCTTGAAAAACTCTGGGGACAATAATCATCTTATTCTGATCAACTCAACAATGCACACAAACATTACTGCTTCCAGACACATTTGCAAAAAGGGACAGCTTTCACATTTGGGGATTTTATTGTGAAAATTAGCATAACATTTCATCTGTGCTGTTATGCTCAGTGTTTTCATGTCATTTTTAAAACAACCTGCAACGTGATTTTCTTCCCCAGAAAATTGTATTACATTTGATTCTTATTGCAACCCATGTATTACTTATTATATTTCATAAGTTTTTCCCCCAAACGGTATCAGGATTTTGCCTATGGGAGCCAACCTACCAATTCATGTGATTGCTCAGCACAACCTGCAATTCCTACAGGCAATTTTCACTGTTGCAGGGATTTTATACAACATGTCTGTGTGTCTACAAGCTGGAGAATGAACGTTCAGACCTGACCTGATGATGACTGCTTATTTTTTACTCAATGGAGACTATGAAGATCACTCACAAGGTTAAACAGCAATAGTTACTTAGACAGGCCCAACAAACTCAGCCGAAACTACAGTTTCAAGCTCAGACCTCTAAAGCTGATCACAATTTTTTACTCCTATCCAGAACAGTCCTCATATCCGGCCTCTAGACTTCAGAAGGTCCTGGTTTACTCTTCTTCCATCTACATTCCTCTCTGAGAGGGAAGAAGATTCTTTGAGGGTCAGGGGAAATCTCACCCAATCCCCCTTCCCCTGCCTCTTAGACCATGGACCAAAGACCAAGTACCTGAGTCTCCAGAATTTCCAGCCCAAGAATGCCATTCTACTCCCAGGGCCTGCACCTCTACTTCCGAGCCTACTCTCTAATGGGCAGACTTTGTGTGCACCCTTGGGTGCGAGGAAAGCTCAGGGCAGTTGTTCAGGGGGACAGAGAATGAGTGGGTTTGCTTGTATTGTCTATAGCATCCACAAGTGCATTTTGAGATGGGGTTGGGGGTGGGGGTAATCTGAACCTGCACTTCTAAATTACTATAGAAGTATGTTTGTCAAAGTAGGCAGTTACAAAATTTTATTTAACAAGTATACTAGCTTCCATTTTAATTTTTAAATACTTCAACGTATAGTATATGAGCTGCTTTCTACACCCCTACCTCAAGCTCCACAAATATCAGGAGCAGGTCTGGCCACATTGAAACACCTGACTGCTGCCACTGTAAATGGACCAGTGAAAAGCTCACAAACTTTACAAAATTTACAAACTAGCCTGTCAATTCAGGCATTAAAAATCACTCAGCAAAATCCCTAGTGAAAAAAATAAAAGAAACTTCATAAAGCCACCTAATCAACCTAGCGAAGCAACAAATGGAGCTGTAAAACTAACTTGATTTAAATAGATCAATCCTTTGGAAGGTACAAAGTGCATCAATCAATGTTTCAACAAGTTTCTGTGCCTACTAATCTTTATCTAATCACACAGCACATGATTCTGTAGACATCGTCTCAATTTCTAAAGCACCATGGGTTGTCTACAAACTATGATATGTAACTCTCAAAAGCAAAAAAGATCTCAACTATGTCATCACTCATGGCAATTTGTAACATTTTGAAAATAAAAAGATCTCAAGTTATAGGCAGACCTAAGACTCCACCTTCAGTAGCTCTACAACAGAGCTAGGTTTTTATAGTAATTATAATGCTTTTATAATGGCTAGGATATCTGTTATGTAATCTTTACTTCTAGGTTCAAAAAGAAATTAGACACTCACGATATATAATTACAACACAGCAACTACAGTCACTTGGACCTGGGCTGTGATTCTAAAGAAAAGGATTTCTTGTAGTTAAAGTTGTCTACCTCATAAACTATACTCACAAATGCTCTAATGTTTCCAAACTGATGTATTCAGCTATCTCCCAGAAGAGATGAGTAATATAAAATAGACATGATAATTGTATTACATATCTCCTTAATTACTAGCGTTTGTCTCACAGAAATGACATGCCTGCTCTGTGATAGACTTTTTATGACTACAAATTTTAAAAGAGATTCATTGTATTATTTGAGCTTCACAGCAAACCACCAAATAGTCGCTTGACCCCTGCTTAAACATATCTCACTACATCCTAAAGCAGAAGCCTAGACCACCTTCACAGGACTACTAGACAATAATCTTTTTATAACTAAGCTGCAACTGTACTGCTATTCAAGGTGCTTCCATTAGATTTAGAGCCCAGAGGGCAAATCTGCTTCTCCTTGACCCATAAACATCTTGCAGGTCTTTCAAAACAGCTTTTTATGTCTTTGCTGGGTCTTTTCTAAGGCAAACCAAATATCCACCAATCCCTTCAATGATTTTGTGTGATATGTGGTTTCTTGTTCTCTTTATTTTCTGGGTTGTTCTCTACTACAGAAGCTCCATAATCTGTGCGTTCTTTCTAAAGGAAGCTTTCTCTTGTCCACCCTTTATCCCTAACACATAGAAAGGTACCTGGCCTATTGTACACACGAAGGGTGAAGCAGGGACAGACATGGAGCCCCCAGATCCAGGCGTATTCTATGGTCATCCTCCTCCCTCCTTTAGCTGCACAGCCCCAGATGAAAGTCACACCTCCAGGAGCCATGTGTGCGAACTCACTGTCATCTCACAGTCAACAAAAGTCACCCAGAACTGCAGCTTGCTGTTTTCTACCTGGAACTTCTGGGTACCTTTATCCCTGTAGACCACCTGTTTTCTTAGATGAATCCCTATTTCCAACATGGGCAGATGTTTGGACTCTGAATCAGACCCACATTAAGTGTACCTGCTCTGTGCGGGACACCAGGCAAATGTCAGCTCGGGCAGAGGCAGGGCGACAACCCCAGAGAAAGAAGAACCTCTCTTCATCACTGCTCTCACCTTGGGCTTTAAACCAGCTACAGTACAGATCACAGTTCACAGCTCTTGAATGCAGCCCACAGAGTATGTCTCTATTTTTGAAAATACAAGTATGATTAAATCTGATGCCTTGTTTATCCATTACGCTAGGTTAGTTTTCTGCTTGATAAGCTTTTCAAAGAAAGGAAAGAAGCTAGCCTGGAATGACCTATTCTTGGTGAACCCATGCTAGAACTAAGCGATCTCTGTAAGAGAAAAGCCAAGCTTTTCGGCCCACATCTAAGAGTTAAATGCTGAAAAACAGTCCATTGAATTCAATCCAATGTCATATATTACTAAGAGCAGAAAGCACTTTTCCCCACAGAGGTTCATTAAAAAAGTTTGAAGAACAGAAACTGCTTAGGCACGTCTTTTGAAGTTAATATTTTGAAGAAAACAACACTTACTTAGATACATAAGTTCTAGTGTATGTGCCTTAAAAAAAGTTAACTCTACTCCTTTATCACTGACTGTAACTAAGATAAGCTCACACAATAACTGGGCTTTCCTAGACATAATTTACGTGATCAATTATGGATCCATCAAAGTCTAGCCAACCTCTTTCGCAAAGGCTCTCACTGCAATCTGTTCTACGTATCTCCTAAATGCCACCACCAAATCCATGACACTACTGAACTTTAGGACAAAAGCTTTGCTTTGCAAACCAAGAGATGTAGACTGGAATTCAATAACCATGGGCAGAGAATGACTCTGGAACCCTGGCTTCCCACTTATAAAATGGCCTCATTTGTAGGGTTGCTATAACAGACACAGGAAACCTCACTCCATGAAAGACCAGCCCAGTGCCCTGGCAGGCACTCAGGAAATGTATCATCTTCTTTCCTTCCCATATCCCACCTTTACAGACGTGAGATGAAGCTCCCAAAAATCCCAGCACAGTGAGCCACACATTCAGCAATCAATGAAAGCTATGAAAATTACATATAATCTTTGTG
The DNA here is from genome assembly GCF_000276665.1 of Chinchilla lanigera. Taxonomy (NCBI): domain Eukaryota; kingdom Metazoa; phylum Chordata; class Mammalia; order Rodentia; family Chinchillidae; genus Chinchilla; species Chinchilla lanigera. The sequence continues at coordinate 28,213,004 of NW_004955414.1, read as the reverse complement.
ACATGACATATGGAAAGGCCGAAGTTCACCTCCCTATTTTACCAACAAGCCATGGGAAGTTGCCTTGTTCTCACACATGATCAATTTAAACCATCTAAGCCACAGGTACGAAGGAGAAGCCCTTCCTCATTAGGACTGAAAACAAAGCTGCTCTAACTAATTCACACACAGACTCATAATCTGTCATCAAAAGGCCTTCAGAAATGCCAAGACCCTCAGGGAAGTGAAATTTCCTCGAATGTGCAGTAGCTGAGAACACCTGGGGTTTCAAGATGACTAATAATGGAAATGTACTGTAAACAGGGAATATTAAAGAGCTTAGACAGCCTCTCAGGAGAAGGGGGCAAAATCCTCACAATTCAGAGCCAGGTGGAGAGAATGACAGTTTTCTGGCACACAAAAAAATATAGGTGAAAATGTTAGGCATGTGCAACTTTTGTTTTCAGAGAATCCAGGGCCCAAGACCATCCTGCTAGGCAGAGGGCTCCTGGCTTCTTGCTACCATGGCGTTTTTTTTCTATCTTGACAATTCACTTCCCCAACAGGCACGCAGCCAACTCAAATGAGACTCAGAGCAGTGAAAAGCCCTTCAGGTAAACAGTGTGATAAGCTAAACTGAAAAACTAGACAATGTTTTTGGACTATGAGGGAGTTGCTATGGAGACAGTTGCTAATTAACTGCTTTCAACCAGGAGAACAAAGGGCTCAGGGCAGGCAGGCCTCTGTATCTCCGCAAGAGCAATGCTTCAAGCTTGCGCAATCGGCAAGTCAGTCATATCTGGAATACCTGAGACTCGGCTGGGTCTGCCACATGCCTGGAGAAATGATAAAAGTGCATTTTCTTCATCTTGACCTGGATTAACAGCACCTGGCCACCAGTACCTCTTGGGAGCAAGCAGCACAAGGGAATGTGGATTTACAGGCACCAACTCACCACCTACCACCAGCCAGGCACTTGCCCAAACCTACCTCCATCCCTGTCTGAAGACACAATTGAACAACTTGAATAAAGGGTCAGGAAGAGAAACTTCTTTCCGGGGTACGGAATGGGAGTCCAAGCCCAGGTCCCTGCACATACTCAGTACACACTGCAACTGAGCTACTTACTTCACTTTACATGCTTCATTAAAGAAAAACAAAATTTAAAAACACAAATTCAGTAAGAACAGATACATCTCTTGTTTGGGATTCATCTTTCTCACATAAAACAGTGACTGGATATCAAAAACAAACAAAAAACCCACAATAATCCTGTATCTCCAAAATCCACACACTGTGCACTCTCAATAAATATCAAAAAAAACTCACTGTAATCTGACTTAGCATTGATGGATTTTGCCCCTCATCACCATCCTATGCTGACCTGCTTGGCGGAGATGTGATCTCATCGTTAGAGGTTAACCCAGTGTCTGAAGACTGAAATGCTCTGTTCTGAAGGGCTGACATTTGGGTTGCATCCAGTTAAAACCAAAGATCTATGTTCCCTTGATGAACTTGGTTCAGCACAAGGACTCTGCCTACTTCTCGGTGATCCAAGAGTGCCAATTTCAGCCCTCAGCCTAATTTCAGGTCACACTAAGCACATCCACATTAAGTAAATGTCAAACTCAACTAAGCTACTATGTGATAACTTTTGCCTCCCCAGAACAAATCAAATGGCTTTTTTTTACTCTTAAGAATCATGGATCAATGCAGCCCACGAGCAACCACCTTCATTAGCTGAGGCTAGATCTGCCTTAAGCATGTTATGACTCTTAAAGAATACAATACACAGGGGCTGGGGATTTATCTCAGTGGCAAAGTGCCTGCCTGGCACGCGCAAGGTCGTGAGTTCGGTTCCCAGTACCGGAGGGAAAAAAAAAAAAAAAAAAAAAAAGAAAAAAAAAGAATACAATACGAATCTCAGTTTGACTCTGTGACAATGCACATTAACATCTTCAAGAAAATCTGAACACCTTTTGGCACTGCTGAAATCTACCTACAAGCACAGGGTTTGGAGGCAGGCATGCCCAAAGTCAAATGTAGGGGCTGGGGGTTTAGCTCAGCGGCAAAAGCGCCTGCCTGGCACGCGCAAGGTCGTGAGTTTGGTTCCCGGTACCGGAGAAAAACCAAAAAAAAAAAACAAAAAACAAAAAACAAAGTCAAATGTAGGGTCAAAGCCAAGGTCAAAACCAGGCTCCAATTCAATGGGGCACCAGCTATGCAATACTGGCCCCTTTGAGAATCAGATTTCACATCTGCAAAGTAAGGATACTAACACCTATGTCAGAGAACTGCTAGATAACTCAGTGGATTAAAGTGTTTACTACAGTCTCTAGCCTATATTAAGTACTCAGGAGATCACAACTACTGGTTTTTAAAAACCTCCATTTATTTACTACTTTTCTTTAAAAATGAGGTACATCTGCTGGAAGTTAAAGATTCTACCATTGCAGCCAACACCATGACCACTGACAGCAATCACCACACAGAACCAATGGGTTTCTCATACAATGAAAACTGCAGGGACTAGGCCTAATTGTCAAATCCAGGCCTAATTGCTAAGAGAAGCTCAGTCTTTTCCTGCGGAACCAAGGAGTTAAATTCTTCCTTTGCAGATGGCAGCTTTTTAATAAGCCTTTCAGTCCAAGTCCCTCCCTGCCTGGGTAAAATTTCAATCTTTTTTCTTCTGCGCTTTCCTGGCTAAGCTTCCATCAGTCCTTACCCATCCACTCTTCCACCTACTCATCAACCTGTCTGTCCATCCATCCATCCATGTATTCAACAGAATGTGTCAGCCATCAAATTTGTACCTAGTACAAGGCTACGAGAACACAAAGAGGTAACATACCCTGACCACAAGGGGCCTTAGGCCAGTGTGGGATAGACACACACATAGGAGGACACTTACAAATCTGTAAGATTAGCCTTGTGTAAGGAGAAGCACATGGCTCTCAAGGACAGAGAAGGGAATGGGGCCGATAAGATGCCCAACCACAGTATTCCCAGAGTGAGGCCAACTCCCATCCTGGGGCCCTGTTTCCTTCTTTCTGTGCCACCATGCACCTTTACTACATTTCCTACGTGTCCCTGTCTATATGCTAAAAGGGGTGAGGGAGGGAGGGGTTACTGCTAGTAAAATAAAGAGTGGGACAGTGAGAGGCTGACCACTGATTGGCACACTTCAGTGTACTCTCCAACTGACGCCTAGCTCTGCAGCTTGGCTTACTGCTTCCTACCACGTAACCAGCAGCACACTGGAACAAAACTGGGTCTCAGGTCAGTCTTCCCCAAGGCAATGAGAACTATCCAAAGGCAGAAGCCATAGCAATTTGTGTGCATTTCTACCAGAAGCACCCACTGTGGCACCAAAGCTGCTCCATAGAAGGTTGCTACACTGAAATAAAACTGAGGTCTAAAGCCTTTCTTTGGGAGGTCAATGCAAGATCACAAAGTAAGAGATAAAAACGGGCTTGGGGCCCGGAGTTCTGGCTCTCTCATTCTCTGACACTAACTGAGTGTCTTTCCTAGAGAAGACAGTCTAGCTCTGGGGCTGAGGAATAATCATCCTCAGACATGGTGGAGCATCTTCCTGATGAGAGGCTCTTGAGTTGCAGATCTCTCCTTAAAAGCTTTTCTCACCTGACTCTGTAAGCCTGTGTGCAGGTAAGAATAAGGCCATTCTCCCACTAAGAACTGTGTTTAATTATTAGCATTATATGCTTATTCTCCTGGGGCTTCTGAGTCTACATATTTCAAGAAAAATCCAGACCCCTCCCCCCAAAAAACTATTACTCATCAAGAAAAATGGAAAAAAACCTCATAGCATCTGATCATCACCCCTCTTTCAAAAAGACTTCATTCTCAATCCTCCTACGTTTCCCTTCCACTATATATGTGTAGTTTGCATGGGGAGAAAAACAACCACTATTTTGATCCACGGTAGAAAAAAACCTCAAGAAAAACAAATGGAGACCAAAGGACTTTGCAAGTTGCACACAGCATAATGAAGTGGGAAGAGCAAAGGATTAGGAGAACTTGAGTTCAAATTCCAATGTATTAATCGTGTTAAGCACACATTTGAGTCTCTGAACCTCTCTAATCCACTTACTTCATTTATTAAATGGAAATAAACAACAACTCTTCTTACCGGGGTTGCTGGACTAAAGGAGATAATATTAGAAAAAGCAACTGTAAAGCACTCTAGGAGTTTTGTTTTATTTTTTAAAGCAGATGTTAAAACTCAGGCATGTACACACACAGAGCCATCTGTTGCCAATCTCGCAGGGAAATAAGAATACAGCCATGACTATGAAAGGAACTAGAATGATTATGGAAATAAAAGCCATAAAACTGGATACCTAATTGGGAATAATAGACATTTCATCATGTGAATAATTACTGGAGACCAAAAAATATGAAAAAAATTATTATATTTTTAATTGTGCTGAATTAGGTGTGATTGGTAACAAGTCTCTTAACCATTTTTTAACCAGATTCCTTATCTATGAAATGAGGATAAGGAGAATACAGTATTCACTTCTTGGAGTTGTGAAATTTAAATGAGTAATAGTCATAAAGCAATCAGTGATCAGTGTCTGGTGCAACTCTAATTTGATAGGAAGGTGGACAGCAAACAGGAAATAAACATGTATTTCTCACTTTTCCACACCTATTTAGTCCGATTTCAAACCACTCATCAGAGGCCCATGATCAGGACACATCTTAGGCTGCGGCTGAGTAAGTGGACAGACACCATGTTCCAACCTCCAATCTTTCCATCCTAACATGGTACCAGTAAGCAAGTGCCAGTTTGTGCTGTTGCTGGTATTTGGTTTGGTGTCATCGTTTGTTCGCTCAGGTGGAAAGGTCAGGGGAGGAAGAGATAAAAACAAAGCAATTCATTAACTGATGCTGTTCCCTCCTAAGGGGGACAACAGGGCCCTGAAACATCCAACATTCATTACCACCTCCACTGAAACTCATGTTCCTTTTATGGAGCCATTCAGGGTTTTACATGTGTACCAAAGAGAGACTAGTGCTGCTTTTGGGCCAAATTTAACTGTAAATACGAGGTGATTTTTCCCATGGTAATCACAGATAAGAATTTTACTTTTGGCATACATACCGTAATGCATTCTTAGTTTACATCTTTAAATAAAAATATCCATCACAGGTTCCAATTTCCTTCATGCATTTACTTGGCAAGAAGCACTAAGTTCCTCCCATGTCCAGACCAGTGCCTTGCAGTGAAGGGAAAAACAGAAATCAAATCCTAAACCTTGAACAAGATAGCTTAATCCCAATTAAAACCTGGAGTGGAGGAAGGAGAAGAGAAGCTTTTAAGAACCTGCATTTCCAAAAGGCTCCTGGTGATGCTGATGCTGCCAGTCCATGGAACACAGGTAGAGGAGCAAAGGCGTAACACCTGGCCTCAGTATTTCTCATTAGCGCCCCCCCCCATGACTTTGAGCCCCTGGCCCCGAAGTTCACAGGAAAGGGAACTGGCTTTGGAGTCAGACTGACTGAATTATAATTCTGGCTCTTAACACTTCTAACTGTAACTGTACCCAAATTACTGATCTGCTTTAACCCTGCCTACTTCTTTAAAACTTAAGTGTTATATATTGAACTGTGTTCCCCCCAAAAGTTCTAATCCTCGGTGCCTCAGCATTTGGCCATATGTGGAAACAGTAAATAGTCAAGGTCATACTGGAGTAGGATGAACCCTCAATTAACACAACTAGGATCCGTAGGAGACAATGCAATGACACACCGGGAGAGAACAACACATAGACAGACACTGGAGTCACACAGTTCCAAGATAAGGAAAGCCAAGGCTTGGTGACAACACCACAGGCTAAGAGAAATGCAAGAAACACATCCTGCTTCAACGCCTGAGAGAACTGGCTCTCCTGACACCTTGACCTTGAACATCTCACCTACAGAACTGTGAGAAAATACATGTTGTTTTAAACCATTCAGTCTGTGCTACTTTATTATGGCAGGTGCAGGAAATCAATACAATGCAGCACTAGCATCTCCTTTGCCAGGTTGTGTGAGATCAAGCGGGCTACAGGTAAAGGTACCCACCCTGCTCCTTGGGATAGGATGGACTTCCTTGTTAGAAGTTCTAGGGACCCATCTATAGTGGGATGTGTCAATAACCCAGACTACTCCAGAGACTGAAGCGGGAGGATCACAAGTTCAAGGCCAGCCTGGGAAACTTAATGAGACACTGTCACAACCTAAAATTTTAAAAGGGTTGCGGATGCAGCTCAATGATAAACCACTTGCTTAGCAGGCCCATGGCCCTGAATTCAATCCCCAGCACCTTAAAACACAACAACAAAACCAAAAACCACAAAGAATAAGTTGTTTCTAGGAAAAGCACCAGGCACCGAGTATCCCCCTTGCAGGAAAAATAAATGTACAGAGAAGTATCCGTGCACCTGGCCTCTTGGAGAGCATTCACAAGCTGCAGCCTCAGCAGCTGAGCGGCCCATTATGTGCACGCATACCTGCTGTGATGTTCCCACTGGACCAACAAGCCTGCTCTGGCAATGAGATTCTGACAGGCAGGCCATGAGCTGCACTGAGCTAGAGGAACAGGTCAGGCACCCTCCTGGAGAGGAATAATCAGCAGCCTGGTTTGAGTCTGAGCTCTCACTTAGGGTCAGCTTGTCACAAATGCCAAAGGAAGGATTCCAAAATAGAATTAGGAAGGATCCTCCAAATGTAGTCTACCTCGATGACTCAAAAGCAATCAACATTTTGAGGGCTTCTCCCCGTCCGCGCATATATATGTAATATACAGAAGCCAAGTGTGATGGTGCACAGCTGTCATCCTAGAACTCTGGGAGGCTGAAGCAGGATCACAAGTTCCAGTGGAGCTTGGGCACCGTATTGCCTTAGTGAGACCTTATCTCAAAATTTTAAAAAACAATTCTTCATAATAATAATAATAAAAGACTTTGGGTTCGATCCCTAGTACCATAAAAATAAAAAAGAATATGCAGAGAATGGTGACAAGTCAATTTTCACTCTTCAGAGTGTATTTACTTTTAAACTGGTACCTTGGCGCTTTCACTGGGTCATCAGAGAACCACTAAGGACTACTATGTGCATAAGGGTACAAATGTGAACATGGCACAGACCAGAAATACAGAGGTTCATGATCTGCTGGAAAGAGAAAAAATAGTTAACAAGCATTTACTGGGCACTTAGGACATATCAAATGGGTCAGAGAAAACCAAGGAAACTGAGACTAAGTGGTATCAAGTAAAAACTGCAGGGTCACACAGCTGTGGAGTAAAGAGGCAGGATTTGAACTACTGCTTTCCAGTCCTGTTTCTTCCCCATCATTGAGAGCTATTGCCCACCAGATATAGCCAAAGCAAGCAAAATTTCAGATGGGTTTGGGATAGCCAAAGGTCAAAGCAATTTTATTCCATCAAGAGCTGTAAGAATTAAATGTCTGTGTCTATTAGCCTTCCCAGTGTTTGGACACTGAATTGTCAAAGCAATGCACTGCACATATATCTCAAGGAATATTCCATGCTCTGGTGTCTCCCAGAGAGGACAGGCTTTTGAACAGTGAGTTGCATGAAATCTCAGAGCAAGTGAGCTCCGGATGTCTCGCTGATCCCTGCGGCTCAGCAGCAGAGACATCATCCAGGACAGCTCTCTTTCGGGTTTTTTCCCACATCTGACATGTCTTTTGTTGAATAAAACCCTTACCCTACATGTCAGTGGGGATGTAAAAATGTTATTTTTAAAAATGAGTGTGTGTGTGTGTGTGTGTGTGTGTGTGTGTGTGTGTGTAACACATGAATATAGTCAACATTCTACAAATTAATAGAATATATAGTACTCTAAAGGAAAATCTGAGTAAAACACTAATCAAACAATACACAAAAGAAATACAAATACATAACAGATATATGCAATTATTTAAACTCACCTATAACCAGAAATAAAAATAAAATTAATTATAAGATATATTCTACCAAAATAACAAAGACATTTTAAAAATTAAGTACCTAGCATTGATCATAGAGTACAGTAAGGAGCATTCTCATTACTTTTCTAGTAAAGTGGACACTGGTAATTTGGTAATATTATCATAGCACTTGAAAACAGTCTACCGTTTAACTATATCTTACCACTCCTGGGAACTGGTCCTAAAGAAATACTCAGGTACATTATTCAAGCAAATTTTCTTTAGTTACTTGTGGAAGGGAAAAAAATCCACTTTAACTGCTCAAAAATAGACACTTAGTTGAATAAAGTATATTCAAATACTTATATTTCTAGGCAATTTTTAAACTGGCTTTCTAGATTTTCAAGGATGTACAAAAATCTAAGCTATGATGTCAACATTCAACTACATAAAAATTAAAAGGTATAAAGACAGAGGAAAAAAAAGACCCATATAAGAAAATATTAAGTTAATTTCCAAATGATAAGAATGTTTTCTTTTATGCTTTTTAATTTTTGTCTAATGCTACAACCAGAAGAAAAATATAGTGAATATGTGCTCTGATATTTCCAATTACAAATTGAAATATCAAATACACAAAGTCAATATATCTGTAACATACATGAACACAATACCAAAGTCAATATATCTGTAACATACATGAACACAATCAACATTCTACAAAGTAGTAAGATATATAGTGTCCATACCCAGGCCTAGGACTTCTAAGACGACAAGGTAGTGGAGGCCTGAGAACAGCCCCACATCTCAGTGCCTGCACAGAAGTGATGGTAAACAGGCTTACAGAAGAGGGGGCAAATTAAAGAGAAAAGTGAAAAGTGTTTATCCTCGCCTGTATTTTTATATCTAGCCCCAAACTTTCTTCGTAATACTATACGGGACAGTTTTCTTCTTCCCCTTTGCTTTCCTTTGCTTGCTAAGGCCTTCAGAATCTTAAAACCAACCATCCTCCCCCACTCCACACTGCTGGAGGGGCAGATGACAGGCGCCTGAAGAGAAAATGACCCGGAGCAAAGAAGCACTCACTGTGTATCCACCAAACAGAGTTTGATGGAAATCTCTCCTAAAAAAAATGCTTTCATCCTATTTCTGTACTCACCAAACAACTTCCTAATCAAAGAGGTGATCTCAAAGTGTCCCCATGTACCTAAGGAGAGTCCCAACAAGGCACATGTCTGACCTCCCATTAGGAGCCCCTTCTAAGTGCTCAAGTAGCTTTAGTTTCAAGGACAACTGCAGTCCATGTCTAGCTCATTGGTTCTTCGGTATTCTTGTTATTCTTAGGGCTTTTAGGGTTCTATAATCATGTGCTACAGTGCATCTAGAAGTTTTGGGTTAACCTGCTTTGCATATAAGAAACATTTCACCTATGTTCTACAAATAAACAGAGCTGTCTTCTTTGCTTTTCATTGCCTCCCTGCTGCCATCTAGCTTTACTTCGTCTATTCAGGAAGTGTTTCCCCCTACTTCCTTGTAGTTTTCTTAGAAACCACTTGTATCTCAAATGCAAAAAAACATGTGATCAGAGAATTGGTTTAAACCATCCCCAAAATCTCAGTCAAGAAGTCCGATCCTGGAGGCTGATATGATTGACTCCTAAGCTTTGTAGACACTCCTAAAATGTTTAGCTACCATACCCTCCCACCTGCAACCTATTACTCTTTGGAACCAGGAAAAGCCTGCTGATCAGGTATCTTAGTCATAAGAAACTTTTCCAAGGAGGACCTCCCCACCCCTGAAACTGACAAGGCCCTTATCAGGGCCTTTCAGAGATATCATTCCAGCACTGCTGGAATCTTCCACTGACTGGGAATTTGCCTTCAAATGCCTGATGTGCTGACAGCAACTAACATAACAAGAAGGGGTCCTTGCTAATAATACAAGGCATGTAAGAGACCAAGTCTAGAAAAACCAGATACCTTTAGTGGATAAAGATTTCTACAAATCTGCATTCTTGGCACACAAATCAAACTTAGGCTGTTCTCCCAAAGCTATAAATGAGGGAGGCCAAAAGTTTGGCATTTCCTAGGTATAAACTCCATGTCATAAAACCAACAAGAGAGTAGCTATGCCCCAGACAATCCACAGTGTGTTCTCATTGCCCATCCATGGTGGAGACCAGAGCATTCAGAGGCAGCATCTCAGCATACTCCTCCTATGAAGATGTGCAGTATGTGCAAGTCTGCACAGATACAATGCTTTGATTTCTCTTCAACAGATACCCAGAGGTGGAATGAGTCTGCTTTTAACATAGGAACTAACAGAGTGTTTTCCAAAGACGCTGCACCACCTCACCTTCCCACTAGTGATGTATGAGGGCCCAGTGTTCCCCACTCTTGCCAACACTTGTTACTGTCTTGTTCTCTGTAGTCACTCGAAGAAAAGGTGTCTCACTGATGTTGTAATGCACATGTCTCTAATGGCTAATGATGCTGAATGTATTTTTCAGTGCCTTTTGGCAATTTATCTGCCTTCTTTGAAGAGGTGTCTACTTACATCCATTGTTAAAGTCATCAGAAGTCTGAGTAATAGGCTTCTTTTTATACCTTGATTTACCTGGGTGTCTTTGGTATTAGGTATTGTGGAAAAGAATACAAAGTTCTCTTCATTCCATTCCCCTTGGCCAATGGAATTACACGTATCATCTCTCCCTCTCACCACACAGGATGATGGCACCTTCACCCCATTTAAAAATTTAGACAGTATTACTTGAGTGACTACTATGTCCAAGGGATCTGGAGATGAAAAAAACATGTTGACAACCCTCAAAAAGCTCACTATTAACAGAAGAAACAAAGCCCAAGAGATAACTGCCCCATGTCACTTGAGCTGGGCATCAGATCCCACACACTGATGTCCTGGCCCAAAACTCAAGCTCTGGTTCTGATGGAAGAAAGGTCTCTTGAAGGGTGAGCAGCAGGCTGAAGAGCCACCCCAGGCTCAGGCTCAGCAACCTCCTGTGAAGAGTCAGATATTAGCACCTGAGGCTGGAGACACAGAGCTGAAACCTGTGGCACACAGTCTCTGCTTAGGGGGGAAGCTGTCACCAGCAAGTGACAGATTTAAATAGCAGAGCAGGGGCTCAAGCAGCCCTTGGCCTGACAAAGGCTACTGAGCAGCTGGAGGCAACAGTCCGCACTGGGGCACGTCTGCTTCACTGAGCAAGCACGCTGAGCAGGGCCCAGGCTGCAGGACAGTCTGTGTACCAGCTGAGACCCGGACAGGGCCAAGTCAGGGCAATGCCTCCATCAGCCCAGCTGAGCCCAAATGCACACTCCACCAGGCTCAGGCTTCCACGTGCCACGGGCTCCTCCTGATGCACATCCACACAAGTGAAGAGCAGCCCAGGAGATGCTTGGCTTGCATCTGTTGATGCTAATTATCAACATGGCTGCACAGCCATCTGGAGGGAGACGCGGGTAGAAAGTCACACTCCCAGGACTCGGTTCCCACCTCCCAACTATTCTGAGCCAGACTCTCCTGTCTACTCCTTCTCTCTCAAGGCATTTAAAAGACGCTGGCTGCATACCCACAACTTGAATGTGGGTGCCCTTGGATATGATGAGCTAAAGTAAATGGTATAGTCACAGTCAGGAAGTAACAAAAGCGGTGCCAACAAGACCAAGATCGGCTGCCGCGTTCTGAGAGCTTACCAAGTGCCAAGTACTGTCTAAAGAACCAATAGGTGTTTCCTCATTTCACGGGCACCATTCAGTCTTCCAGGAACATTTTCTTATTCCCATTTTACAGAGAGGAAACTAAGTGTTAGAGAAATCAAATTCACTCAGCTAGAGGTGCTAACGCTGGATCTTTCTGAACCAAAAGTGAACGGTAATCATCCTGGTGAGTGGTCTCAATTACACAAAATCACTTTAAGTTGAATTTTAAACCCTGGTTAAGAAAACAGCCAGTTATCTGCCTACCAAAGGACTAAGCCACCGATAACCGACTGCATCCCTTTTTAAGTAAACAGTGCGCATCCCTGGATTTTTACACACACTGCCCTTCAGTGAACGTTTTCATTTCACAGAGGTCGCCCCTCAAACGTGTATTCTTAGCGCCCGGGTGGCACAGAACTGCCCTGCAGAACAGGCTGCTCAGTGCTTGCTGCAAATACTGACTAAGTCTTGAGGCTCTTCACAGCTTCAGTGAAACAGTAGTCCATTTTCATATTTGGAATGTGTGTGCTGTGTTTTTTTAAAGTGTTTCATTTTTGTACCTTGTCAAGTAAATTTTATGGATATCCGAAAATGTCACTATGCTATTAGCACTTAGCAGTGCTCACTTACCAGTACCCTGTCCAAGTCGACAGGCCTGTCACTGATATTTGGAAAATATTTGCCACTCCTGTTAGAATTCTCTCATCATCAAAACTGGCTGACATTTAAAATAATTCTTGTTACTTTAAAAGCCAAGCTTTTATAGACTCAGTATTTTTCTCCAAAGAACATAATGAATTTATGAAATCAAATGCCTCTAATCCTTAGTTTTAACACTATTTATGTACAAATGTGAAACATGTTGGCTTTGTCTTTTTTAATCAGACATCTTCAGCCAGGTACAGAAGCAAAAGTTCCAGCTACACAGCCAGCTCCTTCTTTGCTCTCCTTTTCAGATTAGAAAAGACATGTTTTCAAGCTCACAGGCTTTTAATTAGTCTGTGGAAAGTAAGCTCCTTGTACACCGAGTAAAAACCTGTATCATTTTGCTGAATTACGATTTCAGAGGCTGCTGAAGCTCCTGCATGACACCCTGCCACCACTTCACAGCGTAGCTGGAAACAGGAAGCACTGTTCCTAGAGCTAGCGACATCACAGAAGCCAGGATCAATGGTTGGACAAGCGCAACGTGTCTCTCCCCTCCAGTAGGAACATCTCGCTTCAGTGGGGAAGTGAAAAAGGAGAAAAGAAACCAGAGATCACACAAGGAGCGGCCACGTCCAGGTAGCAATGTCCCCTTATTCCCACGGGCATTCAGGCCTGAAATCCCACTGCCTCCCACGAAGGATGGAGGAGGAGACCTGGACCCAGGTCTTTCAGTCTCTCTCAACCCAGCAGCCCGCAGCCCTTTCATATCTTATCGAGATCATGATCCCATTCTGCCTGTAACCTCCCAGTGGCCTGCAGCTCAGGGAAGACCACATTCTTACAGAAGACACAAGGCTCTACGAGATGTACCTGGCCTTGCTGCTGGCCCTTCCTCTGCGTGTTCCCCCTTGCACTCCACTCCCATCACCCTGGCCTCCCTAAGCACTGACCTTTGTGGACCCTGGCCTAGAACACGCTTCCCAGTGGTCTGCTCGGCACATACCCTCCCATCCCTCATTCCTCCCAATCTGCCTCCTCATCCCTATTCTCTGCTTTATTTTCCTCTTTACCACACTGACCACCAAAAGCATCTTACTTGCCTTCCTGATTCCTGTCACCGCTCCTAGAACGTACTCTCCATTAGATCAGGCACTCCCACCCTCCCACACCCTTAACAACAAATACCACTGAACTGAATGACAGGAGCACTGTAAATGGTTACCCAAGGCTAAAACTACCATAGAAAATAAACTATTTCATGCAACATACCTATATTTAAAAGTTGCTTTTTAAGTTTAAGTAGGCATCTTCTATTATTACTTGCTAAACCTGGCAATCTTACTAACTTTTGTGTGAGAATGGCCAAATCCAGGGGATTTGGGGAGGGAGAAGTCCACAGATGTAGTCTGAAGACCCAATGACCTTTTCAGACCTTTGTTATTGGCAAGCCATGCTGATCTGAATTCTGCCGAGCTAAATTTAAAGGGGGGGCGGGGTTAGTGCAGGCCAAGAGAGCCACCAGGCAGGGTGGTCATCTCTACTCTCAAAAGAGGAGTACCTTCTCTGCCCAAATCCCCATTTGGCTCAGTCTCAACGAGGCCCAGCTGCTCACATCTCTCCCAACTTTGTGACTATGGGAACCACTTGCAGCACCATCAGGAGCCTGCAGCCTTGGGCTCTACTCAAGGCCCCGGGCTCTCAGAGCAAGATGCCTCTCATGACTTCTGTGTTACCATCAGACCACATCGAAGTTCTTGGACCCAGGCTATGAAAGTCATAGGCTTAGAGATGTACATTCTCCCTGATTTTCTCTGGTTTCCTAGCTCCTGGGCACCCTACATGGAAAGAGCCCAAGGTTTCTGCTCCACAGACCAAACTTCAAATGACCAAGGTCATCTCTATATAAAATGCTGATACCTAAAGTCATGTGGGTCTTGGGCCCTGAGGGGATAAAAGTTGAACCATAAGGGGAGGCACCAGTAAAAGACCACATGTTTTGGTTTGTCTGGGATGGTCCTCATTTATTTCTGTTCTCCTAGTGTCATTAGGAGCACTGCCCCATTTACTCTCTCAGGGGTCCAAGTCTGAATATTAAGTGATATGGTCACCTGGGTGCTGTGTGCATGCCTGTATTTCCAGGTACTCCGGAGGCTAAGGCAGAAAGGACACGGCCAAGGACAGTCTAGGCAATTTAGCAAGACCCTATTTCAAAATAAAAACTGAAAAAGAGATTGAGATAGAGCTTGGTGGTAATGCACTTGCCTAGCATGTACAAAGGGCCTCAATTCAAACCCCAGCACATCCTCCCAAAAAAAGATATGGTGACCCTAGGCGCGGACCAAACTGAAACTGATCACTGTGCCCTCAAGCCCGGGATCTGCGAAAGAGGAGGGAACAGCCGTGTAGGAGCAGCTGTGACCAACCCAGCCAGCTTGCCCCCAGAGCTGGAACCAGGCAAAGGACATATCTGAGCAGGAGCTTCCAATATGAAAGCTGAGGAGGTCAGGCTGCTCTCTCCAGATCCCCCAGCTCTGAATTCTAAGAGCAGCTGTGAGGAGGTGCTTGCCCTACACTCCCACCCCAGCTTGCAGAGCACATGCAGGTCACACGTCTCCGGAGTTCCCAGGCACAGATACATCCTCACATTAGGGTATCAACTAACTGGAAAGTAGGTCTTTGATGGGACAGAGAGAGACGCAGGTCCTGCTCCTCACACAGGTCATATCCACACCTCTGAACGGTCTCCATCTCCTTCCCAACCCTTAGGCAGGCCTCAAAAGAGGGAGTTCAAGCAGACCATAAAAGGAGCCATCTTGAGGATCCCCTCACTCTGACATGTCCCACACAGCCAGGGGCTACAAGCAGTCTGGCATTGTTGTAACGACCAACAGCACAGCTATTCTTCTGGGTTAAGGACCCTACAACCGCGACTATCAAGTGGAACATTACAGAACTTCAGGGAAGCCAGGAGGAAGGAAAGAAATGACACAGTATGCCCAGACCAGCTTTGGCTTAAGAAAAAAAGAAAGACAGCAGGGTGTAGTGAAGTATGCCTCAAAGCCTAGCACACAGGAGGCTGAAGCAAGAGGATCACAGGTTGAGGGCAGACTGGGCAAGATCCTATCCCAAAATAAAAAGAACTGGGGAAGGATCTCAGTGTGAAGGCTCTGGGTTCAATCTCCAGGAGTACAGAAGAAGAGAAGGAAAAAAAAGGAGCCCAACTAGGATCCAGGAGTATCATCTACGAACACACCGTAAGAAGCCACAAAGTGAACATGCCAGAGTACTCAGCACCTCCTGAAATTTACAAGAAAAAACACCCATCAGCACACCACCATAATACAAACCTAAACATTTCAGCATATTTAGTGCAATAAAAACATAACATTCAGCTCCCCTGATCCCACATTTGTAAGGTTTCATGCAATACACAAGGTGTTTACTGAGATGTTCACATGGGCTGAGCTGCAGCTCCAGAAGATGACTCAATGTTTCAAATATATTCTCCCCTCATCCTTTCTATTCTCCCTCTCTGTCCTTTCTATTTCCCAATCTCATCCATTTCCAAGGCCTCAAATGCAAACCCTGCAGTGCTATCTTTCAAACTGTTCTCACAATACTGAATCACAAGTCCCCACAGATGCCCCAACCATGGCGAACCTCAAAGCACTGAAAACTCTATTAATTCAAACCCATTACCCCAAGCCTACCCTTTAAAATCTTTTCTTCTAAGCTGTATGCTGGTCTCTGTAAGTGGCACTGCCACCTATTGCCCATGAAAGATCTTATCTTTCCCCATGCCATCAACTCTTATATTCCTAGAACTGCTAAGTCCTACAATAACTATGATGAAACTTCTGAGGAACAGTGGCCTTACCATTTTAATTCCTCCTGCATGAGGGTTCCAAATTCTCTAAATCCTCACCATTACTTACTAGTCTGCCTTCTTATTACAGCTGTCTTAGCAGACATGCAGCATCTCACTGTGGTTTTAATTTGCATTTCCCCAATGGCTAATGATGTTGGGCATCTTTACATGTGGTTTTGACCATCCATAGATCTTCTTTGAAGCCATATCTATTCAGATCTTTTGCCTACTTTTAATGATTACTTACCTTTTTATTAGAATGGTGGAAAGGCATTTTATATGTTCTAGATACCGGCTGCTTGCTATAGTTTGGGTCGTAACTCCCTCCCAAGGGCACATGGGTAAAGGCTAGGCCAACAGCCTGTGATGTTATTAGGAGGTGGTAGAACCTCAGACAGAGTAGTCAGCTCACTGGAAGCACGTCCTTGAAGGGGATATCAGGACCCCAGCACTGTCTCTCTGTTTGCTTCCCAGCTGCCATTAGGTGACCAGACGTTCTCTGTTATGTTCTCTGCCACAGGCCGCAAGCAACAGGCTCCAGTGACCATGGACTGAAACAGTGTGCCCAAATAAAGCTTTCCTCTTTTTTAAGCTGATTCTCTCAGGTATTTTGCATTACAGACAGAAAGCTCACAGGTTGCTTATCAGATTAATGATGTGAAATGTTTCCCCCCCCATTCTCAATTTATTGATAGCTTCCTTTGAAGCACAAAACTTTTAAATTTTGATTATGTACCACTTCCTTTTAAATTTTATCACTTACTGTTGATGTCATGTCTAAGAAAGCTTTGCCTAATAATCCAAGGTTGAAAAGATTTATCACTATACTTTCATCTAGAGTTTTACGGCACTCTTACATTCATGTGTATAATTTTTTTTTTTTACTTAATTATGGCACATGACGCTAGGAAGGAGTCTACTTTATTATTTGCCTGTGGGTATCCAGTAGCTTCAACTCGATTTGTTAAGGAGACTATTCTCCCCCCATTGAATTATTTTGGTGTATTTGTTGAATATCAATTGACCATAAATATGAGGACTTATTTCTGGACTCTTGATCCTATTCCAATAAGACCTATGTCCAATTAATCCCAGTACCTCACTGACAAACTGGACGTAATAGCAAGGGAAGAACACAATGCCTTAATCCAGACTATAGCTTTGTAGTAAGTTCTAAATCTAGTAACTCTGAGTTCTTCAACTTTATTCTTTTTCAAGACTGTTTTGGCTACTTTGGGTCCCCTAAGTTTCCAGATGAACTATAGGATTAGCTGGTTAAAGAAGTATATGTAGGATTTTGACTGGGATTGCACCAAGTCAACAGAGCAAATGAAACTAATTATTTTAACAACATTAAGTCTTCTAATCCATGAACATGCAATGTCTTTCAATTTACTCACATATTTATAAATTTCTCTTAATATTTTACAGTTTGGGGGTAAAAGTTTTGTTCTTTTGTCACATTTATTCTGGGCATACTGTTCTTCGCTCTATTATAAATGGAACTGCTTTCTTAATTTCATTTCAAATTTTTGTTATGAAGTATAAAAATAAAATTGATTTTTATGTGTTCATCTTATATACTAAGCCCTGGTGAAATTGTCTATAAGCTCTAATAACTTTGTTTTCTTAGCTACTATCAAAACCAGAAACAGTCCTTTTCTATTCCAATTTGAGTGCCTTTAATTTCCTTTGCTCCAGCTAGAACTTCCAGTATATCATGTTGAATAGAAGGAGTGAAAGCAGACATCTTTATCTTGTTCCTGATCTTAGGAGGAAAGTAGTCAGTATCTATGTTAAGTACGATGTTAGCCTAATCCTAACATAGGCCTAATGCCTTTTATCAGGTAAGAAGTTCCTTTCGATTCCTGGCTATGGTGTATTATATCAATTGATTTTCAGATGTTAAACCAACCTTGCATTCCTGGAATAAATCCCACTTGGGTCATGGTGTAGAATCCTTTTCACATGTTTGTGACATGTGTGAAATTTGGTTTGTTGCAGACTTTTATATCTATATTCAGAAGGGCTATTGGTCTATAACTTGTTTCCCTATGTGTCTTTATCTGATTTTGCTAACAAAGTAATACTAGGCTCAAAGAATAATTCGGGTGTGTTGAGTATTTAATACATTATTCCATTTAATCCTCACACTAAATGTTTGAAATGAGCACTATCATTGGTCCCATTTTCAAGTGACAAAGTGGAGGTTCAGGAACATTAACTTTCCCCTGAGTACACACAACCAAGGACTGAAAAGAGCCAGAATTTGAATCTAAATAACCCTTACTCCTGCATTTGTACCATCACAGTGAATGCACTCCAATGGGCTGACTAGCAAGCCTCCTTAAAAAATCAGCCAGCCCTAAGCAGATTTTGAACCCCGGCAACTCATCCTAATGACCAGCTCAGTAAACTCTTATCCAGTTAACTGCTCCCCTTAAGTGAATCTCTCATGATCAACAAAGTCATCATAGAATAATCAGAGGAAGAAATAATTTTTAGACATGTAAAACTAAACCCAGAATCTACCTGAAAAAGTAATGTGTACACATACATACACATTTATACAACCCCTCACACAAACATCTATAACTTAACATCTCAAAAAATCTTACAGAAATAGTGTTAGTTATGTACTAGGAAAAAATAATTGTCAGAAACTAGCTTTCTAGGGCTAGTACTACTGCTATTAAGTTATTTTCATTCATAACATCTTAAGCATAGGGTCAGCATGGTTATAATGGAAAAGGGTAAACATGGGAGTTGGGTACAGCTGGTCTTATTTGAAGTTTTGTTTTCATGAGGAGGTCCCTCAAGATAAAAAGATCTAAGAAAAAACATCCTGGTGCTGTATCTTGTTTCTTATCTATGAAATTAAAATAGCTGCCCTCATTATTTCATGTTGTGAATGTGATAAAAATCCTAAGAATGTAGGAAAGAAAACTTTCTAGTGATAAAATATGGACTTATTACCATCTCCAGCTTCTACCAATTCAAAACATTTTTGAGAGTCTGACATGTGCTGCAGGATACTGAGATGCCAAAGCCATAGTACCTGCCCTTGGGGTGTTCTCAAAGGAAGGACACATACAGACAAACATGGATGGGGACAGACACACAAACACACATGCGCGCACACACACACACGCCCCCTACAGCTAAGTCTAACAGTTCTCTCCACAATTTTAAAAACAAGTCTGGGGGCTGGGGATTTAGCTCAGCGGCAAAAAGCGCCTGCCTGGCAAGCGCAAGGTCGTGAGTTCGGTTCCCAGTACCGGAGAAAAAAAAAAAAAAAAAAAAAAAAAAAACAAAAACAAAAACAAATAAAAACAAGTCTGACAAGTACTTTGACAGATGGTTAAACAATGTCCTATGGAAACACAAAAGAGAAACCAACTATGTCTACCTGCAGCCATTCAGACAGGCTTCAAAGAGAATGGACTGTTGTTTAATAACACCTTGAAGGTTCAGTAGGAGTTTTAGACAAAAAGCAAGCTGGGGCGGGGGTATGGCTCAGTTGACACTTCACTTGCCTGGCATGTGCAAAGCCCTAGGTTCCATGCTAGCTCCACCACCAAAAAAAGAACACAGGATAAGGGTGTCTCAGACCAAGAAGGCTGATTCTCCCTGTTCCACTATTTACCTGGAACCAAATCTGCCTTCCACACTAGACAGGCAACAATGTGGGCACAGAACTCTAAGGGTGCCAGCACAAAGTATGGGTAAGAGCTCAACTTTTTGACCCTAAATGACTGTATTTCACAGCCTGGTGCAATCACCGGTTGTGTTACCCTGGGCAACTCATTAAAGTTTTCTGGGTTACGGTTTTTCATCTGTAATATGGAAGTAATAATAGCAACTATTCCTATGATGCTATGAGGTTTAAAGTGTTTAGAATAATATGTACCACCTTGGAGGGACTAGGAGAAATAGTCATTATCATGATGATGAATTCCTGTCACAACACCTGTTCTGCCCGTCAGTCCAGGCCTTGCTAAGATTTGTACATTTCAAAAGGCCCTTATCACAAGGCCTGTGTTCCACCCAGCTGACAATTAATTCTCCTCCCTGAGCCAATCTTCATGATTGCTGCCTATAGATATATGAGGTCTGAGAGAATGCTTCCCAATATACATAGTTTACAACCCAAGTAACGTAAAGAGCATCCTGCATAATCAGGATTGTATCACCACTGCATTTTGTATGTTGCTGCGAGACAGAAATATGAGGACACATCTTTGCAATAATGGTTGAATAAACATGCAATCCGATACCTCACATCTGACATATCATTTTCTCCAATACCTTTTTCACAACCAAATGTGTTTAAGGCTGTTGCTACTGTATAGGTACAAATGTCTTTATCAGGACATTAATGTGCACCAAACCTCTCTCAATAAAAGCAGTAATAAACAACAATCTTTTCTAAGCTGTCACGGAAGCTACTGTGTTTGTAATAGAACCATTCATCTAAGAGACAGTTGCCAAAGCTCATCTCAACAACAACAGCAAGCACATCACAGAACACTAGGGCAGCCAGGGAAGAGGGCAGGTACAACTGAGGCCTCTCTAAAATGTTGGCAGACCTCAGATTATTAACATGTTAATAATTAATATGTTAAATATTACCCAGAAGCTGCAGAGTTTAGGGGTGATCAACTGCATTTCCTCCAGAGCCTAAAAGTTCCTCTGGATTTTGTGAAAAGAGTAAGATTATACAAAAATTTTACAGCAAATGACCAATTCACTGCCTGTGAAAAAACAAATGGCTACAAAGCTCTAAAGAAAATTTTTAAATAAACTGAATGTCCTGGATAATAAGTTTCACCGCCACACCTTTCAGGCTGTGTTCTAAAAGGCCAAAAGGGAAAAGGACAAGACTTTAAAGAGATCATATCCACATGGGCTTTCATGAACAAATTTGACATTATGACTCACCTGGCATGAAAGGATCTGAGGAGAGGGGAGGTTGGCAGATGGAATAACGTGAAATACATACGTGATGAAATATAACTAGGTTACGATCAGGTGAGAATTTGTAGCTCACTGTAAGGTTCCCAGTGTGTTTTTTTCTAAACTCACCTACCTCTGCCCAAAGGCAGCACAAGTAGATTACTTACCAGAGATCTATTACAAAGAATAACAGGGTCACCAGAAAAACTACTGGCATTTTTAAAAAGAGGGCCCTCCCAAACCTGTAGGAATAAACCGAGTTCACCCTTGAGCGGAACAATAAACTTGGCCCAGCAGAGATGTGGCTCTGATCGCCCTGTTTGTGCTATGAGCCCAGGGACATCTGAAAATTGGGTGTGAATGCCTTCCTCTTTGTCCTCTTCTTTGTCCTTAGAATAATGTGACTTTTACTCTGGACAGCTGACTGACAGACCCAAGTGGCTGGGACACCTGTTAACCTCCGGGACCAGTGTCCTAAAACCTATAATAAGAACACCCTGTTCTGCTTCTCCACCCCAGCACAGCCACTGTGACCACCTGTCCCCCAAGCTGCACCCCAGCAACCCTCACATGGAAGGGAGGGCTGCTTTCTGAATCCCACGATCCTGCCCCATGACCCTGTCTTGGCTCCTGAGTGAACCCCAGTGGCCCTAGGCAAATAGGGTTTGTGTTCCAATTCTTGGTGCTTTTTCCTACATGTTTCTTTAATAACACTTCTCACTCAGAGGAACAAAATTAACTAGATATAATTATCTTTTTTCCTGACTCCAAAAGTAACATATGTTCCCTATATTTAAAAATCCCATTAATACAGAAACCTGTAATGGAAAAATGACTCTCTTATAATCCCATATCCCTGTGGCAAGCACTAGGTTGCTGTCTATTTTTTTTTCTAAGTTCCTCCCACACCACATATTAATACATTTAAATGAACTAGGATGAATGTTTTCTAAGACAGCACCCTTACTTAGAAACTAACAAAACACTGCTATCATTATTGTAATAATGATACTTTAGATTTTTAAAAGACAGCTTTAGGGGCCGGGGATGTAGCTCAGTGACAGAGCACTTGCCGGTACTGTGCAAGGCCCTGGGTTCCATCCCCAGCACACAGAAGGAAAAAAGAAAAATATACTTGAAAGTCCCTTAGACTCAATGGAATGGGATACAAATAAATAATAATAAATACAGATACACTTTCATGTGGAATGGAAGGCCATGGCCACCGAGGAGTCAGGAAACGAGGCTCAGAGAATGGGGGTGGGTGGGGGAAGACTAGAGAGACAGTGTCAGAATCCAGGTCTGTGCTGCTAACACACAGTCCATCCATCCCCTCCTCCTCTTTGATGCTGCAGAGCTGCTGCTATGTGACTTGATGCAGCTTTGCCCAGCAACAGGCTCCCATTGGTCTCTTCCATCATTTGTGACTCTGACCAGTGAATCTGCCTTGGATCTCCCCTTACCCTATTCCCACCCTCTTCTCAGGTAGAAACACTGCAAAAGGAGGGTGCAGTCAAATTCCTTCCTTAACTAAACACCACTCCAATCTCAGAAGCTTAATCCTGTTCTGTGGCGCCAACATGTTCTTTCCTACCTTTCCAACGTACCCTGAAGAGGCTGAAGCACCTCAGAGTATTATTTTTAGAATCAGTTCAAAGCATTTTTTCATACATACTTATGTTTTCTCAATACTATTGAGCATTGGGGAGAAATACACTAACGAGCTTGCCCCTATTGTTCATGGTAAGAGCTTCTAAGACTTGCCCAGTGATGTCACAGGTAAGTATAATTTGGGGCCAGCTGAAGAATCGGGAAGAATTTGGAAAAGGAAGGTAGGGAAGGTTAACATTTTCTTTTTACACCAAGTTATACCACTGTTCTATTACCTGATTCTTATTAGGGGCCACACTCTTCATTTCTATCACACTCTTTCTATTCATAGCCATAGTCATGTCCTTCTCAAAGAAATCCCTTCAGTATTTGGGTCACCTTGGTACCTTATTTACAAACTCACTTTACTACTGTGAACTTCAACATCAAAGTGATTAACCAACCCAATGTTGATGAGCCTCAAGATACTTTATTTCCTCATCTCCAATGGCCATCGCCCACACTGACGTCAGCTGACCACATTTATGGTCACACCTTGAAACTCACCACTGGAAATCTCGACATTTGTAATCTCAAAGGCTGCCTCTCCTGAACATGCCCATGACCTCCCATCCTGCCACCTCTCCTCAGGGCCTCTGGGCAGTAGCCTGTGGCCAAATCCCTCGAATTTCACCTCATCCCTTTCCCCATCTAAACTCTTGAAGCCATTCACTCACTAGTTCCCAATCCCTGACACCATCAAATTATGGATGAATTGTGCCAGCAGGCTTCCTTGAAAGGAACACTCTCTACTTTATACGAAGTTAATACAAAATGGATTACAGAGTAATCAAAGTCAAATAATAAGCTATATAACTTTTAGAATTAAACAGAGGAGAAAATCTTCAGGACCTGCGTCTGGGCGGTCACTTCTATGAATTGACACCAAAAGCACAATCCACAAAAGTGGAAACTAAGAAATTAGACCTCATTAAAAATCAGATCTTTTCTATACTGTGAAAATTATAGTACTCTGAAAAAAGAGAACAAAGAGGGAATCAGAAAATGGAAAGATATTCCTTGCTCATGGGCAGGAAGAACCAACACCGTGAAAATGGCCATACTCCCAAAATTGTTGTACAGATTCAATGCAATCCCAGTTAAAATACCACTAGTATACCTTACAGATCTAGAGAAAACATTCCTAAAGTTCATCTGTTTTGTTTTTGTTTTATTTTGTTTTGTTTTGTTTCTGGTACTGGGAATTGAACTCACGACCTCACGCTTGCCAGGCAGGCACTGTGCCACTGAGCTAAATTCCCAGCCCCCTAAAGTTCATCTGGAATCAAAAGAGGCCTAGAATAGCAAAAGCAATCTTGGGAAACAAAGGAAAGGCAGGAGGCATCACAATTTCTGACTTAAAATTATATTACAAAGCCACTGGGATAAAATCAGCATGGTACTGGCACAAAAACAGACCTGAAGATCAATGGAACAGATTAGAAGATACAGATACAACCACAAGCACACTCAGTCACCTATCTTCGACAAAGGGGCCAAACATGTTCAATGGAAGGAAGATAGACTCTTTAATAAATGGTGCTAGAAAAACTGGCTTTCCACATGCCGAAGACTAAAACTAGACCCATGTCTTTCACCATGCACTAAATTAAAGTCAAAAATGGATCAAAGATCTAAATATTAAAACAGAAACACTAAATTTATTGCAAGAGAAAGTAGGTAAAAATTTTGACAACATTGGGGTAGGCAGAGAGTTCATGAACAAAAACCAAACTGCACAGGAAATACTTCAAAGAATCAACAACTGGGATCTCATCTTACTGAAAAGTTTTTGCACATCTAAAGAAATCACCAATAAAGTAAAAAGAAAACCCACAAATTGGGAAAACATTTTAGCCAACCATCCCTCAGACAAAGGACTTCTATCTAGGACATATAAAGAATAATAAAAAAAAAAAAAAAGGCCCCCCAAATTCAAAGATCCAATCCAAAAATGGACATCTGAGATGGATACACACTTCTCTAATGAAGAGATATTAATGGTGAATAAATACATGAAAATATGTTCAACATCATTGGTCAATCAAGAAATGCAAATTAAAACAACACTGAGATTCCATATCACTCCAGAAAGAATGGCTATCATCAAGAAATCAACCAATAACAAATGCTGGAGAGGCTGTGGGGAGAAAGGAACCCTACTCCACTGCTGGTATGAGTGTAGATTGGTGAAACCACCATGGAAATCGATTTGGAGATTCCTCACAAAACTAGGATTGGAAGTCCCATGGAGGTTCTTCACAAAACTAGGATTGGAAGTCCCATTTAACCCAGCTATTCCCCTTCTCGGTATTTTCCCAGAAGAAATAAAGACATCATACCACAGCAATATATGTGCACCCATGTTTACAGCAGCACAATTTGTTAAAGCTAAATCTTAGAAACAACCCAGATGCCCATCCACTGAGGAATGGATAAAAAAGATGTGGGTTTTTTATACAATGGAGTATTACTCAGCTTTTTAAAAAGATAATCTCGAGGCTTTTATAGGTAAATGGATGCAACCAGAGACCATACTCCTAAGTGAAATGAATCGGACCCAGATGGGTAAACATCATATTGTCTCCCTGGTGTACGAACCTGAAAGACTAGGTAAAACTCAAAACGTACAATAGATGATAGGAAAGGGAAAGAAATTGCTCAAAGGAAGGAATGACTGGGAAGAGGGAAAGAAGAAAAAAGAAAGAAGGAATGCAAAATATAAATATATGTATGAATAGCTGCGATAACTGTATTGCTGATGTCTGATGGTGTATTGAAATGAACAGTTAATGATTACAATTTTTTATGTTCTGATCGATTGTGCATGCTTGTGTCTGGTGGTCTGAGCAATTGATTTGAAGGTAACAATATGCAATGGAATTGCAATGGTGAACTCCTACCATCCTGTCTAATGAAACTCTGTATTATCTCTAGTGTTTTATCGAAGAATTATTTTCTTATTCCCTATAATGGTTTGAGCAATCTTTCATTCTTACATCTGGTAATCTGAGCAATGTAGTTGAGGATAGCAATATGTAATGTAACAACCACTGTTGATTCATATTATTTTGTCGTGTCCTCTTAGATCTTATTTTGTCCCTGTGCCTCTTACATCTCATTTCCAATATCATCTATACTAAGCCTGCTCTACTTTCAGGACTTAAATTTTCACTGAAGAAATAAATCACTAGACTTTCCCTCAACCCATCATCTCCTATCACGCATCTGAGCACAAGAAGCCCCACTGTCTTTGTTGCTTTCATCTTTGGTTCCACCAAACATATCCCCAAGTCACAAACTCCACACCCCAATTAACTAAATGGCCTCGTCTCTCCACCATCCTAAAATAAGCCTTCTTTTACCATGTCTATCCTTTAAGAAAGCACGGCTCCTTCCTGGCAAACCACACCTCTCCACAACTGACCCATGGAAATGCCCTTCTCAGAGAGGAAGGACACACTGAATAATCAAGCCACTCATTTCCTGTACCAAAACCTTGCAAGGACTGCTTCAGGTCTTAGTCTCATGCTGGACTTTGTTTCTTTTACTGACTATAAAAAATGTGGTCTTATCTGCTTCAGGACCCAGACTGTGTGTGGCTCTCCCACCTGGCCACTCACCCATATCACCCAGGGAGGTTTTGGAAATAAGGCCCCCTGCTTCCCTGAGCTTTTGAGTCGGTATTTGACCTTTGTTTGAAGCTCCCTCAAATGTTTCTGTGGATGACTTTCAGGCTGAAGAACCACTGACCTGTCTCTTTCTTTCTGAAAAGGGTAACTAACCTCTTTACTCTCCCATAGGTACAGACATTCCATCTGAAATCCACACCGGTTCTGCCCTTGCTAAATTGTGAGCCTGCACAACACAGGCCATTATCACCCATGCTCACACCTTAGACATCACTTCCTAATGGTGAGTCCCCAAACAACCTCTGCATCTCCATGCACCCTGCCTGAGCTCCAGGCATGAATTTCTAACTCCCTACAGGCCAGGCCCATGTGGGTGGGCACCTGGTACCTCGAGCATGTGATGAAACTTCTCTACAAACCTGCTTCTCCTGTCTCCACTCCCCATCCTGTTTCACAGTCCACCACCCTTCCCACCACACAGGAGTGGAACCCTGGAATCAAATTCCTCCTCCTCTTTCACAAATTACATCCAAGTGGCCAGTTCTGTGGGTTCTCTCTCTCTGAAACTGCCACCAGAAATGCCAATGCCCAGCACAGGCACCTGCTCACCCACTGAACTATTGCCAATAGCTATCTAACTTGTCTGTACACTCACAAGGTAACTAGGCAGGATACAGGCTAAATCATGCCTGCTCTCTGAAGCCATCAAAGTGGCTTTGCTCTGCCCTGTGAGTGAGCAGCACACCTCAGCAGGGCACGCATCTCCATGACACTGCACCTGCCACACCTTCGGCTCCTGCATCACTCCCCCAGGACATACCCTCACTTTTAAGCACATCCAAGCTACAGTCTTTCAGGCCAACCCTTCCTTTATCATACTGCTTCCCTCTGCCCAAGGTCCTTCCCGTCTCTGTCTCACACCACAGTGTCACTAAACCTGAGCTCCAGAAATCATCTAAAGTTATGTGCAATAACCATGTAACTACACAGAAATAAACATTTTTTCCCCTGGAGAGAAGATTCACAATCTCCTGAAGATTCTCCAAGGGATCTATACGCCAAAGGAAGTTAAAAACCGCTAAGTGGTCTTTTCCCCTCAAAGCTCGAAGTCTCTCTCTCCAATTCTGTCTCTCTCACTCATTCATTCTCCAATATGTACATGTGACTTCTTCAGTCATAAACAATCACACTTTTACCACCAAACTGGATCTATCTCTAGCACAATATATATTTCTTTTCATGTCAATACTGTAGTTAACTCTGTTGAGTAGTTTGGTTGTAAACGTCAGCTCCACAAATTATTTGCTGTGTGACCTTGAAAAAGTAATGACCTTGCTGGGCTTTGGCTTCCTCGGCTATAAAAGATGAAGATAATTATGGCACCTTTATCATTAGAGGTGATGATGAGGAATAAAAACAATACAATCTAAAGCAATGGTGAAGTACTTGGCTCACGGTAGCTGCTCAAATAGGTCATCCATCTGAATTATTTTCTCTGCTGTCCTCAGTCACAGTCAAAGCACAGTATGAGCCCTCAGTGAATGATTTACAAAGTCGTGCCTTCCTGAATCCCAGGGTTCATCCACCGCCATAGCAAAGCAATTAAAAAGTATAACTTGGTAATAATTTAGCATTATTTTCCTTTTTCCTCGCTTATGACCAATTCTCGAGCCATCTTTAATTGCCTGTTTTTTCATCCAGATTGCACAAGGGCTCGCACCTTGTGCACAAACCATTGCATGCCCCCCACACTCTAAGCTTCCCAATCAAAATGCCGATGACGCTGGCTCTGCAATTTTCACAAACCAAAGCATTTCAAAATCCCCCATTACTCATCTGTTCTGAGGACTCCAGGATTAACCCTTGCTTTCCTACTGTCCCTGCCTGGAGCAGAAAGTCTTCCTACCTATTCAACAAACATTTACCAACACAAACTGCAAAAGCCAGAGGATCTTCCATCTTAAGAAGACAACAAAGACCTTTCTCTTTTCCTCTGCCCCCTTCTAGCCAAGCCCACCAACAGCAAAGGCCCTTGGGGATCAGGGGGCTCTCTGACCACCTTTCCCTGTTTAAACCAGTAATTCAACTCATGTGCGCACAATTCAATAAACACTGCCAACGCCTTCTGCATCCCAGGCCGTGAAATAGAGCCTGCAGGAGACAGCCAGGGCTTCTGCTTTAGGGAGCTCACAGCTGCTCTTGTAGGGGCTCAGCTCCTGGGTTTCACATTTCTAACCAATCAACCTGAGTCAACAGGTTAGAAAGAGGAAACTGAAGATGCCATGCAGTGTTCACCTGCAGAAGCAGGAAGGACTCATTCAGCCCAGGTCCTAAGGGTCACTTTTCTGGGCCTGGAACTTGCAAGGCTGATTCTACAGCCCTTTGCACATCAGGGCCTCTGGGGACTTCGCAGATACAGTCACCTTCCTGGTCCTCAGAGACATGCCATGAGAGCGCACTCTCACACTGCTGAGTCCTGCCCAGACTGCTTGTAGAATGCTAGGGCACTAGAACCTTTCTGACATCTTCCTGGCCACTGCCAGGGCCAGCCTTGTGATCTGGGACTCTCCCTGTCTTGTTACTTGAGATGCTTTCTTCCTGCCAGCATCGCCCCAGCTGTCCTGGACTTCAGTGACCAAGAACAGACTTCAAAAGGCGAAGTGGAAGGTGACCATCTTCAAAGAGCCCTCCAGCTTCTCAGAAATCTTTGGCGCCCAGCCCTGACCTCAGGTCAGTTTCCTGCAAATGAACTTGTGACAGCTCCATGAGGGTAGGGACTGTGTCTGTCTGATTCACTGCTGTCACTGACAACCTCAAGGACAGGACTGGAATACAGCTGGTGCTCAATATCAATTTGCTGAACGAATGTAGAATGGCCTCTATCAAGGAAAGAACAAAAAGCTCAAGGGAAAGATCCTGGGCTTCAGAATCAGACATACTTGGATTTGAAATCTTCTAGTGATATCATTTACACTGGCCAAGTTCAAGTACACCATCCCTTCTCAGCCTCATCTTTGAGCAGCGATCATAACACCAACATCACAGCATTGTGAGCAGCATTAGTTGGAAATGACATGTAAAGCTTTCAGCACAAAACAAGGTAAAGAATGCATCTTTGTTTTCAGTTCATAAACACGTAGCTCTCACTGAATGCTAGATGCTGTTCAAACATGGTAGGAGGGGTCACAAATTGGAATTAGTTCCTTTAATACCTGTAACAATCTGGTGAGAGGAACTGAGCTCATTTGCTGCTGAGGAAAGTGAGACACAGAAAGGGGAGGCAACTTGCTCAAAGCCTGAAACCTAGAGGTACAGACCCAGGATTCACAGTAATTACAAAGCCCGTTAAGTCCTATGGAAAACAACCAGTGAAAGCTGGTTTGCGTCCTAACCCTAGTTTGATTATGGGAGATATTTCAACCACATTGCAAGACTGGTGTTTCATTCACGAAAGACACAGATCCAGGTATTCCCATGGCTTACCGCTTTGCTCTGCCTTGTAAACTATGGCCTACTCCCCTGAAATCCAATTTTGGAGAAGTTTTGGATAAGAACTTCCCTCTCATCTTGTCCTCCTGCTACCTCCTTCTCCCCCATCATCTACCAGGAAAAAAAAGCACAAAGCAATGCAAAAAGAAGATAAGAAATGAAAAAAGCAGACAGACAGAAAGAGAGAATGCCCAAAAGAACAAACATCTGTGCCCCTACAAACAAAGACAAAGGAGGTCTCACCCCACCACAAAATAAACTGTAAGAACAACTGCTACACATTTGGGAGCCCAAGGCCAAAGCGATCTATCCACATAGAGACGAACTACATAAAGTCTCAGCCCCTCTGAAGACCAAGGTAACAGAAAGAATTAAGCCATCTCCTGCAATGGACGAAACCTCATCATAAAGACAGCTTTCCATTCCTTCCCTTTGAGACTGCATTTGCTCTACTGCCAACCACGAAGGAAATTTCATTATAAAATAAATCACTCGACCTTGCTTCTCCAATGGCTCACGATAAGTGACATCACAAAGCACTCTACAAATGCTCAGAAATATCAGAATAACCCCCTTGCAGAAAAAACACTCGGTATTTCATGAAAAGACATTAAATTATTTTGATTTCACTGCATGGAATTCCAAATGCTTTCAATATTTTCATTTTTGAAGCCCTTAGAGGAAAAGTATGCTCCTAAGACCTTAAGAACCGCTGCTTTCTGGTCTGGTTTGTGTCCTGAGTCATGTATACATGATGGAGAACAGGCCAGAAGCCAAGGAACGGTAGCTCTGGCCCCACACTGCTCTCATGACTCTATTCTCAAGTAGCTGGAGCCTCGCTGTGCAGGCTCCCCAGTCAACTTCCTCTCATCCTCAGGGTCCCTGAAGGTCAGAGCTTTCAGACACTCTGGCCAGTTAGTTCCTCTAAATGAGTCCACCTTCCACAACCCAACTTAAGCACCATGTTTCCTTCCCAAGTAGCAGAACTCTACCAAGTTGATCAAAAACAGGGAGTTGGGTGGGGAAGCGTTCTCCCTGGCAAGGTTGCACAGCCAGTGCAGCCAGTCAGGAAACTAAATCCTGCCGGCTTATACACTATCCCTGCAGAAAATCCCATACTCAGTAAGACCAGGCTGCCCAAACAAGTTGTAATTCCTAATGTGGCTGGCTGAAAAGGACAACCTCATTTTAAATCAGAGTCAATAAATAAATGTGTTGACTTGAAAGAGAATCCATACCTCAAAAGGGTATGCATTCAGAAAGCACTCAGAATCTCAATTACCCTGGGTGCTACAGACATGTTCCCGCCACCCGGATCATATTTGCCAATAAATGACTGATCACCTTGCTGGGTTACAAGTCCCAAAATCACAGCATCTTAAAATGGAAAGGTCTAGTGAACACACAGACATCATCTACTTTACCACCGTTTTTAACAAAGGGGCAAAAAAGAGATTAAGACCCAGAGTAAAACTGCTCAAATTCAGTGACAGAATAGCTCAAATCTGAAGTTTCTCACCATTCATCTTCCTAGCCTGCTGCCTCTGAGATACAATTACCAACAGGAACACTTACACAATTATTTTCACATAAAAATATTTTTAAAATTAAGTTGGACACAATTGGTTAAATCTACCATGGCTGCTATTGAAAAAGTAAAATCTCAATGGGAGAACGAAATAAAGCTGGAGTTGACAAAAACTAACTTTTGCTCCGAATTGTACTCTCAGCCCCAAAATTCACTCTAGAGGGGAAAACGCCTTTCCTGGTGCAAAGTGAAATGCAATGTTATTCCCAACGAGGCTCTCCAATTGTGTGCCATTATTTTACATTAGAACAATTACTGGGTAAACAAATGGCAGTTGTACAAGGTAGTTTCCTAAAGCCACCATTCACTATACCTGATATAGTCACTTTCTCAGAAGGTTCAAAGGTCAAAGCACTCTTTTTTGCCTTAAAAAGAGAGAGGAGATACGTCTTTAGGCGTAAGGATGAGCCCCTGTGAGCAAAGAGGCAGGCTAAGAAGAGCCCAGAAGGGAAACAAAGATACCCATGACCCTAAAACTTTCTCCCCACAGCAGCTGAGGTATTTCATACTGACTCCATTTCACTAGATATGAAGAAGCGTCTCTGACTACGAAACGTGCTATGGGAGCCTAAAACAAACGCCAAAGGTTTGAGTCCTCCGTCTCCCCTGTGTATGGCAGGCTGAGAGACGCCAGTGCTGCAGAAAGCAAAACTGTCCTTGTTTCCATTACATCATCCAAGTTGGGGGGAGGGTGGGGCGGGGGGCACAGCTGGTGGCAGCTGCACTACCATCTGCTTTCCCCTCCGCAGTGTGCTACTTTGAGCTGTAGCCTCCTACGGCTCCTGATAGAGGAAGCACAAGATTAAAGGCACAACACCCTATTATGGAAAAGAGTTCAAATTATTTAGGAATAAATCACTCTTGTGATAAGTTAACAACCTCAGGTAGGTTGTAGAGCCGGTTCTCTTTGAGTTGAGGTTATTTGTTTGCATCTCTTTAGACCCAGCTACAGTGCAAACTCTGTCAACTCATTGTGCCCAATTAGACAAGCAGAATGTACAAGAGTAACCACCTGCCATCTGCTTCCCAAAAGGTAGGCAGCCAAAAAGTGCAGGTCTGCAGCTGGGAGCATTTACAGAAACCAGGGGGAGGGTGTGCAAACCCAGCAAGCAAACCTCTGACAAGTGGATGGGTACTTGCTGCTCCCCCTGGAACCCTAACCCATCTGGTTAACTGGTCTTGCCCTCTACACGATTGGAGTTCCCTTCAGAACAAACTGTGAGGCATCCATCCCCCTGCAGAGAGGGAGAGTGCTAAGGGGAGCCTGGGTAGGTAATGCCTCTCTGGCCATTCAGCTGCAAACTGGCAGCAAAGCTGAGTGAGAACAGGATGGTTAGAGGTCTGATCAAGTTCATGAGCATGTTTTTTTTTTGTTGTTGTTGTTTTGTTTTTCTCCGGTACCGGGAACCGAACTCACGACCTTGTGCTTGCCAGGCAGGCGCTTTGCCACTGAGCTAAATCCCCAGCCCCCATGAGCATGTTTTATCTGGCCTGTACAGCGTTGTTTTTTTTAAAAAAATGCCGGCTTTTTAAAAAGAGTAGATCTCATATGCACATTTAGGTTGGATGATGGGCTCATTCTGGGGGTAAAAGAAAATGAGAGATTTCCCAGCAGCAGGGCCTCAGTTCCCCACGGCAGAGTGACCACACTCCCTTTAGACTGAGCCTCTGTACCGAGGGACCTGTCCGCACCCTGTGGTTTCTGCATACTCCACTGTAACTACCTGCACTGCTACCTGGACCTCGAGAGCTTCTGATGTAGCACCACTGCACAGGCAGAGAAGAAACGCCCAGTGAGTAATTCCCCAGTGGGCCCTCATTTATACCCCTCTTTAGCCAAGCCTCGGTTTTTCGGATGAGCAACTATAATTCTACAAGATCATTCAATCCAATCCAATGAAAAGACCTCATGAGAAGGCCAGCTGAATCTCTCCCCTGCCACGCAGCAGGTTGTGGTATTTCAAAGCAGCGTTCCAGGCCACTTACCATACATTTTGCCTTCGTCTGATAAGATGATTTTCCTCCTCCCACATGGCGGATAGATAGCCAGGGCCTCCTGAAAGCTCTGCTCAATGTCGGGGCTCCAGACCCCTTCCGCGTCATTGTCAATCGGCTTATCTGCAGAGTCACTCATCCTTTCCATGTTTTCGGCAGGGCTCTCGCTGCCGCTCCAGCTGCTGGGCTCAATTTTGGCGGTTGGATTTTCCAAGCCGAAGCCTGGAGCCTTTTCAAGAAAATAAGCCTAAAAGAGAAATCACAAAACAGTATAATCACTAAATAGTATAGGCCATGGTAATTACAAACATACTGTTTTTGCTAATTCTGCTGCATGCTCTGCAGCTACCCGCCTTGCTTGGAGAATAACTCCTACTGGAGACTATGGAATTTTGAGATCCAAGTGGCTTTCTTCTCTATGTGGCATGTTAAGCACTCATACAGAAATGCAATGGCAGGCAAGGCTGGATAATCTTCACAGATGAGAGGAAATGTTTGCCCAAGAAGAGCACTCATTCCCCAGAGCTGCAAGTTTGGAGGTATTCATAGGAAAACCATTTATTAAACGCTTACTATCTACCAGGGCACTTAGCTCGATGACAGTCAAAGCTCCATAGCAGAATGAGTTGTTTATAAGAACATCAAGTAAAATAAAAGATGTCAGCTTCATCACAGCAACTGGCATTCTCCCTGAAATGTCAAACCGTCTCAATATGAGATCAACAACAAGCAAAATGGTTGGCAGGAGCCAGGAAGGAGGAGGAAGACTACTTGTTGCCACAATTATTCGTCCTACTGAGTCAGCAGTGCCACCTGACCTGGACATTTGCAGTGATCCTCGGGACTCAGCCTGTACTGTCAGGTCACTTTGCCACTCTTCTAAACTACAACCCTGAGGCAAGGCCCAAGCTGTCCCCAGTCCCACCTTTCCTACAACAGCTACCACAAGGGCCTGGAGCACTTGTAGAAATGGTCTCCACCTACATGATGCACTTCCCTTCATGGTGTGGCCTGCTCTGAATTCCTGACCACATGAAAAGAGCTGGTTGAGGGGTGAGCTTTACTTTTCTGTGGGACTGTGAATTATACAACCAAAAGTAATCTTTCTCAAAAATGTAGTCCCCTTCAATTATGCATGTAACCTATGGTCAGAAACGGATAAGCTTTCTGAACAAATGTCACACTGGCATAACACCACTGTGAAAATGATCTAATCCGGCACTCCCTGCTGTCCTGAACACTAACATATCAATATTCCTTTGTTGAGAAGCCATTAGGTCATTAACTCAAAGTCCTCCCCAAAAGAGGGGGAAGAACTGTTCCTACAGACGGATGGCAAAGGAGAGCCAGAAGCCTGTATCGGGAATGCATTGTGTGACCACTGTTCCTCCCCCCCACCCCCTCAGGTCTGTACAATATTACAACAGAGGCACCCAGGAAGAAAGCAAGTGCTGGTGCACTTCCACAAGCGGCTCACCCCTTTCCTTCTCTCTCCAACTGAATCTCCAGTCCTCCCCCACTGGGATCCCGTCCTCCCCCACTGGGATCCCGTCCTCCTCCACTGGGGATCTCAACAGAGCCCGGGTGGGGAAACTCAGGGGAATGCTACACAATTAATGCCTTGACCAATGGGTGCCTTTGCTTCTCTTTCTGACATCTTTTTGGATTTGGTAGCACCTAGTTTTAAAAGGGAATTTAGAAAAAAAAAAAAAAAAAAAAAAGACTTCAGGTTGTGTGCCTTTAAATGCTGCCCCTGAACTATCCTTCAGAGAACCTGTGAGCAAAAAATTTACTGCTCTTTACCAACACATGTACACTTACATGGGACTTTAAAAACTGCCAAATGCTAAGGTCTAAATTATGCCACCAGAAAGTATTTCGTGAATGACCCCCAGATGAACTCCGCAATGCCTGCAGTGTGGGTCTTTTGAATTCTCAAACTATTACATTTTGTATTGGGATCTAAGAGTCTTTTAAAGTTCAAACTGAACTACTCACTACCCAAGAGTCTGCTTAAGCACCACAGCAGCTTATTGGAGAAATTACAAGAACAAGAGGAACTCTGGCAGAGGTTAGCCCACCCTCTTCCCAAACAAAATGAAAATAAAAGCAAAACAACACACACATACAGAACCCCAGGCCATGCCTTGAACTCTGGGTGTTCACAACAGAATCAATTCACTCCAGGGAACCACATTTTAGGATAAACAGTAAACCAGACGTGGTGGCGCATGCCTGTAATCCCAACACTCAGGAGGCTGAGGCAGGAGGATCACTAGAAGTTCTAGGCCAACCTGGGCTACATAGTGAATTCAAGGCTAGCCTGGACTACATAGTGAGATCATGTCTGGGTAGCGGGGAGCAAACGTCCCTGGTGCTCTGCTACTATATAACGAAGGGATGGAATCCAAGGCAGTGAGAGGTGGCTGAGGGGCCAGACCTTTGTTTGCCTAGAGAGAACATACCATACAATTAAAAGCCACAGAGTAACCAGACCAGAGGGCACCAACAACCCCCACCCAATGCTTCAAGTCCCCTCTAAATCTCTCAACAGCTAGCCCCCATGACTGCTGGAACACCAATGACAAAGCCCACTTCCTCCTCAAGACTGCCACCTCCACACTGGCATGCCGAAATTCTCCCACCCGTCAAGTGAAAAGTCATTTCCTGACTAACTTCTACTCGCCTACCCCTTGAAGGTGTATCCATCCCTTAGAGGAGCCAATCTCTCCCAAACACTTAGGGATGCCTGGGACAAAGCCCAGGCTCTGGTTTTCTATTAGAGAGGACACTACTGTCTCTTTGCCCCCAAATGTACTTCCATTTGTCCGCAAGTGTCAATCAATGGCACCCACAGCTGGGCTTGGGATGCCTAAGGCCTCCAAACTCCCACCTCCTGAATCCTGATTCTTATGTAATTGGTTTCAGAGCTAAAATTAGGAGTTTACATTTATTCCTATCAAATTTCATTATTTTTCACCCTAACCAGGGGGCCACAGCAGGTAGGATCCCTTTAAACCCTTACTGTTAAGACCTTTGTCCTCAGACACTGAACAGCCCCTGAAGAGCCGTCTGCACAGGGCAGGGCAAGGCCATCTGTGGACGCTCCCAAGCAGACTCTGAGACAACACGAGGGAAGCTGCTCTGCTAGCTGAGCTGTTCAGCAAGGGCTGCAGAGCCGCCAAGCAGAGTCCTGCAGACACCCCTCAAGTTACTTCCATGGCTGGGCATCACCGCCCCTGGCTGTCTGGGGAAATGCAAGATCACAAGCACTGACTGACTGTCGCATCCGTATTCAGAAGTATAGACACTATTCTAAACACTCCGATGTTTTGATTCACTTACGGCAAAGTGAAGAACTCTATCCAGGCTCTTGCGATTTGGTTGACTGTGCCTCAGCAGGATGGAATTACCTACTCTGGATGCAGCCCAGAAAACACCAGATACATAATCCACAGTTACTCAGGCTCATAGTTTTACAACCCAATTGTAAGATGAGGCCCTGTATGGGCAGTTTCCGATCACAAGACTGGTGCTGGCTGAGAAACACTCCCTGTCCTGGATACAGAAATAACCATTCTGGCATTCTGTGCCTCAGCTCCAACTCCACCTCATCCTGGAAACTGTCCTTGGATCCAGTGGCTCTGCGAGTACCAAACACACTTTAAGAGTATCCTAAAAATGGGTTGATGTCTCCAGTTCCCATGTATTTTCTGAGTAAGGGTGTCTGTTTTCCTTCAGTTCAGTCCATGAAGAACAACACAGTATTGAAGGGCTGGGAGAATCTTGGTGTGGGTGGTATTAAGACAAAAACTGATCTGGGTTCCAAACCTAGCTCATCCAAGAGCCATGCAAACCAAACTGGGTTAGTTAATCTCTCAGAAGCTCAAGTTTTCACCAGTAAAATGGAGATAATTAAATTTTAAAATACAGAACCATCATTAAGGGGTAGAAAGACCCACCCCCACACGGCTACCACAGTGATTCAGTGAGATAATAAAGGCACTCTGCCACCCATAAAACAATGAACAGGCCCTGACTGCAAGTCCATCTTCCCTAGATAGTGATCTGTGGCTCCTAACGCCAAACTACCTGCTAAAACTAAGATGGTGAGAAAAGGCTGGTACTTCCCCTCATGGTTCAGTTTGGGAAACCAATTTACAAAGGATCTCCTTAAGGTCTTTAAGATGATTACACAGAAAATTTGAACTGGGGACAAATGCCTTTATTACCAGCACACATCTATAACCAACCTTTTTCACAGGTTCAGTAGTTTTCACATTCTTAAGGGCAGGGTAGTTCAGTGGAGTGAACTGTCCACAGAACACCTCCAAGAGAAGAAAGCAGACAGGAAGTTTTGTTTGTTGAAAATACATGTATATTCTGCAGCCCCATGTGCCTCAGTTTCCATCATGAACACTTCCTGAAAGCTACTTCTTTCCTGAAGTTCTTCCCAGTCATACTACAATAAACTCTAAAAACAGCTGTTACCAGTAATTCAAGTATCCTGCTCGCTGCCCCAGCAGACACACTCCGTAAATGGATAATCCTTTCACAATTCCCACTGTCAATTTGAGAACAGTCACAAGAGTCCAGGAAAATGATATCATATGTGCTCTGGGCCCACACACTCTATTCTGAACAGCTGGAGATAACGGGGGAGAGCAGTAGATGTGTGGCTTCTGATACCACCTGCACAGGTAGAAAGCGATGAGGTGGGATACAGGGACCTGCTGCTCCCAAGAGTCTGTCCCAATGCAGCATCTCTCCCACTTACAAATGACTTAAAGACTTTTAAATAAAAGGGTTAGTTTTTAATGATTAATGAAATGCCACTGAACATTTGGGTTCACCAAGCAGTCCAGCTTTTGTTTTAACCAGTACCTTAATGGTCTCTGATAGATGTGATCTTTTTATATAAGGGAGTAGTGCTCAGCCATGAAGGAGGATAAACTGGAGGCTTTTACAGGTAAATGGCTGCAACTCGAGACCATACTCATAAGTGAAATAAACCAGGTGCACATGTGCAAACATCTTACTGTCTCCCTAGTGTGAGAAGCTGAAAGAGTAAATAATGTAAAAATAATGTACAAAATGCATAGTATGTACAATAATGTACAAGATATACAATGTAAAATGGAAAGAAACTATTCAAAATGAAAGAGAAACTGGGGTGGGGGAAAGGAGAAAAGAAGGAAGCAAAAATATATATAAATATATAAAATATATATATGTATATACACACGATAGTGAAGGTAGTTTTACTACTAGTTGCTCTTAATTCACTGAAAAGAAAGGTTTGTGCTAATGTTGTTTGGACATTTAAATCCCTATACCTTGTACTCTGAGTAACTCATTTAAAGATAACAATATGTGATGCATTAACCATTGTTACCTTTCTATTACCTTGTTTTGAAATTTTTTCTCTTTAAAATAAGATTTCAAAAAAATAGACTCTGAGGCACCAGGAAAAATCAGGGCTGGGAGTTTAGGGAACTGTCCACCTGAGCAGCCAGGACCTTGCGGCAAGAGCAGCCACCATGAGCCTTAGTCTCCATCATTAACCCTGAAGGAGGCCAACTCCCTCACTCACCACCCTGTATTCACACACTCTACCTAGAATAGAACTTAGTAAGTTAGTTATTGTTTCCCTCACCTCTACCCCAGGGGCCCTGTGGATAAAGACCACTATATTCACTGCAGTATCCCCAGTGCTGCTACAATACCTGGCACCCACATAGTCAATGAATGAAACAATGAACCAAAAACCAGATGACATGGATGTTCTTTGATAACAACATGACTGAGTTTATTACCCAAATCTCCCATGAGAAAGGGAAGCATTTTGGCTACTTCCTCTTCCCTCACATTGACTGACAAAAGATCCAAAGGAATACTAAGAACCCTAAAGAAATCAACACAAACCTGAGATGTAGCTCCATAGTAGAGCACCTGCCTAACATGCTCCAGGTCCTGGGTTCAATTCCCAGCACAGAAAAAAGGAAGGGAAGAAATAATCACATTAGGAAGATACAAGACAGACTTGAGCCAGGCACAGTGTGGAAAATGAAGAGTCAGTCAACTATCTGGCCCAACTTCTGGGCTTTTAGTGATGAATAATCATCACTAAAAACTAATAGCTATTCTATGACAGAGGGACAAACAAGCCCTTGAGTCCTCTTAAAGATAAGCTTCTCTGTCATAAACAAATCTTGTTTTAAGGGGAGTATTTTAGTTTCTCTATTTCCCTTTCTTTTGACCTCTAAGAAAGAAGAGATCCAGAAGGTGACAGCTATAAGAAAAGCCATACATAAGGGAGACAGCAGTGAAAGTATGAAGACTAGAAGCCAGCAAAGTGGCCAAGAAAGAAATCAAAAGGAGGGAAATGGCAGAGCAAATCCGAGGAGGTGAGTGAAGGAGACAAGGCATGTGGAATGGAAATGGGAGGGAAGCTAAGAACCAAGATACCTATTAGCTCTGGCCTTTGCAGAAGGAGGCACGATGGGAGGGTTTAAAGGAGTCAGGTGTTTGGATTGATATTTATAGAAAACAACTTCACCAAGCATTTAATGGCTTGAAGGTCACTGTGATCTTAATGTAAGCCAAAATTTTTCTCTAAGAGAGAAGCTGCTTGCAGGGTGTGTGTGGGGGGGGTTGATTTATTCCAACATGACTTGGTATCTCAAACCCCTCAAACCCCTCTTCCAGTGAAACAGATCTTAGGCACTATGACAGTATCTTATTTCATCAATGTTCTACCCCTGTGGGTAATAGCCTCTTCCTTAAGTTTAAGTTGCTCGAAGTCACACGCTTCATAGAATCTGACTCTCAGAGTTCTCCAGTTGGACCGCATATTTCCTAGGAACCAAATTCAACCTACAGCCTTGCTACTCAGTGGGAGGTAGGTAGTGCTGAATTTTCAGCTCTGCCCATGACTGACATCATCAAGCACAACCTAATTAATTCCTAATGAATAGTGATGATACTGACTCACCTCCCTGGGCAGTTGGGAAGAATGTCAGGCACTAACGATGGTTAATTGCTTTTGCATATGTAAAGTGGAGCATGTAATTATTTTCCTACCATTTCAGACACTAGCCAACCTTGCTAACAAGTGGCCTGAGTAATCCAGGAGAGGATCAGAAGCCTGGAATCTGCCTACAGCCACCAGATACACAACTGCAGAATACAAGTCCCTGTCTGGGACAGCAAAATTCTGAGGAAATGTAGGCGCTGAGAACCAAGACCACATCTGCTGTACAGCAGTAACAGCCAGTGAGTCTTGGTGTCATGTGCCTCCAATTGTCAACAGGGTTTCCTCTACTTTCAGCAGGGAGGAGTGGATAATTACTCCTTCTCATTTTCAAAAACTGTTTCCATATCAACAGAATCCCATCAACAAACCCAATACCTCTTCGCCAAGCCAATACTAAGCACCCCATTAAGGACTTAACATTACCATCCTGAGATTCTCTGATTAATTCTCTACTCCATCAGCGCTAAGTACTTGCGAGGTAACAGCTCAAAAAAAGCTCTGGTTTCATGCTATGCAGCTCAGATGGGAGCAACAGCCTTTAGGGGGAACTATCTTCCCTATCCCGGTAAGGAATCTGTTAGCCACTGAGACAGAAACCCTGCTCCTTCCTTTTTCTGGTCACCACCAGTCAAGTTAATCACTGTTCTCTATCAGAGAACTCCTTCAAAAGGGCAAGGCCATAGATACCCAGTGCCAGGCAATCTGACCATTCTGATGCAGAGGCCTGATGTCAAGCTGGAGCACTTGCAAGGTGAGCCTGAGCTGGGTGCATAACCTGCAGCCCAACCCACGGATCCACAGGAGGTGGACAATTTACCTTGGGAAACATATTTCATACCCAGAAACAGAAGCTTCTTTCCAGCTCTGAGAGAGAAAAACACCACAGGATTCACCACAGGCAGATGTCAGTATTTCAAAAGGGAAATGTATAAGCCCTTTCCTAGAAGTAATAAAGAAACCCCAGGACTACCTCTTCAGTTCCAAAAGATCAACTACTGAAGCAGGAAGACTGCTGCAAGTTTGAGGCCACCTGGGCCACAAAGTGAGTTCAAGGCCAGCCTGACTGCAGATCCTGTCTCAAAAAAAAACCAAGTAGACAACTCACATTTTAAGATATCAACATACCAGATAAATATATACATTGCGTTGGCTGAACCCTATATTAACCATTTCAAGAGGTCCATCATGGCCACATGTCGAGGGAAATACCTACAATGAGCCCCATGCGATCACAGCGCTGTCTCCTGGGTGGTGAAGCTATGGGCAAAGGCCTGAAGAGTCACCCCGGATTACAAAAAGCCGGCGGAGACTCACCCAATGTTATAGTCTGTTGCCAGCCAATTTAATGATATGTTGGCTCTGGACTCACTCCAGGCCCCAACAGCTGACCTGCCCAGATGTGGCCCCCTTGGCTGATTCACAGTTCCAAGTGTGTTGCATCAGAAATGGTCCTCCTATTCCACATACAAAAATGGTTCCGGGCCTTCTTTTCTAGCTTCTATGACTTAGGATACTTCTCTCTTTCTGGCCGTACTTCCACGTATCCTACATTATTTAAACAGGCATGCTGGGCAGAAGGGAAAGGTCAAAAGTAAATCCACAGTTCATTTCTCATTAGGTCATAAGCTGGTCAACATGGAAAGCCTAAACCAATATGGCACTTCAGTGTGTTAAACTATGAAGACCTAGTTCTGCTCTTGTTCTTCTGCCATGTACACTGGGACTCAAATGTTCCCCGAAAAAGCCAATCAACCCACATGGATCTCATCATCACATACAGCAGAAGATCCAAAATCTAAGCTCTCACATGCCCAAGAGGAAAAAAAATCCTCTTTCCTGCCAACCAAAGTAATCAGGAACAGGATTTGCCACTACATATTTTTCATCACACCAGGTTTCAGGCTATTATATTCTTGTGTGGGAACTGGGTGTGGCCTATCTATCCTTACTGATTTCTGCTGAATCTGAGCGTGTGGATCCTGACAGTCAACCCAAATCATATTTTCTGAGTCCCAAAGTAAGATCCTAAAACTCCTAGGGAAACAGACTGTGAAACTTCTAGGACCAACATCACTTAACATGAGAACACCAGATAAAAATGGAACAAAATAACAGGCAAAATTAACCTTTTGAAATAAATCCAGCTCTTATGCAATTTTAAAGAAGAAAACCAAAGCTCAACGCCTTATAGAGGCCACATTAAAATTCCTTGCAAAGCTTAGTCACTAACAGTGTGTCACTGGCATAGATATATATGAAACAGACCAATGGATCAACATAGTCTAGAAACAAACTCATACATACATGTTCACTTCATTTATGACAAAGGTAAAAGTACACTGCTCCCAGTAAAGAACGATCTTTCAATAAAGAGTTAGATTAAGTTGATTATTCATATTTTTTTAAAAAACTTTAAAAGCCTATTTCACACTATACAATCAACTTCAGATCTGTGTGTAAAAAGTAAAACAATAAATAATTTAGAAGAAAACCCAGAAAATTATCTAAATGACTTTAAACTAGGCAAACATTCCTTTGAAAGGATAAGAGGTAGCTAGGCATACTGACATGTGCCTATAGTCCCAGCTACTCAGGACACTCAGGAAGGAGAATCAACTGAGCTCAGAAGTTCAAGGCCAGCCTAAACAATAGAGCAAGACCAACTGTCTCAAAAATAAAGTAAGTAAAATAAATAAATGATAAAATGGAGTATACTACAATCAAGAACTTCCTTCCACTGAAAGAACTACCAAGAAAAAGAAAAGCTAACCACAAAATGAAGATCTTTGCATCACATTTAGTCAATAAACTCATATCCTTAATATGTAAGCCATTCTCACAAAAGAGTAAGAGATTAGACAACACAAAAAGCAAAGAAAGTAAAACATGGTTGTAGTTCAAAGATAACCAAATGGCTAGAGAAAAGGCATTCCATACGTAGTTATCAAACAAACACAAATTACAACCAATATCATACCCAGCCACTATACCAGCTAAAATAAAACACTAATAATATTAAGTGTTATCAGGATAAAGAATACCTAAAATTCTCACAGACCACCGATGAGAGGGTAAATTGGTTACAAGTATTCTGGAAAGCTCTTGGGCAGTACCTAGGTACTAGAACTGATAAGCACAACACAATACATCCATGAACTCAGCAGCCCCATGTGGCAATGGCTATGTACTCTGCAGCACAGACAGAAAGCCTTTTCCTCTACTCAAAGATTTCTGAGACATTGCTAGCATACAGCAATGAGAACAAATGAATTACAAATGCAAGTAACAAAATAGGTGAACTTTACAAAGGTAATACATCCATTCACACTGTTCAAACACTAACAAAACCAATCTATGTTATTACAAGTCAGGATGGGGTTAGGGATGTAGCTCTGTGGCTGAGCCCTTGCCTAGCATGTGTGAGGACCTGAATTCAATATCCAGCACTACACACACACACACACACACACACACACATATACACATACACACACAGAATCAGGGTGGTGGTCCCTTTGATGGGGTTGAGAATACTGACTGGAAGGCTTCTGAGGTGCCAGT
The DNA here is from genome assembly GCF_000276665.1 of Chinchilla lanigera. Taxonomy (NCBI): domain Eukaryota; kingdom Metazoa; phylum Chordata; class Mammalia; order Rodentia; family Chinchillidae; genus Chinchilla; species Chinchilla lanigera. Next base: position 28,168,941 of record NW_004955414.1, on the reverse strand, counting down.
CATGTTGATGCAGGCCATAGCTAGGGAGCCAATGCGTTCACAATGGGAAAACACAGACCCAATACTAATGATGCATGCAATCTTCTGTATGTCACTTGCACATAATTAAAAACTGGAAAAACCCATTCCCCCTCCAAAAAAATTACTGTTTCAGTAACTTTCTGATTTTACAGTGTCATTAGAGCAAGTTTATTCCAGCAGCTCTAAATGAATTTATTTTTGTTCTTCAGGAATTATACTTTTATGTGCGGCCACCAGCACACAGAGGGTTAAGAGAAGCAGCATCCTATGAAATTAGTCACCAGATTTACTCCAAGATGTTGAGTATGTCCTTCATCATATCACAGACTGCTCTTCACAAAGATTGCAAAGGAAAGTTCCACAACCCCCAAAACAGAATAGCCTTCACTTTTTTCCTTCAGCATCAAAGTGCACTGAGCCTCAGAGAAGGCTCAGAGGTCATTTGGGTCTGTGTCTGATTTCCTTGCTAGGTCCACATTAGGTCCCCGCCTTCACCCAGGTCACTCCACCACCCCCCTGCCCCTGACTTTTATGTTTTATAGTCCTGCACGCTGCTTTTAAATTCATTCTGAAACAAGATGGGTGTAAACATGAAAGTGAAATGATCTCACTTTTTCTAGCTGCCTATTTCAATTGAAAGTGGTAAAGCAATTTATTGAATGCCTCCCCCACCAGGGTGCCAAGCACTAGAAGTGGATATAAACAAAGATGCTCTACTCCTGACCTAAACAAGCATCCCATTTCACAGAGGACAAATAAGATCATTCATTATCCTTCAAAACTTCAACCTCAAGCCGGATATGGTGGTGCACACCTGTAATCCCAGCACTCAGGAGGCTGAGGCAGGAGAATCATTGCAAGTTCCAGGCCAGCCTGGGCTACAAAAGTGAGCTCAAGGCCAGCCTGAACTGCATAGCGAGACCCTGTCTCAAAAAGACAAAAAAAAAAAAAAAACAAACAAAACTTCAACCTCCCCCAACCACCTCTTGCCTGGGGCGGGCAAGCTTAGTCTGATCTCTCCCCGCCACCTCTGAGTTCCCACAGGCAGCACCTTAGCAGGCTAGGAAACCTGGACTTAAACTCATCTACCATATGGAATGATGTGCACATGTGTGTCACCCTTGCCGGTTTGTCATATTTATAAGGATTGAGTCCGTGCCTTTAGTGAGTTTTCTGTCCTTGACATCTAACACAGTGCCTTACACATACCAACTAATCCCTTAAAATATACTGAATGGAAATGAACAAGTGAATGGCAGATATCACATGTTGCAACGGAGGAATACTACAATACTGCTGGAGCACAGAAACCTGAGTCTTTCTGTCCTGCAGGTCAATGAGAGCTTTTTGAGAGGGAGCATTTAAGGTGATTTTGAAGACTGTGTGGGACTTCTTAGGCCAATGACCAGGACAGTGTAGAGCAGAAAGCTCTGTTTGCATAAGTCTGGGCTAAGCATGAAAGTAAGAAAGACTGGGGCAGATGCTGAAGGACTAGAGCTGGGCCAGATCACAGGGGGTTCCGAGGGCAAGAGCAGAGAATGGAATGTTTCACAGCATGGGCAAAAACACCAGGGCTGTGTGAGCCACTCCTAAAGGGGTGGGTGTGCGTGTCTGCGTGTGTGCGTGTGAGCGTGTGTGTGTGTGTGTGTGTGTGTGTGTGTCTGCTGTGGGGAATAAAGGATAAAGAACTGATCTTTTTTTTATAAATTTGCAATCAGAAAATTTAAATGAAAAGCATCTTTAATGTGGTCCAAGGCCAGAATAGTTCTCTAAATAAATTCAAATGTTACATGAGGCATATCCCTTAAGCATTCCAAGTTTATAAAGGCAAGAGTGTGATAATCCATAAAGACACTGACAGTGTATATAGTTGTGCTTGCTTAAACAGCTCAGAGCCACTGGATTAACTCTGCTCAGTAGCCCAGTCACTCAGCTCTTCCAATAAATTGCTCATTAGACTCTGTCTTCAAGCACTCGATGTATTCCCCTGGCCCCAAAGACAGGCTATGAGCTGAGAGCATGGTCATGCCTGAGCCCAGGAGGGGATGGAGGCTACTCTACTTACAGAGCCACTCATACTTACCAACATACAGCCACTGCACAAAGGCTAGCTAATGCCCATATAAGCTAATGCACAAACTAAGCAAAAATACTGCTTGTTCCTTAGCATCTCTAAGTTCCAATAAACTAAATCCCCACCCTTCAAATGAGAAACACAATCTGCCACTTACATGATACAATGATGGAACAGCTGTAAAACAGGTCTCGCTTTGTCAGAGATAAAAAACTCAGGGCCCAATTAAAGCCCCAACTTCATGCCAATCCCCATCCTCCAAATGGAAACCTACCTGGTCCTTGGTTTATACCAAGTTCAAATTCAACAGGAAAGAACCTTAGTACTCTGGCTGGAGGTTGGTCGGGGCAGGCTAAGTGAGTGTCTCGCCATCCCCTCTTCAGACAATAAGCCATTCAGTCAAGTGAACAAATATTCTGTGAGCACCAAGTGTGGGCACAGACTTGCTCCAAGCAGACCACAAGCACCTGTGGGCACATGGTGGTGTAAGACCCCCCAGCCCAGGAGCGGGTACTGACAGAATACTGAGGCATCCACACAGCCATGGACCATTTCTGACTTCTGCCTTCACCTCCCCGTGGCCCAGGGTGCTCTGAAGGAGAGCCATCTCTGTCTGTCAGATTCCTTCCTCTTCCCAGACACACACCCACCGCACCCTCACTCCCACCCATGAGTCACTTGTACCAAGAAAAAAATGCAAAGGCCACATCTTGATTCAATCCACATTTCTGCAGCTCCCCCAGGCACACACAAAAAGGGGAGGGGTACATATTTCCTTCTAGGATCTTCCTCCTACAGATTCTGCTAACTGTGGTAAAGGAATGAGGAAGACAAACCCTCAGAGCCTTATAGTGAATTAAATGAAACCATTTCCAATTACACCTAAAGTCCTCCCTCTCAAGGAAATTTGCTACAGATGATTCCCTCCTGGCTCACCTACTTCACAGTAACTCTACTTACAGAATGTGAATGAGAGGCCAAAAGGAAACCTGTGACCAAGATGGGGTCCTGGGATATAGCTCAGAGGCTGAGCACTGGCCTAGCATGTGCGAAAGGCGCTAGGCTCAATCTCCAACACTGAAGGCAAAAAGCAGCACACAGACCTGGCATTCTGAGCACCAACACCTTCAAAATCTCTTCTCCAATCAAAGCTCTTGTGTAGAAGTGGCCATGGGGCGCAGGGGCGGTTTCTGGGTCCCTGAGAGAGAACTCAGTCCCACAGCCCCTCTCAAAGATTCCACTTCTGAGAAAACCCAACCCAAGGGAGAGTCAGGAAGCCTGGCTTCCAGACCCAACCTGTCCTCTTGGCCTCCTCCCTTCATTTCCACCCCTACTAACTTCACTCCTTTGTAGAGAAGACCTCATCTTCTCTCTGCAAACTGGGCTGTGCCCTGCCCTCTCCCATCATCACTACTGCCAATAACATGGCTCCACCAAGCTCCTCAAGCCTGGGTGACATGAGGTAATACGGGTGGTATCTTCAAAGTTTAGGATTCCTGACTCTGATGCCAATAGTACTGAATTGGAATTACCAGGAGACATATTTTTAGCAAAGCTCTCTGTCCTAGTCTGCAACCAGAGATGCTGTCTTAAAATGGAAATAGGATTTTATCAGACACAAATTTCTTCATCTGTACTCGTGTATATAGCATGGCACTCTTGGCCCTTCACACCTGACCTCTGCTGCTCCCCCAGCCACTTGTCCAGCAACCCTGCATTCCAGCCTGCACCCACTTCCTGGTGTTGGGACAAAGCTGGCTGCTAGTTTAATCCCCTGGGTGCCCAGGTCCTCTGCTCAGATGCACTATGAGTGTCTACTGATCTTTTCAAGACCACAGCCTCTATCTTGTCCTCTGGGAAGCCTTAGTAGACTTCTCTCAGGGACGTCACTTCTGAGTCTTTAAAGCACCTTAAACACACTTCCAACAACAGATTTAGTATACTTCATTTTAACTTCTCTTAAGTTACTGCTTCCCGGCTCGTCAGTATGCTCCCTGGCATTTCTATGTTTAACATCTCCCAGTACCTGACAGGTTGTCAGCACACTCAAAATACTTGCTGAATGCTGTCCTTGGTCAGTACTCCTACAGCTCTGGAGATACCACATGCAGAGAAATTCCAGGGTACATCGGTTTTAGAACCCCAGAGTATGAATTTTAAGTTCTCCACTTATTAACTGTACTTTAGTTTTGTTTTACCCAAAATTGGATCTAATAATATGGCCTACCTATTATAAAGAGTAAATGTAATGATGCAGGTAAAGTATTAAGAATCACTATATACATTATTTTAGCTCAATGTTTATTTTGTTTATTTAGCTAAGTGCTCAGTTGTGTGCCTGATACACTGCAGGTTCCGAAGTAACTGCTGAAGATGCATAAAAAGGATAACTAATAATCACTATTTAAGTATCTGTCCTCTTCCCTGCTGTACCACCAATTCTCAGAAGGTAGGAACTCTGTCCCACCCATTTCTGTACCCCACTCCAACCCTAGCATAGTTCAATATAGAACCATTTAATTTATCTGAACATAAACTATTTAAACAATTTTGACAACTCTTACAAAATTCATCCACATCTAGGCAATTACAAGAACCACCTTGGGCATATCCTAGCCGAGACCCATACAGTGCAAGTTCACTGGCTTCAAAATACTCCTCTGGTTTCCAAAAACCCTAACTAGCTGGCCTCTAGCTCAACAACCCACTCTGTTTTTCTCAGGGCAGGGCCTGCCACCTGCTGAACCACATTCTGAGGTCTCACTGATGGCTGTGCTGCCCCCAGCACTGCCTCAGCAGCTGCTCAGCCTGGGGAGGGAGCTGGCGCAGGAAGCTGCCTGTGCAGCTCTGGGCCAGTCCACCCCCAGGGGCCAGGGGCTGCTATGGGCCAGAGTGTCAGGTTACCACAAAAATAACAGAGGGCCTGCCTACAGCCGGTGCCAAGTGCAGGCAGGAAGTGTCCAGGAGGTGACAAAGCGAAGCCTTGGGAAGAAAAAAGACAGACATTTGAATAGAAGTCAATGATGACCTGGGTTTTAAGAAATGTACTTTAAATTCATAACTGCTCTTCACGGCACCACTATAGTCCCTGCAATAACTCATTCACTCAGTATCCAACAGAGTACCTTACTTATAGTTACACTAAACTACTTTGAATGCGCCTTTAAAAAAGCATTTTAGGGCAAGCCAGAGATGGAGTTATCCATAGCTTACTCACTTGACACTGTGAAAATGTCAGATTTGGGTCAAAGAAGGTTTTAACAGGAATTCCTTCTCTACAAATTCCTGATACCGCTCACTTTAATTTTCTCAGAACTAAATCCAAACACGACGGAGCTAGTCTACTGTACAAGAACCAGGTAGACCTTCAAGAAAGAAAAGGCCAATAAAAAGCATTTATTTGCTATTGTTTTTCCTGAAATGAAATCAAAGTTCACTCCTGTGCTCCCCTCCTGGAGGAATGCTACCAGCTTGATGTGGTCTGGGCCAGCCTGGATACTGCAAATAAAGTTAGCTTCAATCACGGTAAGGAGTTAGCAAGTATTGATTCTCCATCCATTACTCTTTCATCTTGGTTTACTCCGTTCACAGTGCCTCTTTAATGTGCTCCTAGCAACTGTTTTATAAGTGGGTGGGTACAGACCCAGCTACAAGAAAAGATGACCTTCTCCACCCAGGCAGGTAAACCCCACCCACCCAGTGTATTAAGTTTCCCACTGTAACGTTGTAGGTGGGAAAGAAGTTCTGGATGCCCTGGCAGGTGAAGACTGAGCTAACTCTACCAGGTACATCAGATCCCCAACCTCAGAGTGCTAAAAAAGCAGGCGGGCAGTAGCGGGGTAGACCTAAAAAGAAAAACAGATTCCCTTAAATTTTTTAAAGTCAACTTTGATGGGGAAAAGGTTCCCCAATATCACATTATTTTGCAGTTACTGATTCATGTTTCACTTTAAAATATCAAGATGACAAGTATTCTAAGGCACAGCAGTATTATGAACAAGACTCTATCCACTGCAAATGCTGAAAAAAGGCTTTACGATAATTTTACTGGCAGCCAGACCAGCAGACATGCAGACTGTGTGTGCATGGTTTATTTCATTTTTTAAGCTTTTAAGAAAGAGCACTCTCACAAGCAAATCAATAAAAAAAAAAAAAAAAACCTTCACAGAGGACCCATGGCCGACAGTTTGAGGCCTGTAAATTTGGAAGAATACCACAGAAATACTGAAATTCACTGCAGTTTCATCCTGCCTTTGAAAACAGCCACAGACTAGCTCCCAGAAGACAGGCTCTTATCCACCTTGCTACTCCTCGTGTGGTCAGAATTAACACACTTCATGCAGAGCACATCACACCGGGCAATTACCAACCAGCATTGACTTTGCTAAAAGATCTTTAATAATCCAGGCTTTTTACTATAAAAGCTCTCATTAGTATCCCAGCTCTCTTTGCTTGTTCAGTGTGCCTGGTCACTTACACAAGGATGAGCAAAAACTGTGGACTTGACTCATCCTTCCCAGCCCTGTCTCCCAGGGAGCTGCTCATGTCTCTGCAGCGTGATACCATCACACTGGCCCACCAGGTTTAAAATTAGCCAAGCCCTGGCGAGCTGTGGGTAACCTTCCGACAAGGTTAGCCAGCAAAGCCGGAGAGCGACATTAATAAGAAGCCAAGTGGAGCCTTTCAACAAGGCCATCAAGGGTCGCTCGGAAGCCTGGCCGTCTGGGAGCAGGATTGGGGTGAACGGGGCAGCATGGGAAGAGGCTGACTTAGGCTCTTATTTTTATCCCACCAAGGCGGCAGCTTCCTTTACAGGCAATAAACACGACCTCTACAGGTTTAAATTCAACATATTTGCCCACAAACTGCTCAGTTAATTCTTTAAATCTTTAATTGGATTGCTAAAATATATTTCTGGAATTGCTCTCATTATAAAGTTGATACCCATAGATAATAACAGGAACACAGAGAAACATACACAGGAGAAAATAAATGTGCCTTACTATCCACACAGATAACAATCAGTGTTAATCAGGCATTCTGATGTGTTTTCGTTCACTAATCTGTTCTTCATCCTAGGGCTGGGGGGGTTTTATTGCCTACGTACTATTTCACATTCAGCATTTTCCAGAGTCTTGATAGTCTCTGCATCCATGACTTTAAGAGGTACATAGTATTTCAGATTGTACATCTACTATCATTTATTTCTTCACAGTTCGGCATCCAGATTTTGCCCAATTTGTTCTTGTAGCAAACATAATCATTTCCTAAGGACATATTCCTAAATCCAGGGACATCAACAATTTGAAGCCTACTGGTACAGACTGGGGACACCCAACAAGACAGGGTCTGTATGCCTCCCACACTTACATTAAGCATGTTGTGAATAAGTGAGCAGGTCTCAGTGATTTTCAACTAGCCTTAAATTTTAACGTGACACTTTCCAAGCAAGGGATTAAAAAAAAAAAAAAAAAAGACAAGCAAGGAGCCTATCAACCCCTCTGACTACCTGTCAGAGGCACTGCAGTGCTGACCCTATGCCCTCACCCAAGAGCACTCCCTGGGCAGCCATGCTGGCTGCTCACAAAACTGAAATACTGTCACAACAGCAGGCCAAGAGCAGTGCCCCAAACTCTATGAATGCCCACTCTCTCCCAGCTTCCGAGGTCCTTCCACTAGTCAACAGGATCTTGGTAAATGTCTGGTGCACCTCGGGCCTCTAGTAATTTCTGTTGTGTCAATACCCTTCCCAGTTGGATGTTCAATATTTTAAATATCACCTCTGTCCACAGGGAATTTGTAACTTGAGCTGCTTTTTAAGCCAGGCAACCGTGATACATGTCTGTAATCCTAGCACTCTGGAAGGTTCAGACAGGAGGATCATCAGTTCTAGCCCAATCCTGGACAACTTGATGATTTAGCAAGAGCCTATCTCAAAAATAAAAAATAAAAAAGGCTGGGGATGTAGCTCAGTGGGTTAGGGTCAGGAAAATCACCAAGACCACCCCAAAATATAAAAATTTTTTAAAAGTTTTAAAATTTCCAACCAACCTTTGGAAACCACTGTGAAAAATCTTAATTATTATCCCTTCAACACTGCTTCCTACATTCCTCCAATTTGTTAATATTTTATCTTTAAAACTTAAAATGACAATTATTAGAAAGTATTTACCAAGATGTCTGGAAGGAGACCATTTCTATTAATTTACTCTCTACACATCACAGTGAAATGGATTAGACAAAAAGATGAACTTTACAATCCTAAGAATGAATCATAAGCACAAATACCAATGGCACTGTTACACCAAGGTTCTGCTTAAATGCCAGGTGACTTCAAGGAACTCAGGGACCATCAACTGTATTCTCAGCAAGCTAAAGCAAAAATAGTAATAAAATGTTAAAAAATCAGATAGAAACTAGCCTTGCGCCTGGACCAGGGTTGTATACTTACCTGTGATATGTACACAAGCAGCATCTACTGAGTGCTTCCCTGGGCTAGGTATACTACTATGCACCTACAAACACCATTTCACCTTTAGCTCTCTTTGTTAAGCTCAGTTATTTTCCATGGAAGGCCACAGATAACTACTACATGGACAGAGTTTCATTTCCTCTGAATGTTTTTATCCATCCTCTGGCAGGGATGCCAAGGCAGGAAAATCAGCCAAGAAAGAGAAGAGGGACAAACAAGGGGCCTGTATAATCAGACTTTGAAAATCAAGAAGGTGCTAGTCTGGGCTCATTATAGCACTGTCCAGGCAAGTGGGGAGGTCGCACCCCAAGCTGGAAAAAGCTCAAAGACAATACTCACCCACATCTCCATTTTTGAAGAATCTACTCCTCATCTGAAGACACTGTGGGAGCTAGAAGTGAGATCCAGATTCTATGCTAAATCAGTAAGATTCCAACTGACAGAGCAAAGGATGTGTTGTATTGGGTTCATGAAATCAAACATAATAGCAAAAGTTTAAGGAAATACCAGGCCAGGGATATAGCTCAGCGGTATAAGTACTTGCCTGGTAAGCACAAAGTCCTGCATTCAATTCCTGGTAACCAAAAAAATAAAATTAAATTAATATTCACAGCCAACATTTACTCAACTCTGTATATGAGGAATGGGGCCTAGGACTTACATTTTGGAAGTTTTATTTTTATTTTTATTTAGTTAGTTTTTGTTTGTTTGTTTTTGAGACAGTGTCTTGCTATGTTGCTCAAGCTGGCCTTGAACTCACTATGTAACCCAGGCTGGCCTCAAACCCACAGGTGATGCTTTTGCCTCAGCCTCTTGACTACTGGGACTACAGGCATGCATTACCACACCCGGGGGGAAGTTTTGCTTTTACTTTTGAATAACAGAATATAGAGGGTAAATATGATGTTTCAATACATGTATAGATTGTAGAATGATGGAGTAAGCTAATTCACATACACTTCACCTCAAATATTGATCATTTCTTTGTGGTGAAAACATTTTAAAATCTTCTCTTTTAGTTACTTTGAAATATACACTCCTAACTCTGTTCTCTAAGCTGTACATCAGATACCAGTACTTATTCCTCCTGTCCTAACTGAAACTTTATGCCCTTTCACTAATCTATGCCCTTGCACCACCTACCTGTTTCCCATTGGTAACCACCATTCTACTCTACTCTCAACATTTTTTTGACTCTAGAACATTACTTTTATTATTTTATTTAGTCCTCATCACAATGTGATAGACATAATATCACTACCTCCATTACTTAGAAAAAGGAAATTAAGTTTAAAAACATTACTGTATTTGTCCAAAACTATCCCATAAGTCAGTGGTCAAACTAAAATTCAAATCTAGATTCTATCATCCCTTGAGATCAAGGCCTAACTGTAATAATGCAGTAGTAAACCTCCTATCACTGGAGGTAATCAAGGAATAGCTATGAAACCTTAACAGCAATGCTGCAGAGAGGCCCAAAGCGGGAGAAGGAAGTAAGGAAAGACCCACTCCACCCTCTGATCTATGAAGGGAGAAAACAAACTGCCCACTGCAGGGGCTTGGCTTTGCGTTAGGTGCCACTCTGCTTTTTTGCTTTCAAAAGGCAGCTGACAAACAAGGTTGCTGTGGAATCCAGCCTCTGGCCACTGTTCCCTGCAGAGCTGGCACGTGGCAAAAGCCATGCTTCTTTCTGCTGCTCCCAAGCACAATGGCCAGACTTGGCACTGCAGGTGGGGAAAGGGTTCCCGCCCTTCTTTGAATTCCCTGCACCTGCGCTTTTCTCCAACACAAAACTAACATCTGTGATAATTAAACAATTCACATTTACTTTGGAAGACACCAGGAACACAACCAGAAAAGGAAATGAATGGAAATTCACACAAGAATAAGCATACGGAAGGAGACAAGCGGCACACTTAGGTGTTATTTTAAACCTCCTAAGCAGCAAACCTTTAAAGACAACAATCCTGTCTGCAGAAGTGAATGGACTTAGGGATGGTGCTGGGGGAGGTGGGATGGGAAGATCCAATTAGTCACACTTACTGAGCCCCTGGAAAGACTTGAATTCTTTTACCTACTTAATCCTGGCTCTAGAAATCTACCAAAAAGACAAAATCCCACGGAATATATACGTATATATGCATAAAAGTGTACAATGCAGAATCATCTATAATACTATAAGTAGAAGAATGACTAATAAAATCAGAATACATACATGTAAAAACAAAGTGGGCACTCATTTACAAGAACAACTAAGAAGAACAAACTGAAACATGAAAGAAAACTTAAACAATACCAGTATTACGTTTTGAACAGCAAGGTATGTACTTACTTAGCATGTGAGGCCCTGGCTTCAATCTCCAGCACCAAAATAAATAAATAAAATCTATTGTGAACCTAACTTCAGTTTTATACATGTAGCTACATAAAGTGAAATTAAAAAGGAAATAGCTAAGTTCCATGTTAGGAAAGTGACATTACAGGTTTTTGTTTCATACTTTTTCACCCATGTTTTTGTAATTTTAAAAAAAGATTCCATTTTTTAAAGAAATGTTAAGTAAATCTCATACATAAAGTTGAGATGTCCAACCACTGGAACACAAAAACAAAACACTTAAGAGATCAGAGAGACGTGAATATTTGAACCCTTCTCCAGGACCTACCGGGCCAGTCTCCAGCTTTATGGGTAGTCCCAACTGTCAAACACACACAGGCACTGCAGCCCCCTTCAGGTAGACAGGAGGCTTGATGTACCCACCAAACATTACGAAGCAATACTAGTCCCAGAACTTATAGAGTGCACACTCTCATTCCGCATCTGGCTACGTTCTAAGCAATCTCTTTACAATTATAGGACAAAAGCATTATCATTACTCTCATTTTAGAGATGAGGAAACCAAGACAGAAAGAGAAAACTGCTCCACATCACTGAAGCAAGAGGCAGAGCCAGGACTGCAATGCAGACAGTCTGACTCAAGTCTACATTGAAAGCTACCACATCAGACTGCTTACACGTAGAGCCAAGACCACCACCACTGCTATGTTCTTCCTCTTGTCTGAAATGTCTTTCCTCCCCTCGATCACCAATAAAGCTCTGACACCTACTTCTGGATTTAAACTCAATGGAGAAGCCTTCCAAGGATCTCCTATGAACCATTTGTTTGTTTCCGTCATATTTTCCCAGAAATTTATATATTTAACTACTCTTTCAGCAATACATATTGCTTAATAACTGAAAGTGCCTACCCTCCCTGGGTGGAAAGTAGAGACAGGTGTTCTTCGTATCTCCGGTGACTAGACTGATGTCTGGCACCTAAGGAAAGAATCTCAATAAAGGAACCAGAGAACTAATTAATGTGTTGGTCGGTGAATATTTCATACACATTTGGGGTTAAAATAATAAGGCCTTGACTATTACACAGTCTTTAAAAAGGCAATTTTGACAAATGCTACAACACAGATAAAATCCTGAAGAGACAATGCTAAGTAAAATAAGCTGGTCATAAAAAGACAAACACAGTATGATTCCAGGGATATCATAGATATAGAGTTGTCAAACTCATAAGGACAGTTAGTAGAATAGTCCTTGCAGGGACTGGAGGGTTAAGTAGGTACTGAATTTCAATTTTAGACATGAAAAGAGTTCTGTGGACGGATGACAGAAGAAATGCTATACAAGTACAACACAATGATGTGAATGATAGCACAATAATGTGAGTGGACTCAATGCCAGAGAAATGTGCACTTAAAAATCGTTAAGATGCTAAACTTACATGTACTATACCACAATTTAAACAAGATAGACTGACAGATTACAGTGGCATCTCTAAACTAAGAAATCATATCAGGTCAAACCAATAGCTGCAGTGCCTTCTAAACACAGCTCAGTACCGGAAGGTGCAACATCTAATAGACGCTTTACCTATGCACAGCTGTGGTGTGCATCTGTCCAAGCGTCCTCTCATCCCAACAGAAATACTCTTCCATGGAGCATTCCAGGATACTCACATCCCTCTGGACAGCCCTGCTTCATGGTCCAATCATAGTGTGGCCTCATATTAGGGCACCTTCGTAACCTGCAGTAAGTTGGCTTTTCCAGTGTCCAGCTCAGAAAGAAGCACCCTGGTGTCACTAGGGTGTTTGCTCAGGACCTAGCACCTTTCATAAATAGGGAATCAACACATGAACAGCTGACAGGGAGAGGCTGAGTACTGCCCTGGTTTCTACAGCTCACCTTAAGAAGTACTAAGAGGGCTGGGGATATAGCTCAGCAGCGTAAGCGCCTGCCTGACAAGTGCAAGGTCCTGAGTTCGATTCCCAGTACCAAAAAAAAAAAGTATGAAACTTCTTGGGCTGGGTAAAGATTTAGCTCAGCGGCACAACGCCTGCCTGTTAAGCGCGAGGTTGTGAGTTCGATTTCCGATACCGGAAAAAAAAAAAACAACAAAGAAGTGCTAAGAAAGGCCAAGAATGACCCACAGAAAATGGGAAGATTTACTACTCCGAATATGAAAGGAAAAGAATCTAACTGCAGATGAGTCCCAGACAGGTCCCTGCCATCTTCACTGTTAGAGAAAGATCTGTGAACAAGGTGACTTCCAGAAAATATACCCCACAGAGTTAAAGCTTCAGCCAATCTTCTGAGAGCCCGGGGTGAAGACTCAGGTGCCAGACACAGTGCGTCTTCAAACAGTCTTGAGGTCAAAGGGAGTATTTTCCTCTTCGCAGGAACAGAAGTTTAAATTGCAGTTTGATCCATTGTCAGGGCACCTATTCTTCAGGCTAAAATTAGAAAACATTTTTACAGCTGCTAAATCTTCATCGATATTAGAAGTCAGCTCCAAAGGTACTGGGCCAGTAATTGCTTTTCTTCGCCGGTTCCATTTTCCATTCTGAGAGGCAGCTGGTACTATAGGCGTAGCATTTCTTCTTCTACATGTTTCTGCTATACAAATTACTTAATCATCCCTAACACTCTTCTACTATACATTCCTACAAGTTTACTCTTGTTTTAACAAATTTTTGAATCAGCTGAGCAAAGTATATTTCCCTCCCACCCCCCAACTAATGAATAAACAGTAAGGCAATGTTAAAAGGCATGCATAAACCAGGCTCATCCAGATGTGAACCGTGCCATGCGGGAGGAGCACAGCCACCTTCCTGCACCACTGAGGGCAAGCCACTGAGATGGTCATCCCGGAACCCCTGCTCATTAAGCCAGGTTGCACAAACCTTAGGTTCTGAGTCACACTCAAACAGGTAAAGGTCATCTCAAGAGCTGACACAGGCGCTGAGACGCAAAGTGCACTTTTAATATAGATAGTGATTTTTTTTGTATGTTTTTCACTCAAACAGACATCCTTATTGAGAGAGTTTTGTGAATTATGGAGTCAGATATATAAACACAAAATCTGACTCCCGGAGCTTAACAAATATCAAACAGTAATATAACTTTGAGCAATTCCTTTTTCTCTTCACCTTAGACCTCAGTCTCCTCATTTGCAAACAAGAGAGCTTGAAATATGACTTTCAGTTAGCTTTCAATTTTATTTCTACCCCATTCACCTGTTCATCAAAATAAGCAGACTTCCTGCCTACTCAGGGGTGCAATGCCCACAAGTTAAATGCTTTTGAAGTTCCATAAAATATTACTGACCACGTTAAATGAATGCACATTCAAACACCACTTTTTATGCTAAAGAAGCAACTACTTCTGACAAAATAAAAGACAGCGTACCTTTATAGCCACCTATCTAAAGGCATTTTTCAGAACTACATCTTATAAAAAAATTATAAGCCCATTTTTAAGGTAAAAATGTATTTTCACATTTATAATGACTTAATTAAAAGAAACAAAATTCATTTGGGAAGTTCAATGACATTTCCTGCTTGTCTTTGTAATTTCTGCTTTACCTTTGGTATTGTGCCAGGGTAAGAATCAAAAACAAAGGTTCCAGTTAGAGTCCATTAGACTCCATCTGACCTTCGAGTTGGATAAAATATCTAAATTTGAGCCAGGCCTGGGGTCACATGCCTATGATCCTAGCACTCTGGGAGGCCAAGGCAGGAATATTTCAAGTTCAAATCCAGCTCAGGCAACTGAGCGAATCAGCGAGACCCCGTCTCAAAATTTTAAAAATTAAGAGGGCTTGGGATTTAGGTCAGTGGAAGGACCTCAGTTCAATTCTTGGTATACCCCCCCAAAAGAAAACCCTAAATTTAACTGACATATTCAAGCATCATTCAAGCTTTGAAGATTCTACCTGTATATGATACTTAGAATGATGAATATTCACAAATTAGAATACAGTTCTTAATTTGCATAGATTAAGACCAATCATTAAATTGTATCTTCACAGAAAGAGCAGATAACCACTTCTGTCCCCTTTATAACAATTCTTATATTCAGCAAAATATATGAAATCTTAAATCCAAATGATATTTCAAATTATTTTTCTTCTGTAAAGAAATTCACTTTATTTTTAAGGTACATTGCTACCAAGCAAACCTATTTGCCTAAATTGTTTTAGGTAAGGAAATAGCCAAAACAACAGGGAAAAATAACCACTGGTCTTAAAAGCTATAAACATGTCCTCATATTCCAGTTTTGAATAAAATATACAGTACACGAGAGGAAAGACAGGGTGGATTTGGAATGGGAGGACATTATGTGTTGAATCACAGAGGCATCTGAGAGGCAAACTATTTTCCAGAGCAAATAATTACCACAATCATATTAATATTCAAGAGATTTCTGTTCACAACTCACACACACTGACAAAGTGCTTGGGGGACTGCCTTACTCACTTCAATAGACCTCTAGCTGTAGGATCAAACATGGCTCTCCAGTGCCCACATCCTAGAGGACTGACTGAGACACAGAATAGGCACCTGGGTTGCTCACAACTTTGCTGGGTGTCACAAAACACATGCAAGCATTCAGTTAGCTTTCAACAGGGCTGCAGCCAACTTCAGGCCAAGCTTTGTGCTGAAGAGATGGATAAGTGACAAACAGACTCCTCCCTCAAAGATCTCTGTCCAGCGGGAGGCAGATCCATCAACAGATGATGCTAACGCATCCCTGTAAGTGGAGTGACAGAAACATGTACCGGGAATGTAGGGAGCCGTGCAGCCGATGCTGGGGCCGGAGGATATGTACGTGTCAGCATAGGTCAAGCATCTCTCTGGTCACAGCTGTAAGCCCAGAATCCGGAACAGAGTGTAGCACATAAGCGCGCACAAGAAAAAGCAGGATTGAAAGAGGCAGGGACAGAAAGCAAGCGATTGCACAGCCCTCACCGAGGGATCTGAATGTACACTCTGCCACTTGCGGCTGTGTGCTCCTCCACAGGGTGTGACAAAATGACAAACATAGGAGGGTGGCTCTACCAAAGGAGTTAATGCCAATCCCTGCTCTTGGGAAGACTACAGTTTGCCCAGTCCAATCTTCTGACCAGGGCAGAGATCAGGGATGGCCTAAAACCACAGCAGTGGCATAAGACTTTCTTTTTTCTGCTTTTTCCTTCTCCTTTTCTAATCCTTCCTGTAGTAACCCCTTTTTCAGTGCCAACTGAGAAAAAACTCACAATGAATGAATCAAAAAGGAACCGAGGGGAGGAAGGGAGAGGGAAAGAGAATCCCTGGCTGACTACGGAGAATGGAAAAGATGATGACCATCCTGTGGCATGGAAGCCCTCAGTATTTCTAAACTGGAAAGAGCGAGAGGAAAAGTCCTGAGCTAGACACACAGAAGGTTCCCATTTCTGCCTGGTCTACTGCTCTTCTGGACTGCCTCAGATTCCTGACAATTAGTCTGAGTTATTTTTCCCCCCGTCTTCTTACTTTATTTTTTTACTAAACTAAAAAACTTGGAGGATATTAACACTGGATCAACACACAAAAAGTAGACTAAGCTAGTTTTAATAATTTTAGATCTCCTAATTTCTTAAAAGATACATATGAGTTTCTGTGTACCAGTAGAGCTGTAGCTGAAGCTGCACATGTGTTTATGTGTATGTTCATTCACACACTGATGTCTGTCATTTGACGAAGCAAGCATTAGGTATGCATCCATATGCAATATGCAGTCGCCTTCTCAGTGCTGAGCGAACTAGAACAGACACCAGCACACCACAGAAGAGAGATGAAGAGGTAAAGTATGCATCCACCTCAAGCACCCGCAAGCTTGCACTGTACACCTGACAAGGTTCCACCTAACAAAAAAGCTGCTAAAATTCCCAAGGAATCACTGTGCACGGCTGGAGGGACTCAAACTTCCTATAGACAGAGCAGGCCAGCAGAAACCAGAGAGCAGAAACTGGAAGCAAGGGGCTTGGGAAAGATCACAACTACACCAAATCCCACAAAGGCCACTGCATTTACCTACAAGCAGCTGCGTAGGACTTTGCCTGACACTGTCTTCAGTGTGTTCCACAATCCAAGGAGAGAAGAACAGTGATCCTTCTCTCCTGCAGGCAAAGGACCTGTGACTCAGAAATGCTGATTCCCCATCCCCCTAAACCTGTTCATCTCAGAAAATGGAGACAGGTAAGACCCTTCTTTGTGGGCACAATTTAACATAATTGTCAGATGTGAGATAGCTGGTTTCTGGTCATCAACTCTCCTAGCAAGTATCTTTGCCTCTGCCATTCATTCATTTTTTCCCAACTGTGTATTTCAATGCCTTGGGCATCCACCCATGTGCCTTGAGCAAAACTCCACTTCTCGCCCTCTGGAAGACACCAAGATTCAGCCCAAGAATTAGCTCAACACCATTCAACCCTGAGTACCATCAAAGGAGCGTTTAAATTTGTCTTTACCACAATAAAGAACAAAAATGATCAAGATCCAGTGAGTATATGTACCAATTCCCCAATTTGAAGGTAATCATTATGTAACATACACACTAATAAAAAAAACACATAAGTTCCTCTTTCTTACAATACTACCTCTGTTACCCAAGACTGACCAGTATTTTGTCTCTCCATCCTTACTGTAAACTCCTCACCAAGACCTTGACCTTAGAATTCTCTACACTCTTCATCACTGTGTTACTCACTACCACAATCCTCAATTCTTAGCGTTAAATCAAAACATTACCTGGCAACATTACCTGGGTATACACCAGGTCATGTCTGAAAGCAGGGCTTGAGTTTTAAAGAGAAATAGTAGGACATAGTTGCAACCTTCAAATAATTCACAAGCAAGGAAGACTGAGCTGTAAATGACTGCTGGGATTTGCTGAATCATTTAACACTGGAATTTACCAGTGACTTGGAGTTGGAAGGAATTGTAACTATGTTCTGTTCCTGATACCATCTCAAAGGATATAATGACCGGCTGACTTTAACAAGGTGGAAATTTAATAAGGATAAATGTCAAGTCATGCACTTAAGAAAACAAATCAACTCACAAGCTAGGATGGAGAAGATCATGTGAGAAAGTCTTAAGGGATTGGGGTGCCCACAAGCTCAGTGACTCAGTATGATGAGGCTGCTATAAACACTAATGCAGTATCAGGCATCCCTGGTTAGAAATGAGGGATGGAGAGGAAGGAAAGCAGCTCAGCTCTGGGCCCCAGAGACTAAAGAATGGTGACTAGTGAAAAATGAGCATGTATTTGAAAGAGTAAACAGGACACATATGAAGCCACATCCAAAGAGAATGGGGATAGTAAGGGTGGACAGTGAATGCTTTAGAGACCCATGGGAGTTAGCTAGAGTCCTGAACTTTATTATTCCACACCTAGGATTGCACAGCAGACCTACATTTCATCTAAACTATAAGGCAGAGATTAACTTACAAGGGTATTTATTATAGCATGGCTTATAACTGCCAAAGAGTGGAAGGGAACAGGCAAAACATCTAACAGAAGGGAATAATTTACACATTCTAATATGAAATTATGTTATAAAAAACAGCATTAAATATTTATTGACATGAAAGATTCAATAAAATTATTTATTCCCCCCAAATGACAAAATAATATCACAAATAACAGCATTAAAAATACATACCTCAGTACAGCAATACATACTTCAAAGGCTGCACTGAAAACAGCCTGGTCAGGAGCAGTAGCACATGACTGTAATTCCAGATATTCAAGAGGCTGAGGCAAGAAGATTACAAATTCAAGTCCTGCCTGGGCACTCAACAAGAGCCTCTTTCAAAATAAAAACAGACTAGGGATGTAGCTCTGGGTTCAATCCCCAGTACAAGGGGAGGAGGGGGACACCCATGGGATGACCCCAATCTGAAAGGCTCTGAAAGGCTCTGAAAGGCTATGTGGCATAAAGCTAATCAACCCTAGGCGGGCGTGGTGGCACACTCCTGTAATCCCAGCACCCAGGAGGCTGAGGCAGTAGTATCTTTGAAAGTTTGAGACCAGCCTGGGCTACAAAGTGAGCTCAGGCCAGCCTGAACTGCACAGCAACACCCTACTGCAAAAAAAAAACTAATCAACCCTAATTATCTATTAGTGCAGAAATGATAGATGGCTGTAATTTTTTCACTTTTGCTTCTCTATTTTCTCAGTCTCTCATAATGGATATACATTAGAAATATGGTTAAAAAATAATTTTAGATTTTTCAGAAGAAAAATTCTGAATGGCCTAGTTAAATCATAAGAGGAATCAGGCTTATGCCACATGGTTCCATTAGAGGACAGGGAAAAATTAAGATTCGTGGGGAAAGAGTCTAAGAGCCCCCCTCATCTTATCTCAATTTAAGAAAATGGTCTATAAGTGACAGTCTTTAGAGTAGTAAGTTCCTCATCAAAAGAGCTGTGCCTCTGAGACATAGTAAAACTATCTGCAATGCAGTGTAGGAGAGGGCCCTGTGGTGTCACACTCCACAGGGTAGCTTCTCCTAAATGATCTTTAAGGTTCCACTCATCTATACACTATAATCCCTTCACACTACCTGGGCCTACTCTGCTCCAGAACTCACCATACCGCTCTTTCTGTCCTATAAGTTCAAATCCTCAGTCCAGCTATTAAGATCTACCTCTCTACTGCCTCACCAAATCAGATCAAATAAGTATAGCTAAAAGAAAAACTCAACTGAGAATCAAGTTTCAAGTCCTGGTGGTACCCCTGCAAAGAATACAGCCCTTAGACAAGTGACTTTACCTCTAGGAGCCTCCATTTCCTCAACTTACAGTTGAGGAAATTTGTTCCACCCCAAGAATCTAAAAGATGAAGCCCAATGAGCACTCTGCAAACCATAAAGTGCTTTACAAGCAAGAGATGGTTTATCCCTCTGGTGCAGCCCTAAGTGGTAACTGGTACATGGTGGCTACTTAATTAATGTTTTATCAGTGATAAATGAATATTACTTTGACTCAGCATGATGAACTAACAGGTGTGCCAATATGCATTAATAAGAAAGGAGGGGAATTGCCGTCAGATATGTTGGACCTGGTAACCTCCAGTGATATAAAACTGGTTGCCTTAGTGAAAAACATTGCAGTACCTTTGAAGGCTGTGGATCGACAGCACAGGGATGTAACAGGCCACACATCTCAACCTTACTCATTCTGGCACGCCTTCTTTTCCAGGGTATCTCTTAAGACAATGAGCTGGCAACTTACGTTGAGAAACAGGGACCTGGGGCATTCTCTACCGTGACAGCATTTAAGAAGAAATTGGATGGCCAACTCTCAGCAAGACTTAGGGATCTCACTGGGTCGGAACCAGACACAACTAATTCCAAGAGCCCACAAGATTCTATCCTGTGGTTCAAGTTCCTCATCTAAGAAAAAGCCTTTCACTCCTACTGCTTATTGTACCACAGCATAGTAACAAGTAGTTTTTTCTCCAGATGAGGACAGGTCTTGATTTTTTTCTGCATGTCTACAAATTTCCTCCAAATAAGGATCCAGCCTTCCATCTTTACCCACAATCCCTAGTGCATGCCGGGTATTCACTGAAGATTTCATGATGATTGGCTTCAACCCTAACAGCACCCTGCTGAGATGGGTGAGCTAGCACTACTGGCATCACTCGGAAAGTTCATGAAATGCAGACCTTAGACCTGAGCCTGTCCCAAAGCCACTAAATCAGAATCCGCCGCTTAACAAGATGCCCAGATGATGCCTATCTACTCACAAAGCGATGCTGACACTATTGCTCCACTGACTTCCCCCAGAAGCGTGTAGAAGGGCTGCAGAACTCTGATCCAAAATGATCAGAAGGCCCAGAACAAGGCCTCATTCGTTCATTTGCTCATTCACATACTCAAGAACTGTATATTAAGTTCTCAGTTATTCCAGTCACTGAAGGGTAAGGCTCCTTTAATATTAGACAGAATCACTCGTTATAGCTGTCTGTTCTCAGAATTCATCTAAAAACAATTTAAGTGCCTCTGAATTCCAGCTCCTTAAATGTGTTGCAGGTGTCAGGGCTAATACCTCTTCACAAAGCATCCTAGACACCACCCACACAACAGCCAGACCCAGTGGTTTGGGCAGAGACCCTTTCTATTTCTGCAGGTGCTAAATTCCAAAAATGCTTTTTCTTATAAAGCATGGCAAGAATTCTACACTTAAGGAACCCAAGAGGTTAACCAAGGGCTTTATTTTTCTCTGGGGAGAAAAGAGACTAAAGAACCTCTCACGGAGAGGTTTACATTTTTAAAATGTATTTATTTTATCAACTGCATGCTTGCAAGTCAAACATCTCCTCAAAGACATTTTGCAGACAGATATTCTGGGAACACACTGGAGGCAGCTTATTTATCTGCCTCTATTACAAGACTAGCCCAAAGGGATGAGTATCAGATGCTATCTCCCACTGAAATAACTGACTGCCTGTCTGCCAACCCTATGCCAGGTCACAGCTACCTCAAATATCCCTCCTTCAGTCCTGCAAAACTGCCTCTCTGCCCCCGGCCTTATAAGAGTCTTCTAGCTAGCCCTTTGCACCCTATCAGGAAGAAGTGTAGTTAATATACAGATGCAATATTCATACTGAACACTGTCACCGCAATGGCAATCCTTGGGGATGGGTAGGATACTAGCTAAACACAGCTCCCTGGTCTCACTATGCAAAAGGGAATGACGAAATGAGTACCCCATACTCCAGGTAGTTACAATTATCCCTTAGCTCCCTCCTTTGCTGTCTTCAATGAAGTCATCTTTTAAATCACAGGATTTAACAATTAGGAGCATCTCCATCTTGGCCTGGTCACACTGTGTACCCCTGACAGAGAGCATCTTAAGGGCAGGGGCTAGGTCCTGCTCATCAGAGTGTCCCTGCAGTTCAACAGACCCCTGACCCATACACATTTCCAGGAAATAGAAGTAAAACTGCAATTTATTCATCAAGCATTTATTTAATGAGTTTCAGGAATACACGATGAAATGCTTGAAGGCAAAAAAAAAAAAAAAAAAAAGACATTCTTGCTGGCCTTTTGAGACTAAACAAAACAAAGAACAAGAACTAGGAAAGCCTAGATAGATACAGACTTCAATGTAAGAGGCAAGGGAATTCCTGGAGCACAGCAAGCCAAGCACAACAGAGCAGGAATTTTCTTATCCACAGCATCTCACACAGATCTGCCCTGTAATTCATTGTGCACTGAAGGCATTTCCCACACTCCAAATTCTCGTTCTGTGAGCGACCAAGCTTCTGGTCTGAGTTTGGAAGGAACAGAGCACAGTATGGTATCTACTGTGCTAAGCCTGAACTGTTTTTATTACAAAAGGAACCACAGCTCTTAATGATGTATGCTTTATACTTAACTTTTTCTAAAAATGCTCCTTTATAGGAATTTTAACTTTATTCTCCACTAGACTGTATGTGTATGTTAGTTAAGGTCATGCAAGGAGGCTCAGGGATGCAAAAAGCTTCCACAGATTGTGCCCCAGGGAAGATCCCTTCTCTGCACCCTAAAACTGAGCCCAGTCACCAACCCTCTGCTGGCTCACTTTCTCCACCCCCACCCACCATCCACAGAAACACCTGCATCACACACATCATCTCGTATTTTCTAATAGCCTCGACTTAAAACGCATGAAGAAACAGGTGAAATTAATTCCAGTAACTTATTAGCCCAAAAATTATCATATAAACCTGTGGTGGATATAAACAAGATTGTTAATGAACTATTTTCATTCTCTTTTTCTGGTACTAAGTCCTCAAAATCCAACAGTCGCTTTTCCCTTCTGGTGAATCTCAGTTTGGGCTTCCAGGGTGCTTCACGGCGCCCAGGGCTGATGGCTCCAGTACAGCACAGTGTGAGCCTACAGGGAACAACACGGTCTCACATCCTTGACTCTGTTTCCAAGCACAGGACACCTTTTTAGCGGCACCTTCTTTAGCTGGACTTGAGAAATGAGGTCCCAGCTTTCACTCAAGACCGGCTCCCCATTTTTAAACAGTGTCCATCAGCATGCTTCCAGTCTCCTGGGAGGTACTGCTTCTTCAAGGAATCACCCCAACTAACTCCCCCAGTTACGCATGCCCCAAGCTACCCTGACTGCACTCATCCCTCCTATCCACTGCTCTGTTCCTTGGAGACAGGCCTGTGTGAGTTTCATTCACAGCCTAACCCTGTCACTCAGCCCAGCACTGGCTCAGTCACTGTTTGTCGGCTGCATGGGAGGATAGGTGGATAAATGGACTCCTCCTAACACAAAATCCCTCTCAGTGGGCCATAGTTTCCTCATCTGTGAAATCTCCCTGCCTCCTTTTGGCTCTGCAAGTCAGTCAGGCCTTGCACAGGGATCTGTGCTACTTACACCAGGTGACTGGGCCAGCTGTATATTTACATTCAGTCCTCCTGCACACCCAGCCCTGCCAGGAGTTTGACCCAGAAAAGAAAACTTTAGACTGTGCTTTAGTGATTATTTATCTGAACCAGTGCAGACTTTTTTGTTAAGTCTTGAGAAAATATCCTGTGAACTTCCTGCTATTCTACTACACTACAGAATGTATATATCATCTCACCTTTTTTTGCAGGGGAGGGAGTGTCTGGGGATTGAACCCATGGCCTTCACGCTGAGCTATATCCCTATCTATCTATCTATTTATTATTATTGATCTTGAGACAGGGTCTCACTAAGTTGTGAAATTGTCCAGGCTGGGCTCAAATTTTTGATCCTTCCACCTTAAATTTTCCACCTTCCACCCAGAGCGCTACGATTACAGGCATGCACCACTATGCCCAGCTCCTCTCACATAACTCTTAAAGAGCTTATCTGCCCAGCTGTTTCTATAAAGAAAATGTTGCACTTTGTCCTTAATGAATAAATATGAAAGATCATGAGGTCAGGTTTCTGGATTCCACGGTCTGGGTTTTTAATCACCACTGCCTTCACATATGAGAGAGAACATGTTATTTTACCTCTACATGCCTCCAATTCCTCATCCCCAGAACGGGGAAAACAAGGTATGCAATTCACAAAGTTGTTTTAATGCCAAGACTGCCTTGTGCCTGTGAAAGTGGGAAGACAGGGCAACTCAAAACCCATACAGCCACCACCAAGGCGCCGGATTGGGGAACTCAAAAGCCAGGAGCCCTGCATGCACTCCCAGAGTAAAACCGAACAGGCACAGGATATAGGGCTTCGCACAGCCAAGCCACCAAGCAGGGCCCCCAAAGAACGGTGGCCACACCAGGTGAACAGGCTCTGGTGCCTGCTCCCACCGGGAGAAGGCTGTGGGGGAGGGCTGCCTCCTGGAGACAAAGGAGGAACACAAAGGAGCCAGCCTTCCCAGGAAAGACGCAGAGCAAAGAGACTGGGCGTTCCCATCCCCAAAGGGCAGCCACTGGGCTGGAGCCCCTTCCTCTGGCAGGCCAGGTCAGGCCAGGCCAGGCCAGCCCAGGGAGGCAGAAGGAGGAGCATCATGCTTTTTCTTCCTTTCTTCCTCCTGTGTTTCAGAGGTGCCTGAACTTTCCCAAACTGGTTCTGCCCATTTCCAACAGGAACTAGACTTGCGTGTGCGCGCACACATTTTATTATTTCGGAAGAAAGCATTTGCAGTCAGAGAATGAGTCATCAGTAATCCTTGTCAATTTGCCAGCAGCCTGCCCCTCTTCATTACAAACGTAGAGATAAAAGCTCTTGCACTGCATTAGCTGGCATACGCCTCCACAGACAGCACAAATAAATTAATTGTGCCTCATCTCAAACAGCCCAAGAGGTGTGCGGGAGGGGGAAATGTGCTCCATCTTGTTTCATTAACAAATTAAACTGAAACAGAGCCACCACCGCTGTCTTCAGTACGTAGACCCAGTTATTCTGCCAGCTTCTGATTCTCCTAACAGGCAGTGCTAGGGAAGCATCACACAAGGAGAGAGTCTCTAAGCTGAAGAAACTGGAAGCTTGTGTCCTGGGCGGGGGCATCTCGCAGGGTCCATCTCGCTGATCACAGGGGCCACTGTAAGGCCAGACCTGTGTTTGGCATCACCTCTGAGAGCTTAGGGAACAATAGTCACCCAGCAATTGCTGGATGCTGCTGCAAAGGGGAGGGCGTTTCAATCATTTACCCCAGGGAAATAAACAAACCAGTTCGGTGGCCACGGTATGCACAGCAGATCGAGGGCGTTTGTCATCCAGCAGACTCTGTCATACTGCGGATGGTAAGCATACCAGAAAGAGCAAAGTTTTTCAGGACCAACTTGAAAAACAAGTCGGACTCCCCTGTACCACCAGCTAAGATTACACCCTCAAACACACCTTTCTAAGATTTCACGGGAGACGTTTGCTTTTCCAACACAGTCACAGGCAGTGTGTTACAATGGTGTGATTTTCTTCATCCTCTTTCCATACTGCGTAATTTGGGAGACCTGCACTTTATAGGTTGAAGGAGCATGAGTAAAAGTTGATCCTTTTACGTCTTATCTCCAAAAAGACAGAAACAGTGCTTATAAAGAAAGAGAGGAGATAGGAAATGGTGGGGATGGGACCAAAGAAGAATCTGAAAAGAAGAGGAAAAGACCCTCTACTCTCCAAATGCCACGCTATTAACTTGTAACCTATAAGGAAGTTAAGATTGCAAACAGCTAATCCAACCATAAAATATTCCAAAGTATTTGTTATACAGATGGACTCTGGGTTTAGTTCTGTTAGTTTAGTTTTCTAAGTATAAAATCCAAGAATTTGAAAAATTCTACACAGAAAATCTAACCGCAACCAAACAGGACTTGGCTAAAGAAAGTAGTTCAGTAAAATCTAAATAAAAGAGAGGCAGAGGAAAAAGAAGAAGAGGAAGAGGACAAGGAAGAAGAGGAAGGAGAAGGAGAAGAAGAAAGAGAAGGAAAAGGAAAAGAAGAAATAGAAATAGAAATAGAAATAAAGCCATATGCAATCCTTCCATCAGCCAAGAAAGACCAATTTAACAATGAGGCACCACTGAGCCAAACCTTCCTCAAAATTATAATATCTAATGCAGGCCAAGATGCTGAAATTGGTAGTTTCTTGCACTGCCGGTGGTATTGTAAAGTGTGGTACAACCCTTTTGGAAAGCAATTTAGCAATATCCATCAAGAAGGAAAAAAAATTATGCCCTTTAGCCCAGAAATCCTGCTTCTGGGAATTCACCCTAAGAAAATAATCAACAATAAAGATGAAGTTATATTTCAAAGTACCATTTATAATAGCACAAAACTGCAGAAAAAAAATCTAAATGTCCAATAATAGATGAATGGTTAAGTAAATTCAGCATGTGGGATGATAGATTGTAAAAGCATTAAAAATCATCTTGAAGACTATGTAACCATTTGGAAAGCATTTACTTAAGGTTTACTGAAAAGAACAGAATACAAAATTGAGTCTACATATGATTACAGCTCTATAGAAATATGTCGGCACACAGACAAGGGCTAAAAGTTAAAATGAAAACAGTTGTGTTGGGGTGCACAGCTCATGGGGGAGGGTTTTTTTCTTTTGCTTTTTTTTTTGTTTCCTTTATTGTGGTTATAGTATTTTTCGTGAAATAAAGAGAAATCACAGTATATATACAGCTGCTCAATCCACAAAGAATGAATCATAGATTTGGGAAATTTTATACTATTTTCTGGCATACACCAATCCCTAGCCCTAGAGGCTCTCTATCCCATCTTTGCCCATCCCTCCAATCACATCACTCACGCTAAGGAGGCTGACAGCAAACAGTGGCTCAAAGAAGCTGCCAGCATGAGACAGGAGGCAACCCCAAACTTCCACTGGGAAGCTCTGCTCCTCCTGCCCACTTTAGCTTTTAATTCCAAGGCTGCTTCTCTGCGAAATAGTTCCCTCCTCTTTCTCATTTTCTTCCAGTGTGAATCTGACACCGTTTGAGCCATGTGTGATTCAATGACCACCTGCAGCCAACTCACCTGAGCTGCAGGTTAAAGCCCCAGTGACCAGCCCACAACCACACTCTAGTGAATCAGAGTACATGAAAATGAGCCACTAGGATCCGAATATACCCAGCTAGCCTCCCCAGTGATTCTTACACAGAGATATTGTCTCCTGGGGGGGGGCGGGGGGGACACTTCTTTAGAAGCTTTCCTCAAATGAGTATTTAACTATAAAGTGATTAAATGTTTTAAATGGAAGAACAAGAGAAGGATCTGTTTCCTAGCACCTTTTTTTCTGTGAAGTAATTCCCAGGCTAACAGACATGATCCAATACCACTTGCCCTGTGCTCAGTGTAGCACTGGGAACATAACAGGTGTTCAAACATGCTTATTGAAAAAACAGGGGACTAGATGAGTAAGTGAGCTGGTAGACAGGCTCTGTACTCTCCTCTATTTAGTACTTGTTTGCAGATTTGTCTGTCTGCCCTTCTACAGGACGGGCTCCAGCATGTGGGGGTAGGCAAGCGTGCATGTCCTCCTTCTAGTTCTGAACAATATCCCCAGATGCTCTCCAATGCTACAACAGGGCCTGGACAGACTGTGTCCTTCCTTTGAAAGAGTGGTTGAATAAAAGAACAGCAGGCACTAGTAAGAGCCCCCAAAAATGACAGTGCTACTGGACCAAGTCACCTTATCAATAAAAGGATCCTCTTCCTACAGGAAAAGGACAAGAGCAACTAAGAAAAGCTTTAGCACACACCATGCCCTGGATGAGGTGCTTACATTGCATCTCACAGTCCTCAGGGGAGCCTCACACCTACAGAGGGGTAAAGGAGCTGCTAGCAACCAGGATTCCAGGATTTGCCTAAGACACAGGCAGTAAATGAGCCTGAACTCAAAGCCTCATTCCTTACCATCCACTAACACGGGGTAGCCAAACAAGGAAAAACTTGCAGAGGGCTACCCCTTTGGCCTGTGGATGCTGGGGGACCGCCTCAAGTCATCACGGGACCCTATTTCCACCTTACAGCAATAATGGTAGTGCTGATGTCACCCCTCAATTACCAGTAAACACTTCAGTATCAAATGCACTTTAAGCTCAACAACATGTAGAGTTCTCCTGGTTAAAGTTACTGGGCACCCACAGGACCACCTCACAATTTAGCCCCAAGCCAAGATGAAATCAAACAGGCCAGTGTTCAAATCCTGCCTTTATCCATCAGGTGGGAAGCTGAGGCAGGAGGACCACCAAGTTCAAACCCAGCCAGGGTAACCTAGTGACTTGGTGAGACCCTGCCTCAAAATAAAATAAAACATAAGAAAGGGGCTGAGGATGTAGCTTGGTGCAAAGGCCCTGGGTTCAATTCCCAGTACAGGGGGAAAAAAGGAGGGGATAACTACACTCACTTTATTATAGAGCTGTTTTGAAATTAGACTAATGCGTCTGAAGAACATCCCATGGATACTGGCACACACTAAAGCTACAGTGATACTTCCTGCAACAGTTACTATAAGTACTGTAAAACTGGAACACAAGAAGTTGCCCCTAATTCCCAGGGACACAAACCAGCTATGTGTTCTGCATTCTCTACTAATTTTTGTCCATTCTCATAAAAAGCATCATGTATTAATACAGGACACAAACTTGTTCTTTTAATAGGCATAGAATAACCACCTACTCTTCTCCCTAGGAATCAGACTTTTTAATGATTTTCTTATTAGACTTAATATTAAATGCAAATTGATCCATAACATAGCCTAATTTGGAATTAAATATGTTACAGGTTTCATCTATGATTCAATCAAAAGAGCAACACATTAAGAGGAGGTGCTCAGGGCCAGCACCTACCTTGGTCAATTACTGTGGGACATCAAGGTTACAGTCTATCTGGGCCCCCACAAAATGAAGTTAGATTCCAAAGATCCTTTTTAGTTAAGAGAAAAGAACCTACATTCCGAAGATTCTTTTCAGTCCAAGAAAATCAGTCTAAACTGGGTGTGATGGTGCACGCCCATAGTGGGACGCTGAGGCAGAAGGACTGCAAGTTTAAATCCTGACTGATCAATTTAGCAAGACTCTAGCTCAAAATTAAAAAAAAAAAAAAAAAATTAAA
The DNA here is from genome assembly GCF_000276665.1 of Chinchilla lanigera. Classification (NCBI taxonomy): domain Eukaryota; kingdom Metazoa; phylum Chordata; class Mammalia; order Rodentia; family Chinchillidae; genus Chinchilla; species Chinchilla lanigera. Next base: position 28,139,974 of record NW_004955414.1, on the reverse strand, counting down.
GGGCTGAAGGTATAGCTCAGTGCAAAGGTCCTAGGTTCAATTCCCAGTACAAAAAAAAAAAAAACCCTCCAGTAACCACTGACAGAGTCAGGACAGGGATGAAGCGAGACTCAGTCATGGCCTCAAGGAGTTTACAGATTAGGGAATTTAGAGCCTGTTCCATCCAGGGACACACCCTGGCTTGCAAAGTGGAAGGGTTCAAATGACCTGATACACACCATGCTACCTGGTATCTGTTTCTCACACTCTGCCTCTCCCCTCTTCAGGGAGGCCCTGTCCTCAGTGCTTCTTTCTCAAAGCGTAATTTTCAGGTCCCAGAGTCCCAGAGCACTTAGCTCAAGACTGGTACAGCTGGCAAACCTCACTGCATTTGAACTAACACTCCCACCCTTTCCCCAATTCATGCCTTCACCCAGATCAATTTCTGAAAAGGCTGCCAAGATTTATCTCGGCACTGCTTGTCTTTTTCAGTGCAAAACAATCTTTGTTCCTAGCCTCACCTGTCCACCAAATAACTAGAGAGAGAACATGGAAGAGACGTGGATCTACTGACACACCAGACACATCGCTCAGGAAGCTCGTGGGCAACCTCCCACCCTCATGAGTGAGTGTGTGGGGAAATTTTCTCTCCCTCCTTCCCACCATGAGATAAGAACTTTCCTCCATGAGCGGAGGCCACCCACCCCAAGCATCCCTTGTCCTCTGGGCAGAGCCAAGATCATCAAGCAACTTCCCCAACCTTCCCCAACCACTCTCTTCTTCACTTTGGTCAGAGTGAGCACAAGGGCTGCTGTTCTTCACAAGACCATGAAGGAGGAGTCTGGGGGTGACCCAAGCCAGGATTTAGTCTTGTCCTGATTTATGAAAAACGTCACCACCAGAGAAGTCCCAGAAACAACTGCATTTCAGAAGACATGTTCAATGAGAAGGCATCTAGGGATGGAGGGAGAGGAGAGGAAGAGAGGAGAAGGGAAGTAAGAAGGACTAAGGATATGTATGTGTACCAACTCCCCTTAATGAACGTATTAATTAAGCACTGCAAACATGTACTAATAAAAAAAGGTGCTCAGAAGACATGACAACCCCACTCTGCCCCCAAGAACACTTCTGAGCCAAGTTTTCAAGCTCTTCAGAGTTTGAGAACTGCCCTAAATGGAAGCAGTTACAATGACACTCATACAACATAAGGAAGTGAAACTCATACTCCTCAGCGGAGGCAGTGCCGAGGAAAATACCTAAATTAGGTCACACTAGGATCAAGGGTGATGGGATACATTTTTCCTTTTGAGTTACAGAAAAACTACAAAAAGTCATCCGAACATAAACTGGCCTTGGATGTACTTGAGAAACCTCCAGGAATAAGCAAGACAAGAGTGCCATTTCAAAAAAGAGAAATGGATAGAACTGGACTCAGAAATAACACTCTTACACAAAATCAAAGCACTCTTCTTACACAGCTTCATACTGGAATTGGAATTCATCAATAATTCCATCCAAAAACCGTAGGAAGAATCAGAATTACTGCAGTAGAACCACAAACCTCGCTCTCCAAGCCTTAGGAGGTGGAAGGGAACCAAGGAATGCTTGAGGATGCTGACCAAGACAGTACCCGCATCAATCACATCTCCCCGAGGAGCAGCTTTGCACCTTGCCACATACTCTCACAGTCCTGGTCTCTGGCACGCTCCCAGGACAAGTCCTGGAAAGAGGCAGGGACACCTCTCCCTTTTGTGCCCTGAGAAGTTGGGGACCTGCAGAAAGACCCAAAGCCAGCAAGTAACAGGTCTAGCTCATGAACTTTGGGTCATAGAGGGCCAAGGAATCTCCACAGACCACTACCCACAAAGAATGCCAGGGACATTTCCTGAGGATGGACAGGTGAGTCTGTGGAAGATGGAGAGAGCAGGGCCAGGGGTAAGGAACCCACTTCTTCCTTTACCGCACCAGACCCGTGCGCTAGCACAGCTCTGAGCACTTCATGTACTTTCCACCTCTGGGGGACATGACAAGTCAGTGAACAGCAAGGCTGAGCAATGTGGCCAAAGGCAAAGAACTGGTGGACCTGGTGCCAGGCCATGGGGCCAGATGCTGCTCTCTGACCACTAAGCTGCACTGCCTTGATGAAGGTGTCCGTGTTAGTGACTCACGCTTGCTGGACCCTGGATGAGAGGTAGGTGCAGAACCTAACAGCCTATTGTTTAACACCACATTTCCTTGACTTCTAGAAGCTTCCGACTTTCAGAAATAAGAAGGTCACCATCACCTTTTCTCCTCTGCTCTCCCTCCCTCCCTTCCTCTTCCATTATTGGGTTACTGCAGGAGGATCCTGTATTAAGGCAAATAGTACTTTGACATAACCTAATAACCACCCGTCTCCCAGCATTCAGCAAGAATGAATGCTACAGGGCACACATGCAAACTTGATTCTCAGTCCAGGAGTGATTTCTGTGGAGGTGTAATTCCATTGGCTACCTTACCAGGCACATCATCTATCCATAAGGCACAAAGCTTCCATCTGTCATGATACTAAGGAATGAAAGGTCTTGCCTCCTACCCAGATTCAGGGGCAGGAGACCCATCTGGTGACAGAAAGTCAAAGCTAATCTGATCTTTCCATTTAGACACACACAATACCAAGCATGCACATGGCTGAACGCCACAAGGCACCTTTATACCAGAGGCATACAAGTGCTCACACCCAATTCTGCCAGTTACGTATGTATCTGCCCAAAATTACTCTGGCTATTATTGTCTATGATCATTACAAACTACGTTCATTATAATACTGACTCTCTGGCCAGACCTGACCACTAATGGTTCATTTCCTAAATATCTACAGATCCACACAGGAACCTTTCTTGTTGAACATACTATGGGATTGGGGTCAGTAACTGCACCTTGGGCAGGTGAAAGGTAAAACCTGCCACTGGCCCCGTGAATCACCTAGTAGGAGCAGATGCTGTGACCTCAGAGCAAGAAGCCATTCAGCCCACAGTGGGGAAATGTGAGCTAGGCTTTTGTAATGTTCTCTGCTGATGACTTAGAAGAGGGCTGGCAAACTGGCTCATAGGCCAAATCTGGTCTGCCATCTGTTTTTATAAAGGTCCGCAAAGGAAGAATGCTTTTAATTTTTTTTAAATGACTAAAAAATAATCAACAGAGTATATGGAATTCACACTCCGGTGTCCACAACAGATTCTTGTTGGAACGCATCCATGGAGAGAATTACCCGGAGTATTTTTGAGACAGGGTCTCTCCTTATAGTCCCAGCAAGACCTGAGCTCCCTAAGTACCCTAGGCTAGCCTTGCACTTGCGATCCTCCTGCCTGTCTCCTGAGGGCTGGGATTACAGGCATGCGTCACCACATCCAGCTCTAGCTGGATTTTTCACCGGAGTTCAGACTGCCCTTCCTTCTGGCCCTCAGCCGGAAGTGGAGAGACAAAGCGCCAGAGAAGGACAGGAAGTCCACCCTAAGTTACCAGGCTATGACCCCTGTGTGAGGTTTCTTAGTGCAAAGGAGGCAAGTGACAGTCTCAGTTGGGGCAAAGAGTGGGTGCGGTGATATGATTTTGAGGGGTTTAGTCTTTGTTTTAATAAAAGATTATCCTTGTTCTTTTTCCCCATCTTTCTCTGCCATGTCTGTTAACTGTTGGACCTCTAGAGCTACAGTTGTCAGATTTAGCAAATGTAAATACAGGACAATAGCCAGGTGTGGTAGCCTGTAATCAGCAGTCTGGAAGGCTGAGGCAGGAGATTCACAAATTGGAGCCTAGCCTGGGGAACTCAGCAAGACACCCCTCTCAAAATTTTAAAAAACGGCTGGGCATGTAGCTCGCTGCAAAGGCCCTGGGTTCAATCCTCAGCATTAAAAAACAAAGAAAAAGAAAATAGGATGCCCACATAAGTTCAATGTCATATAAAATTATTTTTTAGTAAAAATTAGACTCAAACATTACTTCTCTGAAATTCCAATTAAAGGAGTATAGAAAAATACTTCTTACTTCGCTGATACTTAAATTTATCTAGGCATCCTGTATTTTATCTGGCAACCCTACCTAGAACCCAAATCACTCAGAAGGTGACTGAACCCAGCCTGTTCAGGCAAATCTCCTACAGGACAGGTCTCCACGACCATGGTCCTGCCTCAGCAGCCTGCCTGGCAACACATGACGCTCCCTGAGCTCTGTGGCTTAAGGTCAGCCTTTTATGGCTTCCAGAAACAAGCCTGTCCATGAGCAGAGCACCTGTGCCCAGCACCCCACTGAAGGCAGCATAAACAGCCCTTGACCAAAGAAAACCATGCCCTATCTCCCCTGCCCCTGTAGACACACACGCCCCTCCTCCCCAGTTCTGGTCTATCCTATGGTCCCTCAAGAGGCTCCTCCACACTACCAGATGAAGCAATGAGCCCTGTATGTGCAATTTAAGGAGTCTAGGGGAGAAGTACCGAAATTACACTGTTGGACAGCGCTGAACAGAAGCCAGAGGCAGCCCCCACCCCACTGGCAGCTCCCTAAGGGCAGGATTTTTGTCTGTTTTAATCACAGTGGTATCCCTAGTGCCTACAACAGCGCTTGGACCTACTAACACCTAACAGATAACTGTGGGGTAGTTATGGGTTGAATTGTGGCCCCCTCCCCCAGGAAAATACACTGGAACTCTAACCACCAATACCTTACGAGACAGGCTCTTTAAAGAGGTGATTAAGTTTAAAAAACAAATGAGGCCATCAGATGAATCCTGAGGTCCTTGTAAGAGATCTGAACACATGAAGAGACACTCATTGCACCCACAGAGCAAAGTCATCAAAGGACACTGCGAGATGGGGAGAGATCCCAAGAGAAACCCTGATCTCAGACTGCATCTAAGAAAATAACTGTTACTTTGTCACGGCAGCCCTGGGAAACCTCTGCTAGGAGGAAGCAAATGAGAGGATAAACCCATGCCTGAATGTTCTCTGTTACATCTTCTGGCCTATGCTCACCTGGCTGACCAACCCCACCCTAAGACATCTGGCCTGTAACTAAAGAATCCTCTGACCAGGAGAAGACAAAAGACTGGCTTTTCCAATGCAGCTTGGTCCAAGCTGTGCAGGTACGTGTGTGCATGAGTTACTGTGGGTTAAACCCAGGGCCCCTGTACTGAGCTCCATCCTCTGACCTTTTACTTTTTATTCTGAAACAGGCTCTAAGTTGCTGAGCTCAGCCTTGCTGAACTATCCCACTTCAGCCTCCCAGAGTGTTGGGAGTACATCATGCACTGCCATGCACGGCTAGGTGCATGCTTGCTCTGTGCAGGTGCTGTTTAAGACTCACTCTTACCACTGGATCTTTCCAGAGTGTTCTCTTGTCAATCAATCCCAATCATAATAAATTGGATTTATTCTCACATGAATAAAAATCAGTCTTGTTTTACTTTTCTCCTAGTACCCTTTAATGAACGGGGTATTTCCGAAGAGCAGAAAGAATGATGATAACGGTAAAAATACTACCAGTAGCGATGGTGTGGTCATGGTGCTGGTAACAACATTTTGTACTGAACCTGATCCAGCCAATATGCCAAGTCCATTACACAGATTCACCTTCAAAACCCTTCTTTTTTGTGCTATCCTGGAAATCGAACCCAGGGGCAGGCTCCATGGAGCTACATCTTCAGTCTTTTTTTTGGAAACAGGGTCTGGCTAAATTGCTCTGGTGAAACTCAAACTTGCAATTCTCCTGCCTCAGTTTCAGTCAGTGTTGGCATTGCAGGCCTGTGCCACTGAGCCTGGCTAAGCTTCTAGAGAAACATTATTTTTCCCCTTTTACCACATGAAGGCAGCCCACAGAGCACAGGTAACTTGCTCAGGGCCACACAGCCAAGCCCCCAGATACAAACTGACTCTGTGTGGAAGCAGCTAAGAAGTGACTGGGGCTCACAGCAAGAGCATCTGACAGGCAAGTTTCCAGAGGCAAAATGGCAGAGTGGAAGGGAGAAACCTTGAAGTCCCTGCCACTCTACTTTTCTATCCTGAGAATGAAGCACAGACATGGAGCGTGCCCCTCAAAAACTGCAAACTACCCAAGTGAACCCCATGGACAAATTATCCAATGGGCACTGCAGCTTAGCCCTGGGCATCTTAATTACGTCTTTGTGCCTCGTACTAAACTGAGGAACTTTCGAGGAGGAGGTAAGAAGGAGAGATAGAGGAAAGCAGAGAAGACAGGGAGGTTTGGCACATCTGACCCTGGGCAATAACAGATGAGACTTGGAAACCTAGTAAGGTCCAGCCAGGAGTCAGAGACAATGACTTTCCACGCTTCTTGCACTGTTATTGCTGTTAATCTGGAACCCTCCCATCCTTGCCACTTTACCTTTGTTACTCTGCTACCTTTGCTTCTCTATCACGTTCCCCTTGGTGGTTCTCAGTAAACCCCCGAAGTGTAAAAAGCCTGCTTGCTGGGCTTTAAGGGACAAGCAACACAGGAGATGGGAAACTGCAGCTCACTGCACGCCTAGGGAGGGGTGGACGTGGTGGAAGGGCCACTAAAGGGCTGAACTTGATGTGGGCAGTGTCGGCTATGTCAGCCAGGAACCCCCACAGAAAATGTCTGCAGCTTCTGGACAGGTTCATGGTGAGATAACCCAGTCAACAAGAAGGTGAGCTGAGAAAAGCCCAGGATTTGGTCTCAGGAGGTCACTGGTGACTGTTATAAGGGCATCTTAAGGTGACATCAAATACCAGATTCAGTGAGTAAATATAAACTTGCTACCTCAATCTCTTCCAGCTCCTGCTCTAGTTAGGATTGCTGTTAGTCACCCAGACCTATGGGTTACACTTATTTCTTCATTCTGCCCTCTGCAATGGCCAGACCACCGCTTCCCAAGCCACAGCAGTGATCACCCCGGCTCTGGTCTCTTTTCCTTTCAGGAAACTCTGCAAGTCATCCAGTAATCACATCTTTCACCAGCTTAAAGTCCAGTGGGCCAACTGGCCAGCAAAAGATAAGATGCAGACTCCTAAGATGGCACTGGCAGTAGAGACTGAAAAACATTCCAGCCTTGTTGTCCAGCAGAATAGCAGTGGTTTCCCAAATAAAACCACTTCCCACCTCTGTGTCTTCACACCAGCTAAATAAAACCTCTGCCCAGAAACCCACCTCCATCTCTTTCACACCCTCCCCTGGCACTGGCATCCACCTTTCCTCCTCTACACAACCACTCCTAAGTCAGGTACATGTCCCCTCCACTGTCCTTACCTTTCCTCTCCCCCTCACACTGATCAGGATCTTCCTGGGGTGTTACTTCACTTGCTGCATGGAAGCTCCATGCGAACAGCACTCTCCCCACTTGCTCACCTGTCCCCAGTGCCTACAACAGTACCTGGCCAGGTGAGGTGCTCATTCTCCGCTACATGAATGAATCATCAGCATCACCCCATTCTCACTGGAAGTGCTACATGGGCACCAAGTCTGATCAGCATTTACCAGCATAAACACACTCCCAGTGTCCCTGTGAACTCTGATCCAAACATGTGGTGCATAGGGGATGCCCAAACGTATCTGACATATTATTTTCATGAAGGACACACATACAATTCCATCTTTTAAACACACTGTCAAAACTTTATTTTTTCTTTGCTCATCACTATTTATGAAGTAGGGAAGACATCTGTGTTGCAACTGAACTTTTAGAAGTTCCCTGTTAGGGAACTTCTAAAAGTTTCCTCTTAGGGAAATCAGCCTAAGAACCAGTGAACCTTAAAAGGGAGCCCAGGCTGACTGGCTTCTTAAAAATTAAATAGCAAAATTGTTCTGTATGAACAGCTCAAATAACCAGGAATGTACAAAATAGAAAATGAATCCTCATATAATCCTAAATCCTAAGTAGATGAACACTATTAGCATTTGATTTATAGTCTTCTCTCAGAATTAAAACAAAATTAAAATTAAATGTACTCATTTTAGACACATATTAAAAATAGGATCACACTAGAAACAGTAATCTACAACTTTCTTATATTCTTTGTCTTCATTTTGTAACATATATGATAACTTCATCTTTTCAACAGTTTAATAAGATTCTCTTATGTGATTTTATTGGAAGACATTTAGCTATTCCTTTATTAGTAAAATCCCCTCAACAGCATGGTGAGGAACATCCTTGCACATACTTGCACACTCCTTAGGATAAAGTCTGTGCAGTGGAACCATCAGGTCACCGACCATGTACCTTTGACAATCTAATCCCTATCAGCAAAATGCCCTCCAGAAAAGCTACACAATTTAGACTGCTGTCAATAGCATATGAAGTGCCTCCCATATCACCCCAATCAAAGCTATTTTTAATCAATGCAGTTAACTCTTTCAGCAGGACAGACCTGAGCACAAAACTGGCTTTGGTACCAGTCTATCCATGTTCACCTCACCGATTCCATCTCTTGATGAATTATGCTCTTGCCCAGGGGTCAAGACCCTTACAAGGGTATGATCTGGACCACACTGGAGGTGTACACTGCACAGACCCCACAAGAAAAAGCCTCTTGCACAGGGGCCCCTAGCTTAAGGTTCTGTCCACAAGGCAGAGCAAATGAGGTTCCAAGGGTTGCTGCAAAGACACCTATGAAAGAACAGCTGCGGGGCTCAGATTTAAATCCTCACTCATCATGGCTGTCCTCTAAGAGACTTTGGGAACTGCTAGGGCAGGGCTGGGGCCAAAAGCACGGATCTTAACCATAGAAAAGAAAGCTCTTTGAAATTTAAAAAAAAAAAAAGAAATCACTGCTATCCATCAGTGTAGTGTGAGATTTCATGCTGCCAGTATTTTACAGAAAAAGTCTCTCAATTACACGTTCAGTACAAATACCAATGGTTACTTGGATCATTAAAACTTTTAATTTTCTGTCTACTTCCAAAATTATCTGTCTTTTTAAACAGAGTTCACTAGACCTATATGATGCTTCTTAAACATCACAATCAATGTGGACACCCAACATCCCACTGGGCTAGATGACAGCACTGAACTGATCCAAGATGAGCATCATTAGGGCTACAGAACCTAACTCAATAAACTTTTAAAACATTTGTGTTCATCTCCTTCTGCCTTATCAGCTAGTGCCCTCGCTTTCTCTAGCAAACACCGCCTCCTCCCTACTTCCCAGTCATTCACGGTGCGAGGAGCAGAAATTAAGCAAGTCAGAATTACAAAGACATTGAGAGTACACAGGCAGATCTTGGCAGAATTACCTATGAGTAACATGGCTAAGTTTTAGATAGTGGCCTAAAATACAGCAGTTAAATTCTGGTGTACACACTTTATGAAAACAAATTCAAGTGCCATCACTAAATTTGAATACAAGCCTTAAGATGGCTTGTGATAGCTCCACTGGGTGGAGAGACTTTATTTCTGAGGCATAGACCAGTCAGCTGGATGGCTGCCAAAGCAAAAAAGCTGAGAAGTGGAAGGGTGATCCCAGGTCTCAGGTCTAGAGTTTTTAAAAGAACACATCAACCACATTCCTCCATGGAAAGGGTGATAAACACCCAGCCACACAAGTACAGCGTAACAAGGAAACAAGTCTTCTGCAAGCATGAAGGCTCTACTGAAAAACAAGTGCCACAGCAGTTGGTGCTCTGCCTTACTTAAGCTTTTAGCAAAACCTCCCAATAGCCATCTGTAAGGAGCGAGTTTACAAATCAGAACTCCCCCCCTGCACACAGCACCTTATACACAACTGTAACAGCATGCTGAAAAGAGGGCTGGAGTCAAGGTCAAGGAATGACCCTGGGCCAGTCCCTTCTTGGCTGGATTTTCCATCAGTATAAAATGAAGACAACACCTGCTTATCTCTGGGAATAGAGGACCATTATGGAGAGACAGAGGGATGCTACTATTACCTCCTCTGCCTGGTGACCCTCCCACTCAAATCTGAAATGCTCATGAACCCCAGTCGGGCACATACAAGAATCAGGGTCACATCGGTCCAGCCACACCACAGGACTTGGAGAGTCCTACAAGGGGACAGGAAACAGGCACTCAATGACAAACTTCCAGTCCAACTGAAGAGGATGGGGGCTGCAGTTCAAGCTCCACTGTCAGTTGGAAATATTGAGGGCAACGGTTTTGAAGCAATTTTAGGAGGAGAATCACCCTCCATGAGAAGAAGCTATATGTATAATCCCAATATATAAAACGTAGTATTTATTTATAAACACAATGAGACTATTCTCATGAATAGTTTCAATCACAAAGAAGGTTCTAAACTAATTCATTTTGTCCACATAATACTACACAGAAAGTCCCAATTGACACATACAGTAAATAGCTGCAAATGATATCTACTTAACCCTTCCCTGGTAAGCTTAGGAATTCAATTAAACGAACCCAGAAGTCTTTCTAAAGCAGGGCAGCAGAACATTTTAATTTTAAAGTGGTGTGATATATCTTGCTAGGAAATGTTCAACTGAAAAAAAGTTGAAAAGTGGTTTCCCCTGCCAATCAAAGCTCTTGTTTCTTGGAGGAAAATACTGTTAAAACATATCTTCTAATTCAAAGGCCAGAGGTCAGCTCTAAACAGCCCCAGATAGTTAGTGTTGGGATCTGACAGATATTCATGCAAAATATCAAAAGAATAAAATTTACTTTATTTTGCACATTTAGTTCAAATTAAGTTTCAGTTTCATTATTGAGGGTATTCTATCAGTCTTTGTAGGAACACAGCCTGTATTTCTTAATGAAACGCATTCAATTTATTTTTTAAAATTCTACATGACACAAGCAAGAGAGCAGCTACACTGTATTTGAGAGATCTTGAACAATGAAAATTTCATTGTGTGCCAATGCAAAAGAAAAGAGATTTAACACCTCCTTTGAAATATTTGTAGTTTAGTCCTTCCTTGAGTGGTCAAAGAACTATGATACAGAAAAGTAAACTCAAGAATTACGATCCACTTCAATACAAATAACTCATTAAACACAAAAGAAAATACCTTAGCATACAATATAATGTACAACAGTGTACCATTCCCAAAGGTTGTCTATCTGATCTCGTAAGTAGAATGTGTACAGGCAACATGGCAACTGATGGGACAGTAACAGCTCATGTACAAACCACCACTTCTGCAGTTTTCCCTGCCTTTGTTCTCGTCACATCTGTTACCATTTTCATTTCTGTTTGTGTCAAGTATTTGAAAGAATTGTTCTTATTCATATTTACTGATCCAGAAATTGGACTTTCATTTACCAGGGTGAGTGTTTCAGGTTCTTTTCTGCAATTCACCCCTTTATAATGGTACCAGCTATTTCTACAGCAGATTTCTAAGGTAGAACTTTGACACCACAGGAGCATTTTTCTATGTTAGACTGAAACTTGGTGACAGAATTCTAAGAATTCTAGGAACAGAGTAGAAACTTGTTATCTAGGAAAATATGAGAAGGCACTGAAGACTTCTTGATTCTCTAAAACACAAATGACTAGAAAGAAATCGGATTTCCAGAAAGCATCTGTCGTCAGCTTAGCTCCTCCTGCTTCATTCCACCTTTCACCTAAGCAACAAGCTCAGCTTGGAAAGCAGTGCAGAAGTCAAGTCCATCATACCACTTTCCTTCCCAGAGGACGGAGCCCCTCTATGTTCCTCTCTCATTCCTTAACACAGTCACTCCACAAATCTCCACTGGACATCCACTTGCAAGGCAAAGAGCTGAGCATGTATATGGTATATTTTTCCTTAAGCATAAATTAAATTATATTTTCCTCTTGAGAGTACCCATAAAGGTAACCTGAAAAAAAAAACAACACTCAAAAATGAGTGAGCAATACCAGAACTTAGGACCCTGGTCTGTTAATATAATATCACAGTACTGGGTATATGTTTGCTACTATCATATCTAAGTTCTTTGGTTTGTGTAAGCATGTTTTGAGTTTTTGTGTACCAGAAAAAATACAAAGATAAGATCCAGTTCCTGCCCTCAGGTGGCCTAGAGAATGGGGTAAATCCAGAACACAGAGTGACTAACATTAGTGCAGAGTGGCAGTATAGAGGGCTATGAGAAAAGAAAGAAGGCTTGGCTGTATTATGCTGCTGGAGCAAGAAAGGCTTTTGTAAAATGATGTCCAGTCTGCAAGAGGAGGGGACAGGGAGAGAGATGCAGGGAAGGTAAAAACAAAACCTGGTCAGTGGTCGGGAATATCTGTATTGATAACCCCAGTAGATGCAGGTGGAATTGAAGGCATGGAGGTAAAAGACACTGCCAAGTGTGGTTGACATGGAGGAATACACAAGGTTGCAGGAGAGTACTCTACCATGAACGTGATTCAGGTCCCCTCACTTCAGACACTCCATTTATCTTTAACTCTTCCTCAAACACTCCACCAAGCAAACTGGGTGGTCACAATGCATTCTCCCTGTGCCTGCCAGGGGGCTTGTCCAACATGCACGTCATCTCCCTCTCGGTATAGGGAGCAGAGTTCGCAAAACAAACCAACCACAATGCGGATTCAGCCATAAATAAGATAAATATAATACATGTCCTTTAGCACAGCAAGAGTCAAGCTCTTCTAACATAACTTTGTCCATATTTTAAAACCCTGGGCTTTTTTTTTTTTTTTTTTTTTAAAGAGATGGGATCTCGCTAAATCCCTAAGAAACCCAGGTTTGGCTTAAACTTGCAATCTTCTTGCCTCAGCCTCACAGAACACTGATTACAGGCATACGCCACCATGCACAGCTTCCATGTCATTTTTTCAAAAGCACATCCAGGACTGAGGGTGTAGCTGAGTGGTAGAATATTTGCCTAGCACCCACAAGGTCCTGGATCCGATTCCTAGTACAGGTATGGGGCTAAGGGGACAGGACACATTCAAAGCCACTATGCTTCCACGGGATTTGGGGTGTTGTACTATTTGCCCAGAAAATGTGCAAACTTCTACTGCTCCAAGAGCCTGCGGTATAGGGGACACCTCCAGCTAAAGCAGACAAGAATGAAAAGCAGAAACTGGAGGCCATGCAATAGATGGTTTCTCTTGCAGATCCACTCAAGCTGGGCACCACTCCTGGAGCTCTTTGTGGGATCAATAACTGAACCCCAGTGGCCTCCAATTCACTCTCACCAGATACAGTCTGAATATCTATTATATGCAGGGCACTGCAGGAACAGAAAGCTGTGTAAGCCACAGCCAGAGCCCTGAAAGTGCTTATGAATTTAGGAGGAAGCAGGACAGCAACAAGAGACAGTAAATATGTTGGATGTTGTAAGTGCCACAGAGCCACTGCCTGATCAAGGGACAGGAAGACCACTCTGGGTAAAGGACAGAGACCCAGAGACTTCCTGGAAGAGGCCACTTTAGGAAAGGGATAAAACATGGAAGATTTGACAAACAAAAAAATGGAAAAGGTAGACCACTTTTCTGAGCGTTTGCATCACTCAAATCTTACAATAAACAAGTGTGTTAAGTATCACCATCCTTCCTTCAAAACTCAAATTTCTGAGATCAAAACGAAGGCTCAGCTTAGGTTTGGCATCCTAGTTTTTGTTGTTTGTTATACCTTCTAGAGAAATATGAACCCTCATCACCCTTAAAATGTCATTACTAAAATTCAAAACACTCCAGATTACTGGCTCCTCCTGTAAACCAACTTTGTTTTCAGCTGACTTTCAATAGTTTTAAAGATGATAAACTAGAAGAAGCTTTTATTTAAAGACAGAAAAAAAATTATATGTGTGTGTGAACAGTTCCCACTGTTGTTTAAGAATCTAGACTCTAAGAACACAATCTGTCCACACAAGGATAAATACACTTTTATTAAAGAAAACACAATGGCCTTACAAACACTGTCCAAATATTGTACCCTGTACATGTGGAGAAGCGGGCAGGGGTGGTAAACAGGGGCCCCCAGCTGGATCACTATAGCTTTGCTCACAAGCTGAACAGTAGGCAGGCCTGGGCTAGACCCAGGAGATTCCTGCTTTGTCTTGCCTACTTGTGTACCCTCCGATGGAAGAAGATGACTACAAAATCCTGCAGTGTAGCTACTGTGATTGACCTCAAAATAACTTTCACTGAAAAAAACAATCAAGGAACCACTACTGTACAATCTACAAAACCAATGCATTCAAGGCCTCAAATACTCCTAGAGTTTCATTTATTCCAGATACAGAGCTGAATCATAATTAAGGGGAAAAAAAGTAACAGTGCTGTAAGTGACTAACCAATTCCATGCAAATACCCTACACTTCCTGTTCCAGACTGAAGGGAAACAAATGAGAGTCAAGAAGTACAATTTCTCAAAGTCTTCCCCTTGTAGGAGGAAAATTTTCTAAGATCCATGTGGCTTTTAAGAATGGTATCAGAATCTAAAATATGTCCAAAGCTTACTGCACAGACATACCACTTTTTGTTTATAATTTCCAATGCACTATATAATTTGGTTTCTCTCACTACTTGAGCTTTTTTTGAGCACCCATATGTTAGTTATAAAAACAAAACAAATGAAGAATCCACTCCTTCCTGTCCATAAGGAGCTCATAAATTGGGTATTTGTATCTAAAAATGAAAGAATTTAAATGGATGATGCTAATTTCACTAAGGGATCTCTATCTGCAAAAAGAAAAAAAAAAGGCCCAAAGTTCTTTGCAGAAATATTTTATTTTCCTTAAATTAAAAAAAAAAAAAATTAACACCAGAACAATCTAAAAGGAAGATGTTTCTACTCAAAGTGGCAAGATTTGATTCCAAGTACAGTATTATTTCTGAGAGGATCCCCTAGGTGACCAGGCCTATGCTAGATCACAATAAATTCATACCACTTTGACAAAATACATTCTTCAAACTATCCCTACGCCCATTCTCAATTTAATGGAAGAAAATAAACGCATCCCAAGAGACCACCCAGTAATCTCAGACAGTAAGCTGAATTTGAACTGAGATCCAAGTTTAGCTAATTCCACAGTTTCATTGGCCTCTTGTTCATTCCAACTCATTCAACAAATCTGGACAGAGCATCCACATGGCAAAGATATTCTCAGCACTAAGTGACTATGCTGCTAAATAAAAGTCTTCCCTTGCTGTGATTTATAATGTAGTGTTTAAGTCAAATAATAAACTAGTCGTATTGGAAAAAATGAACAGTGAAACAGAGAAGTTGTGGTGGCCCATCCCTATAATCACAGCCCACGGGGAAACTGAGGCACAACGATCGCAAGTTCAAGCCCAATCTGAACAATTTAACAATTTCATAAGACCCTGTCCTCAAAACATAAAATATGTTTAAAAATTTTTTTTTAATTTCAAAAGGGCTAGGGATGTATCTCAGTGCAAAGGCCCTGGATTCACTGTCCAGTACTGCAAATAATAATATTATTATTATAACATTCATCAAATACATAAACTGATGAGAAAAGCAAGAAGAAATCTTTTAAGAGTAATGAGAAATTAGTGCCTGTATTAAGAGATTAAAATACACTCTGAGCTACAGTAATTAAACAACAAGTTATAACAGAATACGTGAATTTAGTGTATAGATCCACGGAGAAAAGATGAACAGCACTAAGACAAGTAACCAGCTGTTGGGTCCAGATCCCTACTTCAGTCCCTATATAATCCAATTAAATTCTAGACATAGCCAACTACATAAAGTATACTATAATTTCATAGTTTTAAGTAGAAAACATTTTTCCCTCTTTCAGAGTAAAGAAGGAAAGGAAAATTGATAAATCTGACATACAATCAATTTTTGTATGTTTACAAAATATAAAGGGTAAATGACACACCCAGAAAGACAGTATGCAATTACCCACCCACATGCCCTTAGATCTCTTTATAAAAATAGTATTCTCAAAATTTCACGTGCATAACAAACATATGGAGCCTTGCTGAAATGCAGATGCTAATTCAGCAGGGCCAGAAGAGGGTCTGATTCCACATTTCTAATAAGCTTCCAGGACAAGTGAAAGAGCTAAACTCTGTATAAATCTTTCCTAGATAACAAGACACGGGACTAGAATTGAGTGGGTCTCAGACACCTCATAAGACGTGTCTCTGGTAAGGTCTTGAGCTACTCACGCACGCAAGCTTCACCACTGGAGATCCTGACTTAGTAGATCCAGGGTGAATATCAGGCATCAGTGCCTCTTTTCAAAGCTTCCTGAATGACAAATACATTTGGCTTGGTTTGAAAACCAGTGAAAGAGATCATCTGAGTGTTTTGCAGCACTTTCTACACTCTAGGTACTGCAGACAGACCTGCCAGAACTGGTACATGAAAACCATTCCTTTACCACTGCCAGACCCCACTGCCTGTCTTCCACCCTCAGGTCACCCTTCCCCACTACAGAGATTGCTGGACAAAGGGGAGACTGCAGAGGTGAGGAGCACCAGGAGCATCCCAATCCCGGCTGACTATGGGCTGTGCGGCCCTGGGTAAGCTGCCCAGTCACCTATTCTCTTCTACTTCCTCACTTTCAAAAGTGGAGCTGCTGGGAGGGATAAATGAGTTAACCTCCGAAACAACAGTGCACAAGCAAAGCATCACATGAACAGCAGGACTTTTGTTAAGTATGTGGTAGCTGGAGACATGAAAGTCTGAGCCCCTCACATCTACATCCCAGTAACTTTCTACATTCTTCCCCTTCTCAATTTAAAGAAGAAAAAATCTGTATCTACTTTCTAAAAATACAAACTAGCTTTTTGAGTAAAACAGGTAAAGCATAATATGCCATATCAAGCCTAAACTAAAAAGTTTCAAATCTGTAAGATGTGAATAACATATATAATTGGTATATACTGAGATATACGCATATATGGTACACAATAAGAGTTCCATCCAAAAAACTTTTTACATGTTAATTTTCCTTCTATGTCAAAAGCTTAAATCTCCTCTAAACCCTCCTAATTATTTACACTGCCGCCCATCCCCATCTGGGGAACAGAGAAAGGAGGCACAGATTTTGCTTCTGGCATCATCGCCCCAGGCATCAACCTACTGGTTTCTCTGAAAAAGGCATAAACTATACAATCCATATTACTGGATCCATTCACTAATAAAATCCACTGAATTTTGAAGATTCCTTGACAGAGGAAGCTTCACCATGTGAGATAGATAGATAGATAGATAGATAGGTAGGTAGATAGATAAGATAAGACAAGACAGAATGATCACCAGATTGATCCTGGAGAAGCACTTGCCAAAGGCCAGCATGCCTTTCACATGGCTCAGAGATGGGAGGGGATGAAGAGAGAGGAGTGGGGCCACCAGGCAGGACACTCAGGTATGATGACACACCTGGCTCGCCTCTTTCCAAGTGCTCAGCCAACCAGAACTCTTCAGTGCCCCCAGGCACGACTGGGGAAATTCCTCACCTGCCATAACCTCAAACCTAGCCCTATACGGCCTGACCCCACAAGGGGCAAGGCAGCAGAGGGTGCAGCAGACTCAGGCTGAGACAGAGTGTTGGGGGCAAGCCCCTTGTGGCTCCTCAGTTAGCTAGAGAGTCCAGGGACCAAAATGAAGGCCCCTCGATCCAACACCTACTGGAGAACAGGGTTCAGGACAGCTCTAACTGCTGGAGGCTAACACCCTGCCTGCAAGAGTGACCAAGCAGAAGCCATGTGCTACAAAACTGAGCTGCAGGCTTGCCAATGGGTCTCTCCAGAACGTCACACAGGCCTTATTTCCCAGCAAGTTAGTTGGCTAGAGACTATTTGCTTCAATTAACAGAAGCCACTCCCACTAACCCAAGGGGGAAAAAAGAAAAAAGGAAATATGGGTTCATTACAAGGCTAAGGGGTCTACCATAAGACCCTTGATCAGGCACTGCAACTAGCCCTCCTAAGAGTCAGGAACCAGGGGAAAAAAAACATCAAGAAATGAGATGATAAAAAAAGTGAAGAAATGAGATGATTCCCAACTGTTCTATCTTGTCATCTGCACAACAGTTTCGTGTTGGCCCTCTGACAAGTAGCTTTGCTGCTGCTTCTGTGTGCCCACGGGTCAAACATTGACTCCTCAGTTAGCTTTGCTCTGAACTACAGCATGAGCATCAAAGAAACTGGGATTGCCACCTAAATCCCAAAATGCTCAGGAGGCAGAGTTTAACTGGGCTTGGGTCAGATGTCCCCCTTTGATCCAAACATCAGAGAAAGGTAAGTGAGCTGATCTTACGATCCAAAGTATCTACCCGTCCCACACAATTACAAAAAATAACAATATAAATGACAGCAGCTGAACTCCAACCTTTCTTAAAGCCACAGGTTTTAGAAAGGTGTCATCCTGTCTTCTTATCATCACTGCAAGGAAACACAGCTGCACAACCAGACCCTCAAATAGCAGATAAACATCTTTGTAGCTTGCTTGCTGGTTTTACTTCGGTCAGAGAAAAAAGTATTTTGTTATTATCAAACAGGAATTTATTCCTGGTTCCTCTTTTCTCTTTTGAGGAGAGTTCTCAGCAGGAATCCTGTATGGGAAGGGGCAGAACCTGGCTAATACATGGAAAGGTCAAGCAAGTGGAGGAAAGATGTAGGCAGAGTAGAAACACACAGACACGCACATGCACACACATGCACATGCGCACACATGAAACACACAACTGGAACCCAAGCCTTCTGGGACACACTCAGAAAATAAAGTACTTTTCCATCCACAGAAGAACCTATTCAGAGCAAATAAAGGTTAAACGAGGTCCCTTCTTTACAAAAGCCACTGGATTTTTCATAAAGTAGCCTCAAACAGTCAGTCTGGGTTTACTTCACCTAAGGCAACAAACACATTCCTCACAGATCACAGGCGGCTCCAGGTGGTTGCTAATAAGATAATCTGTTACAGGAGGTTTACAAATCCATTTGCATTGATTTTAATTAATGAATCCAGTCCTGCTCCCGCACAACAACTTGGTCCAGAGATGGTAAGCAATTCAAGATTCAGTCTCTAACCCCGCCTGAGATCTACATAAAAGAAGTTTAACTCTCAGATCAATACAAGACAAATAAAAATAATTGGATTTGCACCTCCTACAGCATAAGGAAAAGAATCTCTTCCAACTTTAGGCAGTAACTCTTCACGTGTTAATAAAAGGAATATATTTTCACAATGATTTCCAAACAAACTCAGCTAGAACTGACAGCTTTTTCATTTTTAATCGGTCTGACATGAGGAAAGCCAAGATCAGACACTATGACTTCCAGTCAAACCTCTAAAATCCAGATGAACCTACCTTTCTCAGCAGCTTACCAGAACCTCTTAATCTGGACTGAAGTTGAACAGAAAATTCCCCATACACAAAACACAAATGACAGGTAAGGCTGTGCACAGAATTGGCCATTCTTCAGTACAGAGCCAAGCAAACTTTTGCATTCACTTTTATTTTATTCTTTACAAAGGCTGAAATAGCATTTGACCTTTCTGAGCTACTGCCAGCTATAAATTGGAAACAAGCTCCATTGAAAAGACAGCATCAATATGTAACTGCTCAGTGTCTTAATTTTTTTCCTTCTTTCTCAGTGACTTCATGATCATGTTTACCATGCACTCTATTTTTATAATTCTATCAGAACTTCCAATGACTCCATAAAAGTCTCTAGTGGGGACAAAAAAGCGGTCTCATTTAAGTCTAATTTCTCAAATCCCACAGCTAGCCCTGTTAGCATAGGAAAAGAACGTAAGAGTTGACAAAAACTCATCAACTTTGATTTTTTTTTCCTCCAAGATCAAAAGTCCATAAATTCACAAATCATGAAGCAACAGCGTCAACCCCTCACAGGCAGAAGTCTGTTCTGACTCAGGAATGTATATACAAAGGGGGGAGCTGCTCCTAAGGAAAACTACACACAAGTCACAGCAGATCCGTTACACTAGGGGATGATCACTTTATCTTTCCCCTCTACTCTTTAAACTATGTACTAAAAATTATCAAATTGATTTAAGTCAGAAAGACTGGCTGAAGCACTACAAAAGGAGTAACATTCCTCTCAAATAAAACCATGACCTTGTATATAAGGAAGTAGATTTCAAGTAAAAGCAAAAGACAGGCAGGCCAACTGCTGGCAATTTCCCTTGGGTTCTCATCTCTCTGTGTCTGTGTCTGTCTTTCTCTGTCCCTCTCTCAACTGGCAAACAAAAGAAGTTGATACTTGAACTTTACATATGGAATGCAAGGCATTCTGCCCAGTGACTGCCCGTGCAAAGTTTTAGGACTCCCTGGAACACTACAGCTTCATTGGGTGGGTGTGTGTGTGTGTGTGAGAGAGAGAGACTTAGCCTATGGCCTTTCCTGGCTGAGTCCTCAAGGCTTACGGCAGAGCAGGGTGTGCCAGGGTAGCCCGACATTCAGATCAAGACCACAAATTATAAACAGTTTCAGTAAATTGACTCAAGGGCCTTTGTTCCTCAGACATACATCTTCCTACCCCTTACAAAGGCAGGCAGCACAACCTAACCACCAACACAGCTATAGCCAGGGCTGGGAAAGGAAGTTATTGAAGCCTGGATTTCCTGCTTTTGCTTGTAGCCAAGAACTATGAGGCTTGTAGTGGTTTCAGGAACTGACTCATCTCATGATTCATGGATAAGACACTGCTTTTAATATGTTTCTGACCCCAAGACTTGGAAACTTCAAAACCAATCCGAACCCTAGATCTTATTTGCATATGAATATGCACAGCACAATAAAGAAGAGGACAACAATTACTGAAACAATAAAAACATCATGCCGATAGCAGGGAAAGTGGGAAAGTGGAATGTGGACATCACGTGGGAAGCCGTGATCAAAGCTTAATCCACAGGCTGCGACTTCACAGTGTTCAAACTTCCCAACAGTGGATAACAGGTGGGATAAAGTTTATTTTTAGATGCCATTCCCTTAGATATAAAAATAGGTTTAGCACAGCAATATTTTAATTCAAGCCCAGCTGAGGTTGTGACTCGGAATGCCTAAGATGTACAGAAGCACAGGGCTCTACATTTAACTGCTAGAGCTGCAAACTGGGAAGCGGGCAGCGTTAGCTGACCAATGAGATGGGTAATAAAGGACTCCTATTGGAACTTATTTGTCTTAAGTCACCCTTTGCAGGAAGGCTGAAACTCTTCATCTCCACGCATGCTCGGACTAGTCCTCACTTCCCCCACTGTACGCACGCATGCATGCACACACATGCAGACACACACATGCACACGTACACACGGCCCAGCACTTAAAAAGCACAGCTCTCAACAAGTACAGTGCAGGGAGCTGGCACCTATGGCTGCTCCCCAGGACATCCCCATGGGTTTCTTCATCATACAGAGGTCCTATAAGGGAAATGTTCTCAAGCCTCTGTAACCCATGAACCTGGGGGTCCTTCCCATCTCCAAGCCAGGAGGACACTGAGCAGAGGGCCAGTTTGAGGGGTGCATTCACAAGGGTTTACAGGCGTCAGTGCAAGTCCAGGTGCACAAAGAAAAAGACGGAAAAAAGAAAACAAGAGCGGGGACTGGTCTAGCAGGTACAGGGTGGAGGAAGCAGTAAGAACAGTTGACCAGGCAAGGCCAAAGTGCAGGGGCTGGCTGGCCGGCGCTGCGCGGCCGGGCTCCACCAACAGATTTACTGACATGACGTCAGTGGCTCCAGTCCAGATTTTTCTTTGGTAGCTTTTACCACTGGCCTCCTGAAGTCTCCACTGTGTTAGGCAGCCACAGGACCATAATGAAAATTCCCTTTGTGAAACCGAGTTTAGAGTTTACCTCGGGGCACAGAGGCCTGCCTTGTGAATTACAGGGTTCTTCACCCTTCTCTGGGTGCCCGCAGAGGGAAGGGCAGGGGAGGGGACAAACCCCCACAATACTGTACTCTCTTTAATACAGAGGAACTATTAAATGAAGCTTGCTGACTTTGAAAGAAAAAAAAGGCCGAGGTGGGGGTGGGGGCGTCAAATGTGCATCCAAAATTCCACAGGCCAGGTCCCTGGTTAACTTCTCAGTGGTGTCGGGAATGACGGGGGTCTCAGGCCTCTTCACTCATGCTGTTTCAAGGCTGTGCTGACTGGACTGTGAATGCATACAGCTCTGTTTCACCAACAAAACACAAAGTACTACGAAAGCTGCAACTCCAGGACCGAGCAGAACCTGTGAAGAAAGCATTATGGCTTGTTTTTAAAATGAGCTTTTTTAAAAAACTTTTTTCTTTCTCTCTCTCTTTTTTGCTTAAGTGGATATTCTCTGATGCACCAACACAGGCATGAAACAATTTCCAAGAAGCAAAGACAGGAATTACTAAAAATAAGTTTAATAGCAGACTTGTTAAACAAAAAACACTCATTTGAGACTTATAGGCTTACTATCATATTCCCATGGCTGCAAAACAATAGTTGTGCTCCATCTAAGGCTCCAGTGCATAAATCTGCCTAAAATACAAAGTCTTTAACATTTTTTTAACTTTTAAAAATAATGGATTAGTGATAAATTCTTTAAATGACTGCAACATTAAATGTATTCTATCTTAAACACTAGGGAAGAGAGGGAAGTGCAGAGCTTAATTCCACCAGTATTTATTGAAACAGGTATGTGTAAATGGCCCCATAAAAAGCCTTCAATCTGAATGGCTCTGAGTGGTAGTAAGACGAAGAATCTCTCACCTCCTGGTTATGCACACAAGAAACTTTCAAGTAGACATGAGTGAAAGCACTGACTAGAGTTTTCTCTATAGCCTAAATGAATGAGTTTTAACCTTCAGGAAAAATCAAACCCAAACTATCCATGAGTTAATTCTTTACTTCTCTTAAGGAACGAAAAAAAAAAAAGGACAAGGGACCAGTATAGCATGGAAGGGGCAAATGAGAGCCAAAGGGGTCAAGCGTAAGCCAGGTACACAAGGAAAGCTTTTAGCACGGGTCAAAGAGCAGGCCAGGTAGGTGGGATCTATTTTCAAAGGTGAGCAAGGGGTTCTTCCACTGACAAGGGAGAAAGAAGGAGGAACGAGGAGAAGGAGAAGCAGCAGCAGCAATCCTACACACAAACTGTTGCATCAACATATCATTTCCAACTCGAAGTACAGTGCAGCACACCTATAATCCAAGCACGCGAGAGGCTGAGGCAGGAGGATCGCTGCTAGTTCAGGGCCAGACTAGGCTACATAGTGAGTTCAAGACCAGTCTGAACTACATAGCAAGATGCTGTCTCAAAAAATAAAAACAAAAACAAGAAGTACTAATAAAAGGTTTTTTAAAAGAAGTATTGCCAGGCATAGTGGTACACGCCTGTAATCCCCACACTCAGGAGCCTTTGGAGGAAGGATCACTGTGAATTTGAGGCCACTCTGGGCTACAAAGTGAGTTCAAGACCAGCCTGAACAGCATGATAAAACCCTGCCTTTAATTAATTAATTAATTAACTCCTATTGGGCCAAAGATAAGACAAGACCATTTGAACACTAATAAGAAGAAAAATTTGAAATTATTTAAATACATTCAATAATTTAAAATACAGGACTGTAAAATGAGGGGGAGAAAAACCCGGCTTTCTTATACAAACACTATGACAGGTTAACGAAATTGCTGATGAGAGAAAGTTTCTCTATAAAAGTATTCGAGAGAGAGAACTGGCAAAATGCCAGTTTGCCAATCCCATATGAAATAATAGAAGTGGGCCGGGATCATCCATCAACAGTGCTACCATCACAAAAAGAGACATAATGGATATTATGTGCTTCCTGTCCCCCCCCAAAAAAAAATTAAATCAAGCTTCTAAATCTAAATTCCCATTTACTGGAAATACAGAGGATAACGGAACATGATAAACAGCACTGTGGGGGTGCAACTGCAAAATCCAGAATAAAAGAAATTATACCAAAAAAAACAGGGCTTTTATTTATTAAAAAAAAAATTACAAAGGGGGAGGAACAGGAGGAAAGCGATTTACAGTGTTTTAAGAAGCGTAACAACCAAAAATAACCTGTTGGTCTTCTTTGGACTCTGATCTGAACAGGCCAACTCTGAGACGGCATCCATAAAACAATTGAAGAAACTGAATATTGATTACCTTTGATATTAAGGAATCTTTTTAAAGTTTTAGAATGATGACAATACAGTTTGCTTTTATTCTGTTTAAATCAGTCATACTTCTTAAACACTCACCAAAAGTTTACAGATGAAATGACACCTAGGACCGCTTAAAAAGTAACGTGGCGGGACAGAAGCCATGGTGCAGAAACACCAAGAATGCCAGGAGCTGAGGGCTGTTGCTGAGCAGTAACGGGTGTAAGAAGTTCACTGGTTTCTCCTTTACTAAACCGTCATGTTACATAAATTTTGAAAATCTGAACAAAATGAAGAAGACAGTGTTCTTGTGTCCCTCCTTTGGAGAGAGACAAGGATGCAATGGAAAGAGATTGCTGTTCCTCTAATTCTCAGCTGCTGGGTGATGGTAATCACAATCCTAATTACAATCAGCAACTAGCGCTTATGAGACACTTGCTCTTGCAAGGCATTACACTAGTCCTCATTTAACCCCACCACAACCCACGACGAAGGCCGTGCTGTGTCCATTACAGGTAAAGAAACTACAGTTCATTAGGATTAACAAGGTTGTCAAGGTCAACGGGTAAGTCAGATGACGGAAATGTCATTCCACAAGATCATAAGCTTAATGAGAATGAGTGAGTTATGTCTTTTCAAAACAGTAACACCTCTTAAAAGAACTAGGAACTCTAGAAGCCAACAGCTTCACTCCAGTGTGAAAGGGAGCAGAACAGAGAGAGACGTGGTTGTTCATCTGTTGACCATTTTTGGTGAATCTTAGGGAACAACTGCAGGGGCAGAGTCCCTAAGACCTCAAAGTAAAGGGAGAAGTTGGGGGAGAAGCTGCATGTGCACATGTTCGTGTGTGTGTGTGTGTGTGTGTGTGTGCATGTGTGTGCCTGCTCCCTGCTTATTGAGAAAGAATATGAAAGTAAAAGATAAACTGCCTGAAGAAAAAAAGGAGAAAAAAACAGCAGGAACTCCAGCCTGAGGGGAAAGCGCAAAACTGGGCCCAAAGGAGGACAGCGCTGCAGCAGTTCAGTGCCCATTTTTCACCAGGTTGAGAACAGGGTGGGAGAAGGCCGGAGACTTCTGGAAGGGTTGGAGGAACTAACGGGCTAGGAGCTCTACTTCAATGGAACTCAAACCCTCAGAGGGACTATACTACTATTATTTTCACTTTGAAGATGAGCAGCAAACAAAGGTCCAGAGAGATTAAGTGCCTATTCAAGATCACACAGTTAATAAGTAGAACTCACACTGAGCCGTGACTACAAACTCACACATTTAGGCCTGTAATCCCAGGACTCAGGAGGCTGATGCAGGTGAACTGCTTGAGTTCAAGGCCAGCCTGGGGGACATAGCGAGTTCAAGGCCAAACTGAACTACATAGTGAAGATCTTGTCTCAAAAGATCAAAAATGGGGCTTAAAAAAATAAGTCCCACTTTTAGACTACTTTATAAAATATAACAGAGCCAGGGCAACGTCAAACTGGGCAAGCGTGAAGCACCTAAATGGTAAATGTAAAAGAGCTAACAAGGGGGCAGATTAGTACTACAGGAAGGAGAAAAAGACAATATACAATCCCAGGGACTGTCAATTAAGGATCCAGCGCCTTTTAGCCCAGTCCCCAGAACTAGGGGCACAAGAGGAAAATGCAGTACCAATCAGCCCACTCTGCCACTGCGTCAAAGATGGGTGTCAATCCTACTCCCGTACCAGCCTATTTCAAAGCCCCCCTTTTCAAAGACCTCATTTTTAGCTCCAGGCAACCACTGTTACCTCCAGTCTCCCCACAGCTCCAAATTTTTCAGCTGATCACCTGGGTGGGGAGGAGACAAAGTCACCTGTCTGGAAGGTTCCTAAGCATTCTGATTTTAAAGGAGTTAATCAAGGTCATCAGCCCAAATCCTACCAGCAGCAGGAGGCCATTTCCATATCTAGGCCTTCGGGGTGGTGGAGGGGGCTAACTTTCTGACTGATGGCCAGGGAAGCACATTCCACAGCAAAACCAGATAAACTGGTGGGTCTGGTTCCAAGCTCCCAAAACACGGAGCCCCTACCACCACCTCTGCCACCATCACCACCCCCATAATGCACGCCTGAGAGCACACACGGGCAGAGCAATGTGGACTACCAGCCCCCAGCATCCCACCTTCTCATTCTCAATGAGTCAGGGAACAAGGACTGGGTCTGCATAGTCCTTGGAAACCAGAAGGAGAGCTGACCTTTGCCCTTGCCCTGCAAGACAAATGAAAGGTTCGACTGGGTCACACCCAACTTTTAAAGATCTTAGCCATGTGTTTGTTTTGAAGATAGAGTAAAAAGGGTTACCAAGATAACAAAACAAAGTATGTTGCCCCCTCTTCTTCCGGACAAATCCACTTAGAGGAAAATCTACCTTTGTTTCAATACACTCTAACTTAACTCAAATTCCACAATAAAACCTGATAGGTACTTAATATCCAGGCCTTTGTTAGCTTGATAGCTGCTGGTGTCACAGATCTAAAAACTGGTTTCAATTTTTGACTTTGTCTTGGCTGGCTGTGTGACCTTGGGCTGGTTACTAAGCCTCTCTGAGCTTCACGTTCCTTAATTACAAATGGAAATGCTAAAGAACTGGCTTGTCAGCCTCCCCTTCCTAACCAAATTCTTCCACAGAGGCCCAGCAATTAGCACAACTAAAAGCAGAGGTACGAAGTGAACTGGGCAATGCTGCTCCTCCACAAAATCCAGCTTTGGTAAAGAGGCATGGGGTTATGAGGGAGGACTCAAATGACAGCACAGACCTCTCAGCCTAAGGGCTCTGAGGCCCACACATCTGATCTCTTTAATCCAAGGCACAGTATAAGAACAGCTAGAAGCAGGTAGGGAATAAAGATTCCCTGCCTGCCCTGCCATGTGCCTCAGTGGTGGAGGGCTAGCATAGCATGCCTGAGGCCCTGGATTCCAGCCCCAGCACTGAGAAAAATAAAGCAAAATACACTTGGTCAAGGTCATCAGTGAACTAACCCAGTGGATTCCCAACCAGGTCTTCCTACCACATAGCTGGAAGTACAGGGACCAAGGCCCCAGCAACTGAGAACACTCTGATGCCTTCTTGTCTCCAATCCCAACAAGGAAACAGTTCCTGAGCTCTCAAAAACCAAGTCCAGACAGTGCTGCTTCCTCTAAGGCGGACAGATACTGGACTGGACTAAATGCCTCTGCTGCTACCCAAAGTTACTGCACATGACAAAATAACAATAAACGCCAGTGTCAAAAGCACCGCCAGAAAGTGAGCGGTGTTATTACAATTACTTTTGGTGGGGTCAAAGACCTACACTTTCTTTCACATTTTCTAAAGTTCCATCTGCTTTTCACAATTTTCTACATTTAGGTACACAGTAGGCCATCAGTATAGGGTCTCCCAAAGACAAAGAAAGGTGCAGTTCGGAAATCTAAAACATTTGCCCCAGGGCTGGGGATATGACTGGGTGAATCTTAGCACACTTGCCTAGCATGAGTAAGGCCCTGGGTTCAATCCCCGGAAATACAGAAAGAAACAGAAATCTAAAACACTTGCCCTCTCTGCATCAAAACCAGGGGTTCTAAGATGTACTCTGAAATCCCCAATTTCATACAATACAAACCTTTCAGAATTCTACTGGGAAATATTTCTAAATTAAACTTTGTTGGTCTAAAAGGAAATGAACCAAGGCTGAATCATTCCTATGAGTGAGTAATTTTTTTTTATTTAAATACTTACAAATCAATTCACAGAACAGCACAGGGTTTTAAACACTGGTTGAAGCTACAGATTTATAGGAAATTCCCCCCTAATGGAGTTCTGGCTCAGAAACAGCCTGAAACCATCCTTCAAGAAGAATACAGCCCTGGATCAACACCAGGGCCCTGCAAAGGCCACCTGCAGGAAGGGGTGGGGGGTCCTCTCCATTCTGCTTAGTTAAAGGGAGTGGCCAGTTTCCTATTACAATGATCACATCATGCATCACCCAAACTGGGACCTTCTGAAAGCAAAAGAAGGTGCTCTGAAGGATTCTGCCAAGACAAGAGGCATAGAGCAGGACTGCTAACAGGCGGACAGGTACACAGCCTTGGATAGGACAACTTTTAGAAATACAAATGTGAAGCAGCCATCCACAGTTGTTAGGAAGAAGGCAGTCAGGATCTGGCAGAAGGACACAGGGATGAGAAAGACCATGTTAAAACTAAGAAAACCTGGACAGAGCAGAGCATGCAATGCAAATGTATAAATTAACCTAACTCAAGGTTCCTTTTCTTCATTTTAAACCAATTTACAAATGAGATGGGATGCCTGGCTTGTGGCGGCACATGCCTTCCCGCGTTCCCTTCCTCACTGGCTCGAGTTTATCCTCCGTAATTTACTTCTTGGGTTGTTTCAAAGTATATACAAGGCATAAAGATGGTTACAATGGTAAACATTCACCATTATAGAGTGAGTCACTTCGCATTACTGAAACTTAGTAAAAGATCTTTATTTTAAATACTCCTAATGGGTATCTTTGAAAAGAACTGTGTTTTCTCCTGTCGCTCACCAAAAGCAGTAAACTAATGGAAATATAAACTCTTCTCACTGGGTCTATGAGTCGTAACCACCTGGCTACCAAAAACAGGGGCCCAGAGCAGGGCACCTGGTGGCAGGCATGGCAGATACTATCCAGTATGATAACCTGAGTCCCTGTTGTATTTTCTTATGAGATTTAATTCACATACCATAGAATGTACCCTTTTGATGCATATAATGCAGTGGCTCTCAGTATATTCAGAGTTGTGAATCTGTGTTTTTAAATATTTTGTCAGCTGTCAGTCTGCCTCCCTCTAAAATTCTCTTTCCAACCAGACTACCTCAAAAAAATGTTTAACTTTTGAAGACCGGGAAATCAGAGTAACTAACACAGCCTTCTACAACACATACTGCATGAGGGACAACAGGAAGAGATGTCAATAAAATGCAGGTGGTCCCCAGCCTAGGGTCACACAAAGCAATCTGAACTGCTCAGACCGGTCTCGGGGAGTGTCTCAGGTCTAAAAACACAAGGACACAGACACACCCTAGGGCACAAACACACCCTCAAGTGTAGCTGGGAATCTGAGCAGAGGAGGACCAGTTTAGCACAAGTGGCTCTGAAAACTCAAGCTGCTACCCACTTGCTTCCTTAGAGCCCACTCACCCAGGAAACACCTAGGAGTCGCATACCTAGGTTATTAACAAGTTCCTCTTAAACATTCAAAAACCCTGGTAAAGAGAAGACGTATGTGCATGCGTTTACACAGTGAGTGTAAATTAAATTTGAATCAGATTTAACCCATTTATGCTGAAGGTTGCAACTTTTAATTTTTGCATGAAATTAGTATGTTACCTAGAAAACTTTGATGAACAAGAATCTGAGAGAAAAGTTTTTATTAGGTTCCACTGTTCCAGTGTGCCGTTCCAAAAGTGGAACACTAGGCATAAAAGAATTAAGGCACAGAGAAAGCAAAACTTATGACAGGGGCAAAGATTTAACTGCGTAGTCTGGAGTCCCTGGAGGTCTGAAACAGTGCAGGTTTTAACAGCAGCTGCCCCTGCAGCGCTTGCCTACACAGCTAGCTAGTACTTATCTAAACTTTGCTCTTCAAAGTACACGGAGTCATCCCCATTTTCCAGATGAGGAAACAGATCCCCACCCAGAGAAGTTTAGCAGTCTGCCCCAGGCAACAACTAAGCGGGGCGGGGCATGGTGGCAAATGTCTGTAATCCTAGCCCTCAGGAGGCTGAGGCACAAGGATTGCTGGGAGTTCAAAGCCAGACTTGGGCTGCACAGTGAGTTCAGAACCAGCCTGAACTATATGGCCAGAGCCTGTCTCAGAGCCTGTCTCCCACTAAGAGGTACATGGAGGGCAGCAGGGGCAGAAGTGAAGGGCTCAATTCTTTTGCCATCTGAAGCTGGATGTCCTGAGTGGATCCCAGCAGGGGTTCCTTGAACGGTTCTGCTGGCAGATCCAGGCCCCAGGTACTATTTCTCTAGGAAAAGATGAATTCCATGCAATTTCCACAGATATGACTGATTCCCATGTCAGGCATGGGGCTTTCAAGCAAGAACCAAAGGGTTCCTTTTGAACAGATGAAGTTGCACCTGCTTCTCAAAGCATTTTCCATTTGATTCGTTACTCCATCTGGCAAGGAATATCCTCAAATATTATATATTTACGAATGGATTTCCTCCACTTGCTGAGTAAGGAAGTGTGGTTCAAAGCAATGAATGGCCAACGGCTTTACAGGATTGCCCCAGCTTCTCCTAGATTTCATACTATTTGCCTGAGACAAGAAAAAAGCCAGGCTTTTCTAAGAAATTGCTCAGTTCTAGGGTTTTCTCCAGAGTCACAGTCCTGAGACAGCAGGAAATCCTTAGAGATCTGGTATGCAAGGTAATATTTTACTGAGCACTTGTCCAACATAAAGTAGGTGCTCCATCAAAACTTCACAACAGTGAAGCTCAAAGACACAAAGTAAACCAGGAATGGTAGCCCACAGCTATAATCCCAGCACTCTGAGAGGCTGAGGCAGGAGGACCACAAGTTCAAGCCCACCCTAGGCAATTTAGCAACTTAGGAGACCTGTTATAAAAAAAATGTAAAAGAAAGGGTTGCTGCTGGGGACACAGCCCTAGTGTGAAGGCCCTAGGTTCGATCTCCAGTATCACACAAAAAAATTTAAGTTTTAAAGATGAGAATAATTTTTAAAAATTGAAATTTAAAATTTAAAAAGGGCTGAGGATGTAGCTCAGTGTAAAGCGTCACACTGGGTTCAATCCTCAGTGTGTGTGGGGCGGGGTGGAGCTGTCCAAGGCCACACTAGCAAGGAGCTGAGCACAGACAGCCTAGCTATGACCAACCCCAAATCTGTGAGGGCAGATGCACATATCCTGCCTCCTGCATCCAAACAAAAGTCAGGAACCATGGCATCCTTCATGTCAATCATTTCCCTCCCTCCCTTTCATTGCTTTCAATTGCTCACAGCCAAGTTTCAAATCTACAGTAGCCCACTATCGGCATAAATCTTCCTTATTGACATCTGAGGGCTGGGTTCATTACTCGAATATCACTGGCTTTGTTTTTTTTTTTACAACTTAGCTCCCGAAATAGCACCAAGTAAAATCCCCACTCTTACTACAAGGTCTAGCTCCTATGTCACTTTCTCTGCAAAGCTCCCCTCAGGCTCCAGCTGTGGTCAGCACAGTATATCATGGACACCACTTTATTTTGGTATTACAAGAGAAAACACAAGGTCCTAAAAATACAAAACTGTAAGAGTGAAACCCCCAACCATCCTACTGCCTCAAAGCAACTGCTATCATAATGCATGATCTCCTGGATCAACATTTCATCAAACCTAAGACACCATCTGACTATTTCACTTCTTGGGGTTTTTCTTGTTTTATCGTTTTTTGTTTTTTTCAGACAAGGTCTCACTCTGTAGTTCAACCTAGCCTTGAGTTCACTATGTAACGGAGGCTGGCCTCGAACTCATGGCAATTCTCCTGCCTCAGCCTCCTGAGTGCTGGGATTACAGGTGTGCATCACCACAACAGGCCAGATTTCATTTCTAAAAAATACTGTTATGAAATAAATGATATCAGAATGCTTCCTTATCACTTAGGAATAGTCTAGCATTTTATATAGATTGAAACGCTTTACCCCATGTCAATCTTACTCATGTATAAAAAGGAAGATATAGTAAGTTGAGTAAGGTGCACCTAAAACAGCTTCTCAAAGGGATCTGTGCCCATGGTTTTTCACATAGTGTGGCCCTGCATGGCACAAGCCTACTTAGGGATGCTCACTAGTGACTCTGGGATTCTCCCCGACCCATTCTACCCTTGATGCACACATGCAGTCACAGCAATCATGACCACCGCCTGGCCAACGATGGATCCACAGGCTACAATTTCAAAAATATTCAGTTTGTAAAAGCCACACCCCTGCACGGGGGATGCAGCTCTGTGGTAAGGTGTGTGCTAAGCCTGTGCAAGGCAAGACCGTGGGTTGAAGCCCCAGCACCAATAGAAAAACCCACCAACCTGTGCCCCCTGGAGCCCATGAAATGGAAAATCTTCCCACCAGTCTGTGATTACCTGTTTGCATGCTGTTTCTCCACTAACCATAAACTTCACAAGAGCAGGCGAGTTTTACAGATCACCATTCGTTTATCACTTTTTCCTGATCACCAAATTCTTGGACACAGAGTAGCATCTGTAAATGTTTAAAACGTCCAGTAGCAAATAGCAACTCCATGGAAACCAGGAGCATCTGGGTCTCCAAGTGCCCACGGTGAAGGGAAGAGACAGAAAAGAAAAGAATTAAACACTGAGTAAGGCATGCTGTGCGGATCACCCCTTCTGTTCTTTCAGTCCCTGGCGTCCAGGGATCCCAAGTGAGGCGCCGTAGGAGAATCCCTAACTCAAAAAGCAAAACCTCTGCAGCAGCCAGAACAGAATTCCATCCTCAAACCCAGCCAGCAGGCCTGACACACATCTGCAATCACATCTGGAAACAACTGCTACACTCCCAAGGGTGACAGGTGAGTACCAGGCAGAGCTGATTCTTCTGGTACATTTTACTGCTCTTCCTGCAGAGAATGGTGAAACTTCCTGTGTAGCCTTATTTTTGAAATCCACCAAGAACATCTTAGTGACTTCTATTAAAGATCCACTCTAAGTTCCTCACAGGTAACTGAAAAATCACATTCAACTAGGAAAGGTGGCCAAACAATCTGATTCACTCAGAGGATGAATATCTACAGCACTGGGTCCTCATCAGAAGCAGATGTTATTTATGGGCCTTTTAAGAACAAAACACCTCATGGACCCCAATCCTCTACAACACTGCAGGTGTTGCTCAGGCTGTAGCTGGCAGGGGCAGAGAGAGGCTGAGCTACATTTGAAGCAGAACCATCTTGAGTTGGCCATGTACATGGACCTGCATGCTGTGAATTACGAACCTAAAAGGCAAAAGTCGCCTTAGCTTCCCAGGCACAGAGCGGGGACACAGGTATCAACTGCATGAGATCCACTGGGCCAGTAACACATCACTATACTTCCCCGAGTCACCTGCCGCACAGAGAATCCCCGCCCTGGCTTCAGCTCAGCCAAAATCGCCCTGTCAGTTCCCCACGGGAGATTGTGATTTGGGTTCAGCATCACTGGACATCTGAGTGGTGTTCTAGAAGCATTTTCCATTTCAACTATTCCTGATCATTAGGAAGCTGATTCTTGCCTCCAATTCAGAGGCCAATTTCCCAGATTTCAAGTAACATAGATGCTAATCACTTTTGCATTTTATCATTAAGATAACATTTAAAGGTGAAAGAAGCTGGATGTGGTGGCACAGCCTGTAATCCCAGCACTCCTAAGGCTGAAGCAGGAAGACTGCCAGGAATTTGAGGTCAGACTAGGTTACACAGTGAGTACAAGGCCAGTCTGAACTACAGTGAGACCCTGTACAGACATACATACACACACGTGAGTAAGTGAATGAATGGATGGATGGATGCGAGTAAGTGAATGAATGGATGGATGGATGCGTGGAAAAGGAAATTAGGGAGGTATTCTAAATATTTAACTAAAAATATTTTGTAAAACTAAGAAAGAACAAGTTAAACCTTATCTCTTCAGTATTCAAAACAAAAGCAAACTTTGAATTAAAGAAATTTCTTGCCTCTGTGTGAAATGCAATTCAGAGTAATTTCCAGTTTTCTCTCAAAGGCATTATCTGATGAGGATTCCAAGATGGGGCTGACATCCCTTCAGGCGATGGGACTCTTTCTGACTCTAACCACCATTGTCTCCCAAAGGCTTTGAGATAAAAAGGCAGTGAGGGAGAAAGGATTTGAAAGGGATTCCTCCAAAGGAAGCATCCCTAACAATGGTTTCAGAATAAGTGAGCCCCAAGACACCCCCAGCCCCAGTAATGGGTGTTCTGAAAACAAGGCATATCAAAATGCTATTGATAAGCTAAATCACCAGACAGCTTATCTGAGGCCCACATCCGCCATATGGTGCTCCAACTTCTGCCGCCTGTTGCTGCCACAATAGGCACGCCTACCCAGAAAGCACCATCGGACAGAAACCCAGCAGCGGACAGAAACCCAGCAGCGGTGGCATGTGGGGCCGCATTTTATTTTATGCCATTAGCTTCCCCTATCCCAGTAGGAACTTGCAACACACACACATTTAACTTCAAAAATCTATGTTACCTGCAGAATGCATGCGTGCACACTGCATGTGTGCATACGTATGGGGACAGATCAGGTGAACGGAGAGAAAACCAGATGTCAACTCCAGAAACGGAGCTGCCCAGTGGGGGAGGGCAAGTCAGGCCGGCTCCCAGCTACAGCAGGGAGCAGACAATGCGCTTTTCTCAAAACACTCGGGCAGGCGGGCCCGGGGAGTGGCTATTTAAAACGCCTGGCTCCTTTTATTTCACCACCATGGAAGTGAATTCGGTTCTTAAGTGCCAGAGCAAATGAAGTCATTTGGCTTCCTCACACGCTCTTTGCGTCTTCGCGTTTCCGCAGGAGGGATCAGACTGGACGAGAGTGCGAAGTATCCACCTGGAGTTCTTTCTTACAATTAAAATTGATCCACACAGGATCTGGCGCTTGGGCTTCTTTAACTTATTTTTCTTTGTAAAGGTATTAAAGAATATTGGGCACTGGTATGACTGCTGTCAAAGGCAACTCCGCACAAAATGCCATCAAGTCACTGAGCAAAGAACAGATCAGGCTAGTACCTCCCAAAGGCTTGGCTGGTGTAAAAGACTGGTGGTTTTTGTCAAAGGAATTCATAAGAATCCTGTATTTCTTTCTCTCTATTCTCTTAAAGAGTTTTCTGCCTTTGTAGATGGCAATAAAATATTCATTTAGCTAGTTGACGACCTATTAAAGAAAAGATACTGGTTTCCAACGAGAACTCAGCAGCTGTAGTATCAGGTTATGCAAAAATGCACTTGATGTACATTTGCATAAAGGACAAGGCAAAAAAAAAAAAAAAAACAAAGGGGGGAAGACGGTCTTCTTTCTGAATAGTCAGACCTGCAGAACTATTACAGACAAGCACTCATTTCCTTCCACCAACCTACCCACACCTAAGCAGACAACATTCTCGGATGAACTTTTCAAATTTTTTTAAACAATCTCAGTTAAAAAAAAAAATCTCCTTTCAAGTTAAATTGAGATTGCACTTGAACTCCATCCAAGAGCAGAGCTGAACTGAATTATGATAATTAGAAAGCTGTGCCTGTAAAAAAAAAAAAAAAAAGCAGCAGTTGATGCATTTTTTAAAAGTTTATGCCAGAGAATATAAGTTCAATATGTTCTCACATAATTAACATTTCCCACCATTAGTGGCAGTTTTTCAGTTTACGTATCAGTGCAAACAACAGTACTCATCATTGCTGTGCTGTGTATCCCCCGTCACCTTACAGCTACATCTAAGCCTGTCAGACGCCTGCAAGCAACCACAGCTGCCCACTAGAGATGATGGATGACGAACTTGTTCGCCAGTAAGTTGGCTTTTCTCTTAAATCCATTTTCCAGGGCCCTGTCCCTTCCAGTTAAAAATGCTGAAAAAACTTTAGGACAGACCCTTAAAAACTAAAATGAATCATAAAAAATGGGCAAAAACTCTCACATCAGGATAGTAAATACTGGTCTGGGGCAGTCACGGCGGGACACTGAAACCACAGCTTTCCTTGAGTCTGGAAAGAAAAATCTTGGGAGGATCATTTACCCACCGATCCCCCAAACCATTATCCAATCAGGAAAGACCAGCACATTTCACAGGTAGCTTAGACTCCCAGACTTCACACACAGGTTTTGGATAAAAGCAGAACATAAGATTTGACAGTAACCCACCCTCGCATCCCCACCATAAGGGCATCTCATTCACTTCAACTAAAATAAAAACATATTTCAAAATTCTCTTCTTCTGCACCACTAGCTACAAAGCTGGAAGGTTTCTCATGAAACAGTCACTTCAACCCCAAGTTCAAATATGGAACTGAGCCAAAGAAGCTTATAAAGCGAATCTTACAGATTGAGAGCTCAACAGTTCACAGCTCTAAAATAAAACAAAATAAAAACCCACACAAAACACTCCAAAAACTTAGATCCAAATACTATAGGAGAACACAAACTACACCAGAAGAAAAAAGCCCAGAACATTTCCAGTTTCACATATGCAGAGTAACTGCCAATACAAGAGGGCCTAAATTAGATATCTGTTAATTAAAAAAAAAAAACCTGAAACATTAAATGCTAGGATAGACTTAAATTGCTTGATTTTATCACCTTGATGAATATGAAAGAACAAAATATATCACTGCTGTTGTTCAAACTTGATTTAGGATCTAATTTAAATACCACAAAGTGATCTGTACCTTCTGCAGATAAAATAAGGAAAAGCACCACGCAGCTACGAGAGACTATGCCAGCCACCAGTCAATCCCCAAGCAGCCCAACAGCAGGGCCTAAATTTGTCAAAGGGGATAAGCTTACAAGATATTTTTCTTGCTCCGTTCAGAAGTAGGACATTAGCAGTCTGCAGTTCCAGTCACTGAACTCCAAAGGGGAGGCTGAAATGCCCACATTGGTTAACAGAAAGGATGGCTGGTTTTCTTGCAGTTTAACAGAGAAAGCTGGATACTTGCTTTGGCCAGAAGTCGTTAAGACTCTGGAGAAAACAGACGACCCTAAAAGTTTTATCATTAAACAGATTCCACACAGCCTTCACTCAGAAGAACAAAAACTATAAACACACACACACACACACACACACACACACACACATTTCTTTCATAATCTCTTTATGGGAACAGAATCAAGTGCCTAAAATAAAAGTGTATTCGTGTGTGGACTTACTACCTATGTCTGAATATGGTCATTTTTAAGTCCCAGAGATCATACACAGTTATTTGCACCGACCTTGCGAGTGATAAAACATTACAACTTCCACTTGCAAGCAGTATAATTATGCTCACAACTAACACATAATAACACATGAGATGAGAGAGAAATGTAACCCTAGATGAGAGGGCTCTTGCAGGGCCCATGTATGAGAGATCAATCCATTTCTGAAGCGAGCTACCTGCCAACGCCGTCAATGGCACAGCTCATTTCTTTAAAATACTCACATTTGGAATCTGCACTCTTGAAACTGTTCCTATTGCATACTTTCCTACAGAAAATGACAACAGATACGGCTAGACCCTCATGATGTATAGATAGCCCTCCCAAATTCTGCCATTAAGAAATGCCCTCTTCTCTTGTCGCTCTATGCTGTCAGAACCAACAAAACTCAAAACTGTTTATAAACTACTGGAGCTCAAGCAGGAAAAATCTTGAACTTTTTTTTTCCCCTATGGTTTAATTGTCCTCCCAAATGAAAGGGACACCAGCTTCCAAACTAAATACGAATATGTAATTCCTGCTGTGTGCAGCAAATGGAGGAAGAGGGAAAATGGAGAGGGGAAAAGGAAGCTGACTCCCCCAGCCTGCCCTCCCTCAGGCTATCCTCTTGTGTAATTAGGGTGCTGGGTGGGAGGTGCTTTTAGGCACACATTGTACCACAGCAAGAAGAGCTCCTCAGTGAAAGATTCACTTCAGTCTGGCCAAACTAAGCTAGAATGCCTTCCCTCTTTAAATGAAATTTCATTATATGTTCTGGTGGGTTCTGGGGTTTTTTGTTGTGTTTTGTTTTTGTTTTGGGAAAACTATTAAAAAAGAAAAACAAGTAATCTCGTAAGCACATTGTCTGGAGTTTATAAAAGATCACACAGATGAGGAATTTACACAAAGATTCTTCCCTATAATTTTAAAACTTTTTTCAAGGGAAAGTGTGACATCAGTTTTGTTTCAAACTTGTTTAAAAAATAAAATTGAATTAAAAATATTCTAACAGTCCCCTAAAGCTGCAGATCAAATAATATTTACCATTAAAGTAAAAATAAAATAATCTACCTTGGCACATCAGCAAGGCCCAGTAACGGATACCGCTTATCAGTTCATTTTTTTAATACTGGCAACAAATAAAAGAATTGTAAACTCTGCTGAAAACCTGAAACCTAAGAGTTCAACAGAGTTACACATACAAAGACATACTAAACAAAAATATCTATGACCATTTATGGAAATAGTGAGATTAGAAAAATAAGCCTTCTTTCCCCCTCAAAATAATCAACAATTTAAAACCTCAGTGCTGACAAAGCTTCAACTGAATCCATTTTTGTTTCTGGAGTCACTTTGTAATTAGCTCTACTATTTCCTTCTGAAGAGGAAGGATTCTTACCAAAGTTGGATCTCTGTCTGGCCCTTATAAGCATTCAGATGTGCTGGGGCCCGAAGATCCTGCTATTTACAGAAAGGCACAAACCCAACAATGAAAGCAGAAAGCACGGACCTAGCCTGAAGACTGTTCCCCAACTACTGTCTCTCAGTAACCTAGCAAAGCAGCCCCGGCGCGAGACCGCAAGTCACCGCGGGCTGCAGAGAAAGCAGCTCCCTCCCGGCTCCGGCAGCGAGGAGGAGGTTCCCATCTCCCGTAAGGGAGGAATCTGTCCACCCCAGCAGGCACCCAGCTCACCCCAAGTGATCAGATCACCTAAGCTCCCCAAAACAACCCAGGTGGTAGCGGGGAGAAGGGACATGTGGCTGTCCTGCACTGCTAGTGTGCTCCTTTGCGGTATCTGTAGCATTTTTACTATTTTCTCACTATTTTGAAATCTGATAAGCTTTACAGACCTTTCTGTCCCCAGACCTGGGCTCCCTCCCAGGCACTGTTTTTAAACCCTGCCTTTTTTTTTTTTCTTCTTCTTCTTCTTTTTTTCACTCCCAGTTCCTGGAACATCATCTGTCTCTAAGTTTCCAGTGCTCACAGAGGTCAGTTTTCCTTTCTGCAAATCACAGGCAGCCACTTGCTTCTAAGAAGTTAACAAGCCTCCTGAGAAATGCTGGTGGCTGGCATTTCATTGTTTCAAAAATATTTTTCAACAGTGACACCACTCAACTTTAAGTAAATCTTTAAAAAGACAATTAAAAAGCGTGGCAAATTCTGATGCGGATTTTATTTTCGTGGAAGGAAGCTAAGGTGGGAGCCCCCGTTGTCTTCCACTCCTGAAAAATGTTGCTGTGATTTTTTCAAAAATACAAATACTTTTGGGAGGGTTGGAAACTCATAGAAGTTCAACTTTCTTTGAAGCGGGCCTCTGGACTTTTCAAAGAAAACAAGTGTTGCTGCTATGAACAAAGACTAAAAGTGTGTACCCTGGTTTTCTTCCCCTCCTGGGGATCATTCCTTTTCCAATAAACAAACAAATCCCCCAGTATTTCCTACGGAAGGGAAGTTTTCCAGGGACAGTCTCCTCCTGGGTTTGGTGGTAACTGCGACTCAGTCTTTTTTGGACACAATGTTTCTGCTGACTCCTGAAAATTTTCCACTTGAATGTGCAATGAAGCGGCGGCGGCGGCGGCGGCGGCGGCGGCAGCAACAGTCCTGGAGGAGCGGCAGAGCCGGCCGTGCCCTCCTTTCATCCTTGGGGGGGAAGGAGCGCGCCCCTCGCTCGCAGCGCCGCCGGCGCGGACCCCGAGAGCCGGGACTCGGGGGGCGGCCAGGCAGGGGCCGGGCT
>NW_004955414.1:28086203-28099315 GCF_000276665.1 Chinchilla lanigera | reverse complement strand
GGGGCGGCGCGGCGGTGCGGGCGGAGCGCGCGGCCGTGGAGCCGGGGTCCCTTCCTCGGAGGCCTGAGCTTGTGCGCGCGTGCCAGCCGTGCCTCAGTTTCCCTCCGGGCGCAGAGACTCCGCGGCCGCCGTGGGCGCTCCGGGACTCGCGGAGTCTGCGAGTGAGGGGAGAAGTTTGTGCAGAGCCCGGGGCGATCCGGGGCCGCGCTCCCGGCCTGCCGCGGCTCCGGCGCCCTCTCCCTCTAAAAGTTCACGGCTCCTGCGAAGTCGGCCCGCCGCGGGGAGGACGCGGCCGAGGAGGACGATTACAGAGCTCGTCGCGACCCTCCCGCCGGCACGATCGCTCGAGAGACTGAGTTCACGCATCCCTGGGGGTTGTACTTTTCACAAGTACCGGCTGCGGTGGAAAACTTCCAACAGGGTAAAGTGCTGCGCCCGGAAACTACGCGTGAACCCAGTCTTTGGAGATAGTGACGCTGGCTCGGGACTTGAGAAACGGGGACAAAGTTTTGACCCGCCGGGCACAGAACTATCTGAAGTGGTGGGTACCGGTGGCAAAGCGATTCCAGCGCGGCAGACCTCGATCCTTCTAGCACTTGGCTGTCTTTCCCAACTGGGGCCTCAGGACGAATAATAGCGCCTGTTTTGTGCCCCAGGAAGCCCTAAGTCTGGCCAACGAAGGAAAGCGAATGTGACTTACTACGGGTTATTTTCTCTGAGACGTAACTTTTACTAATGCATTTTAATTTAAATTTACGTTGAGGTAATTGGAGTTTTAAAAAATAACGCAGAGAA
Source organism: Chinchilla lanigera (assembly GCF_000276665.1). Taxonomy (NCBI): domain Eukaryota; kingdom Metazoa; phylum Chordata; class Mammalia; order Rodentia; family Chinchillidae; genus Chinchilla; species Chinchilla lanigera. The sequence continues at coordinate 28,098,520 of NW_004955414.1, read as the reverse complement.
CCCGGCGCGGTGGCACAAGCCTGTAATTTCTGCACTCCTGTTGGCCGTGGTGGAACAATTTCAAGGCCAGCCTCGGTAACTTGTTAAGACCCTGTCTCAAAATAAAAGGGGTAGGGGGTTGTGGCTCAGTCGTACAGCGCCCCTTGGTCCAATCCTCAGTACTGCAAAAAAAAAAGAAAAAGTAATACAGCGAAATCCTTTGTTCACTTTGAACAATTACCCCCCGCCCATGACTTCCAAAACTATAATAGGACACAATCAGGATATTGACATTGATACAACTCCCACCGGTCTTATACAGATGTCTTCATTTGTGCTTCTGTTTAGTTCTGAGCAATTTTCTCACCTGTGTCGGTGTCCACTACAAGCATATTTTATTTCTAGTTCATATCCAACGATGAGATACAGTGAAGTTCACAATAATGACCCAGCAGCCACCTTGGCACTAGTTTTCCGGAATGTATTAGAAAAAGCCTGATTAGGTTGGTATTAACACTGTAGCAGGCATATCTCTCTCCAATTAGCTTCTAAACATACTAGATAAAGCCTCAGGGTAGTGCCAACTACCCAGTGAGTAGCATTTCTAACCCAGACACCCTTCAAACTCTATTTCCAGTCCTACCGCCACTGGGCAATGTAGTGTCTTTTCTTTCCTCACTGAATCCACAAAGTCCTTGGCCTGGGATTCAGAGCTCATCATGACATGCTATGCTTCCCGGCCGGTATTCTCTCCAGCTTCTGGCTACACACACATTCTTTGATGCTGTCTTAACCACCTTTTCCTTGGGAAAACTCAACTACAGAAGATATTTCCTCCCTCCTCCTTGGGATCTTAAATTTCCTTGCTTCAGATTAGCTCCTTACCAGCATCAGTGTAATATTGGTGAAATCCACCTGTAGGAGCCCATAGAAAGTGGCTGTGCCTCTTCCAGCTAAGGGTACTGCTTAGGGCCTGCACACAAGTGGGAAGTGACTCACTGTCACCCCCCAACCCTACTGTTCATACATTTTGTCATTGCTGGACCTAAGGGTTTAGGGCCCATGAGCTGTTCAACCCCCACATCTGAGAGCAGGTACAGTAGCTGCCACCTGCTGGAATGACAGCAGCTACTCGGTATTGAATCATCCATACTTGGCATTTTACATTTGCCATCTCAGTCGATCCTCACAGCACCTGTGCAAGGTACTGATTATGTCCCCCGTTCATACAGACGAACTGAGATGCAGGGAAGTCATAGGACTTGCCTATGCTTGCAGAGTTCAAGACCCAAATTCCTTCTGATTCATATCTATGATCTATGTGCATAACCCCTAGCCTACACTGCAGCAAAGCTGAAACAAAATAAGGCGCAGGAATGCCAGACACTGTCTTAGGTACTGTCCTTATAACATTGCCGCACTTGATCCCCACAGCCACCCTCGGAGTCGGGGTTACCATTCTTATTTTGTAGATGAGCAAGCTGAGGACCAGAAAGGTAAAGTAACTTAGGGTCATCTAACTAGTAGATGTGAGGATTCAAGCCTACATAGTTCACGCTCTTAGCTGTCCACTCAGTGGCCCAAATGCAGCACAATGCTAATCTCAAAAGACCAACCATCTACAGGGCCATTCACCCAGAGAATTATTTGTACCTCTAATGATACAAGAACTTACCCCTCACCACACACACACACACACATACACTCCTTTCCAAGGAAGTAGCTAACTTGTAATACTTAAGAAAAACAGTGATTACTTGGTGTAACAAATTAAGTTAAGAAAGAAACTTCCAGTCCCCCCAACTTCCCCAGCTAGAAAAAAGCAAGGGAATTGCTTAGGAAGATACATTGCTTTTGAAGACAGGTAAAAACGTATTAATGATAATGCTAGGGGGCTGGGGATTTAGCTCAGCGGCACAGCGCCTACCTGGCAAGCGTGAGGTGAGTTTGATTCCCAGTACTAGAAAAAAACAAACAAACAAAAAAGATAATACTATAAATTGCCTCATTTCTACTTAGTTGAGCACAACCACTTTGGAAAAGTTTCATACTTTTTATTCAAGTTGAAGATGTGCACACTCTGTGAACGAGAAGTTCCGTTCCTTAGGAACATACTTAAGAGGTTCAGACAACAGGACATATGTACAAGACTATTCACTGGGCAATTTCAAGCAATAAACAACCCAAATCCCCACTGATAGCAGAAAGAACAAATAAACTGTGTTATAATCATACCATGGGCTACTACACAGGGATAAAAATGAAAGAACCACAGCTTCATGCAATAATATGGATGAATTCTTAAAAGATAATATAGAGTAAAAGAATTAGGAAATAAAAATAATCTGTATCATATATTGTATTTGTCTAAAGCTCAAAAATAGCCAGGCGTGGTGGCACACACCTGCAGTGCCAGCACCTGGGAGGATGAGGCAGAAGGACTGATGCAAGTTTGAGGCCAGCCTGCACTACATTGCGAGACCCTGTCAAAAGAAAGAAGGAGGGGGCTGGGGATTTAGCTCAGCGGCACAGCGCCTGCCTGGCAAGTGCAAGGCCGTGAGTTAGATTCCCAGTACTGGAAAAAAAAACCAAAAAAAAAAAAAAAAAAAAAAAACTAAAGAAAAAAAAAAAGAAAGGAAGGAAGGAAAGAAAAGACAAAAAAAAAAGGAAGGAAGGAAGGAAGGAAAGAAAGAAAAAAGGGAAAAAGAAAGGTTAGCAGCATTATTCAGAGCTGTATGTTTCGGTAGTAAAACTAAAAACAACCCAGGCATGGTAGTGTATGTAGATTGGCCAGTAGATTGGAAGTCGGAGCCTAGCTTGAGTAAGATAGACCCTGTCCCAAAATAAAATTTTAGGGCTGAAGATGTAGCTCAGTGGTAGGTATTTGCTTAATGTGCCGAAGGCTCTGGGTTCAATCCTCAGCAACAAAGTTGGGGGGTGGACTTTTCCTTTTATAAAATTAAAAATAAATAACCATTTAAGAAAGAAGGGGCAGTGGCTCAGTGCTCCAGGGCTTGCCATATACAAGCCTCTGAATTCAATGCCCGGTACCACCAAAAACAAAACAAAACAAAAACAAAGCTAAAAAGAAGACTTCACACAAGGAATGTAAACACCATGTACCATATGCATGTACCAATAAACAAGGCAATCTGAAAAAAAGGAAGAAGAAAAAGCTAGACAGAAGAACATGAAGTAATAAGCAGTAAATCTGGATGATGGTTATCGACAGGGGTGACGGGTTGTGATGAGGTCAGACACATCGAGGGGACTTCTGCAGTGCTGGCCATGTTCTATTTTTGCATGCTTATATGGATATTTACTATAATGATCCATTAAACTGTTGTTTGTTTGTTTGTTTTTGAGAGAGGGTCTCACTGTGTAGTTCAGGCTGGTTTTGAACTCAATATACAACCTAGGCTGGCCTCAAACTCATGGCGATCCTCCTGCCTCAGCCTCCCAAGTGCTGGGATTACAGGCGTGCGCCACCATGCCTGGCTCTGCATCCCTTTCTGTATCCATTATTCCATCTGTCTTCTGGATTTTGAACTTCACATGAAATCCATCAGTATTTGAATGTACACAAGTCTCTCTTCCCTCTTACAAACAACAAAAAAAGATGTTCTGTTATTCAAATCTCACCCCCAGCTACTGCCTTCTCCCTCCTTTTATAGCTAAACTGTTTTTGTTTTCATTGTCTGCCCCATGGCCTCCCTGTCTTTGCCTCCATAGCTTCACCTCCCATGTGTTCTACACCCCTGTTCACCTGGGCTTCTGTATTTGTCCCCAAATCCACTCAAGCAATTGTCCTCCCAGCCCGTGACCCAGGGTGGCCCCTGTGATGGACCTCAGCCACTTCATCTCGTTTGCGTTGTTTGACAGCACTGACCTCCACCTCCCTGAGACAATGTCCTACTTCTCGGACTGCTCTGTGTCATCGCCCTTTGCTGACCCATCCTCCTGCAGCAGTCCTATACTTGGTAGTCGTGGAGTATGGACTGTCTCCTCTTCTCGCCGTAGATCTTGCCTGTAGCTACCCTCATTCGTTCTATTGGTTTCAATCAATTACCATGTGCTTGCTGTTGTCTTCCAAACATGCACATGGAATCCAGATCTCTCCATCTCCCTCTCTCTCCCTCTCCCTTTCCCCCGTCCCTTCTCCTCCCCCTCCTCCCTCTCCCCCTCCCCTTCTTCCTCTTCTCCCCCTGCCCTCCTTCTCCCTCCTTCTCTCCCTGGATCTCCAGATGTGTGTACTACATCTCTTGCTTGACACTACCATCTGGGTACCTGAGGAGTGTCTCAAACAACCTGCTCCAAGCTTCCAGCTTCCACTATAAACACAGTCCTCTCAGAGCATGTCCCATCTCTATGAAAAAGACCAGAAACTTAGATATTAGGCTTCATATGTCCCCTACATGATGAATACCCTTCCAAGTGTCCTTCATATTTAGAAAAACAGTCCTTCAAGAGCCTGAATGTCTAACCCTCCCCAGTACCTTTTCAGGTACCTTGCTTCTGTCCATCTCAACAACGTGTTCCTTCTACTCTGGATAATTTCTAGTTCCTCAAATGTGTCATTTGCCCTCAGGACCTTTATTTTCCCTACCTCTTTGGAATACTTTTTTCTCTTCTTTATGTAATTAATTCCTCCCTTCCTGTTATGAGTTCAAATGTAATTTTATCAAGCCAATGTTTCCTAATCCAGAGGACTTCTCTTCTGATTTCCTATTGTGTTGGTGACCTATGGCTGGGTAACAAAATATTTCTAAAAAATTTCTCTCTCTCTCTCTCTCTCTCTCTCTCTCTCTGTCTCTCTCTCCCCCTCTCTCTCTTTCTCTCTTTCTCTCTCCTGGTGGTTGAACCCAAGGCCTTCACACTGACCTATATCCCTAGCCCTGAGTTTGTTTTTTTTTTGTTTTTTTTTCCATTTGTTTGGTTTTTGAGACAGGCTCTTTGCTAGGTCACTAAAGTGCCCAGGCTAGGCTCAAGCTTGTGATCCTCCTGCTTCATCTCCCAGTGTTTGGGATTACAGGTGTGCACCACCATACCCCACTCAAACCTTGCTCTAAAACAGCAGTCATCATTTACTACCTCCACAAGGTGTGTGGGCCAGGTGTTTAGAAATGCCCTGGCTAGCTGTTCTGGCTCGTGTTCTTGCAGGAGACTGCAGTCTGTCAACCAGGAACAGTTATCTGAAGGTTTGAATGGAATGGAGTTTCCATTTCAAGACTGCTCGCTCTGTGACTGGCAAATTTGTGTTAGCTATTGCTAAGAGACCTCCGTTTCTCTCTACATAGTTCTCCTCTTATTTCCTAGACTCCCTTATAACATGTTGACTTGATCTCAAAGTCGAGAGGGAGAAAGAGAGAGAGACAGAGAGACTGTATCCTTTGTAATAAACGAGTCTCAAAAGCTAAGTAGCATAACTTCGGCCCTATTCTACTTGTTAGAAATGAATCACTTTGACTGGCCCACATCTAGTGGAAGAGGGGTTAGATTCTACCTTTAAGAGGGAAAGTGTCAAAAAAAAATCTGCAGACATGTTTTAAACATCGCCTCACCTCTATTCTTCCTTCCTGCACTCAGCACAGTCTGTAATTTTATATAGCATGTAATTACATTATAAAGATGCAGGATGCACTTGTATGATTACTTGAGTAATACCTCCCTCCCCATACTCTTTTGGAACAAGAATCCTATTTGTTTTGCTCACTGTTTTATTCCTAACACATTTACCTATAGAATAAATACGAATGTGATTAATGATGTGGAGTGACCACAACAGCCCTTTAGGTTGGGATTGTCCGTTCCATTTGACAGACATCCAATGGAAAGCCCAAAAAGTTGGATTACTTGTTGAAGAAACAAAATTCAAAGCCAAATGTCTAGTTCTAGCCAAATTCTAGCCAAAATTCTAGCCACATGTCTAGTTCTCAGCCCTGACTATTTCTACCACTCTAGACTTCCTCCCTATGACCAAAAGGAGAGAAAACGGTGTTGCTTTGGCCCTGTTGACAAGCTCTCCCACATTTCCACTTTGTCTCATCAAGCATTCCTGAAAGCATTAACTCTCCCCATTAGAAGTATGGACTATCCTCAAAGTCAGAGAATCCTCGAAGTCTGGTCAGGAAAAAGTGTTCCCTGAAATAATTAATCGTTGTGAGTTTGCTCATAATGAGCAAAGAGAAGAGTGCAGAGTGTCTGAAAATACAAGATGTGATTTTTAAAAAACAATGGACGTTTAAATTTCTAAATCTTAGTTGTGCTGTTGTGGCTGCCTCGATGTCCTGAATCAATTCAAAATATTTATCCTTCATGGTCATTTTGACTTTGGGGAAGAGCCAGAAGTCACACGGTGCCAGATCCGGTGGATAAAGTGGGTGAGGACGCAGTGTGATGTTTTTAGAGCCTGCCTTTCCATTGGATGGCACTCAGCAGCAGCATTTACCAAATCACACCTTGTAAAAACACAGGAAAGAGGATCTGCAGAGCTGCTTTACAAAGCGACAAAACTGATGAGATAAGCAAGAGGGAGTATTTTCAGGGGGATTAGTGGTAATATGTCTTCTACTGTAATAAACTTTATTTAACCACGCACCATACTTTTTGATCAGCCCTTGTATAACCACATTCTTCATTCATTTATTCATTCATTCATTCATTTGTAGTGCTGGGGATTGAACCCAAGGCCTTTGTACTAGCTACATCCCCAGCCCTTCTTATTAATTTATTTTTAAATTTTGAATCAGGGTCTCACTAAACTGCAAAGTGGCCCAGGCTAGACTTCCACTTGCAGTCTTCCTGCCTCAGCCTCCTAGAATGCCAGGATTACACATGTGCACCGCCATGCCTGGCCAACCCCAGTCTTGGCACCGCCAGTCAGAGTGGTCACTGGGAAAACCAGGGCCCCTCAGCAGCAGCACCTCCCCCCCTGTAGATGGTCTTAGCTTCTTCCTCAGAGGGAAAGGAATGCTTCAGTAACTGTTCTAGTGAATGTGGTCATTAGTCCTTATAGCCTTTTAAATTTAATTAAAATTAAATAAAAATGTAAAATTCAGTTTCTTAATCACATGTCACATTCCAGGTGCTCAAAAGCCACGTGCAGCCAATGGCTACCATATTGGACAGTATAAATATAGAACACTTATGTCACAGAAGATTGTACTAGACAGCACTGCCAGAGAACCAAAGCAATTCAAGCCCCCTTGAAAGGCCCAAGGTCATGGGGGAAAATGAAACAGAGAGCTGCGTGTAGCTGCCCTCTCTGTGAATGGGAGGAAATCATCTGCCCCATAAAGAACCCCAGCTCACCTGTAGGAAGTGGTCTGCAACAATAGGGTCCTGGGCACGGATTCGTCTGCAGACCTGTGACCCCTTAGCAGGCTTTCTGCCTCTTCTCCATCTGACATCTGAGCTACTAATCTCGCTTTAAATAACACCATCAGTCTCTAAATCGGACTGATCACTTCCTGCACCCCTGTACTCACTGAGCCTATGCCTCAACTCAATCTTTTTACCCTCCTCTCTGTCTTAAATATTTCATCTCTATGCTTAGGTCAGTCTCTGTCCCTCCTTAGTAGGTGATTTTACTTTTTCTTAAAAATAACTCCTCTCTCATCTTCTCTAAAGACATATATATTCTGAATTCTATGCCACTTTGCCCCCTAGAAAACTCGCTTCACTAATTATTCTCCCTCTCATCTTCCATCTTTCGTTCCCCACCAGCCTTGTCTTTTCAGTCTCAAAGATGCACAGTTTCCCTCATGTTGTTAGGAATCCTAATTGCCCCCTCCAGAATCCCCATCCTATCTTCCCCTTCTTTTCTCCGCCAGTTGGCTCTGGGGAGCTGTCTACAAAAAACAAAAACAAACCACTACGTGCTCAGCACACTCATTTTACCTGTAAGGACTGGCTGTCTTTTAACTCAGCTGCTTCTCATTTAGTATGATTTGTTCTAAGTATGCAATCAGGGCTTTCTACAACTGGTCCCTGGTCTACTTTCTTACCCATCTTTCTCTTTGTCACCTTATAAGCACACATGTCCAAAACAGCCCTGTTCCAGCATCTTTATTAGCATGATTTGCCTTACCAGAAATGCTTGTTCTGTAGCATTTTATCCATCACTGCAGACCGAGCTCGAGTTCCTACCTATCAAGGCAGTCTTTCTGATGGTGAAGCCCACTGTGCCCCTGTTTCTCTGTCACCACTGAGCACAGACTGTCTGATGCCACTATATATTGCTGTTGAATTGCAGAGTGCTTCCTGGCAAGGATTAGCAATCACATCTTTGCATTCCCAAGAGTTTTCAGAGATGGAATTTTATGCCCAGAGATATTCAAATAGTGGTTGATTGACTGGGGCAAACACACACTCCCATATCACTTCAGAAAGATCCAGTGGTAAACTGTGCAGTACTACTTTAAATAAACATCCCCAAAATAATAAAATGAAATCAACACTACCCAGCTATTAGCTGTGTAAATTTCCCATGCATGAAAGCGATGCATCGAAAAATAATGCACCTTGTTGGAAGATCCCGGGATGACCAATGGGAAGAGATGCTGCCACTGCAGAATCATGGGATACAATTATGGATTGCAAAATTAGGGACTGTGCTGTTATGGATACAGTTTGTTGGGTGAGAGGAAAATAGGTACCATTTTTTCCAGAGAGGAAGAATACAGGCTTTTGAGTGGACAAACTTGTCTGACTCTCAGCCTCATTCTTACAAGTGCAGTCTGTTTCCATATTGTATACAAGTATTTTCAGTCTGACGAAGTGTTTATGGGACATTTAAAATAAAAATGTGAGCAGTATGGTATCATATTTATATATAAATTTTGAAAGTATGTGTAGCTGCATATGTATTCTTGGAAAAAATGACTAGAAAGCTGCCTGCCCAAGTATTAACAAGTCATCAGATAGCAGGTGATTTCTTTTTTTTTTAAAACTTTTAATCTTTAGTTTTCTGCTTCTCAAGCTTAAAGCATTAGGAGCTTTATATAGAATGTCAGCTAAGTAATTATATGAGTTTTTTTTAAATCACACTATAACCCCTCCCCCTCAAGTATGTTTGGAACTTTTTTTTCCCCCCTTTGGTTTTTTTTCCGGTACCAGGAATCAAACTCATGACCCTGTGCTTGCCAGGCAGGCACTGTGCCACTGAGCTAAATCCCTAGCCCCTCCCCTCAAGTATCTTTGTTTTAAGTAATTTCAATGGAAATCCAAGAGAGAAAGGCAGACCTATGGGGAAGCCAGTCACTATATCCAGAAGAGTCCCAAACAGTTCGGCTGAGAAGTTCACATGGGGGCAAGTGACAGCCCTCCTCCCCGTCCCCGGCAACTGGCACCAACATGCCAGCTGTGTACATAAGACACCGGGAAGTGAATTTTCCAGCAACCTCAAGAGAACCTGAGCCAGGGGACCCTATCCAGACTGTCCCCAAACTCCTGACCCACAGACACTGTGAAAGACAATCAGTGGCTCTGACCCGCAGGGGTGAGGGGGAATTTTGTACACAGCAAGTGCCGGTGAATCCAAGTCCGAGTGCCTCCTCAGGATTACACCCAAGGTACTCATCTTCGCCAGGCCCATCATGGTAGAGACGCTGTGTTGCTACTGCATCCACCAAGTCCTGCATCATTTCAATCCATTCTACTACTGGTGAAGTGAAGTTCAATCACTTGTTTCAAGTGCTGTCTGCCTTGCTTCTTTCCTCTTAATCACTCTGTTTTCATGTATATAATTAATTAGTAATATGTAGAAGTTTTGATTTTGTTTTTGTTTTGTCTTTTTGAGGGAGGGTCTCACTATGCAATTCAGGCTGACCTTGAGCTCACTTTGTAGCCCAGGCTGGTCTCGAACTTGCACCAATCCTCCTGCCTCAGCCTTCCAAGTGCTGACATTACAGGGGTGTGCTACCACACCCAGATCATATTAATTATTAAAAAGCCAAACCCAAAAGGTTTCCTATGTAATACAATCTCTTACACCATATCCTACTGATCAAAGTAAGTCAAAGCAAGGGAGTGACTACAGTTCGCAATAAACTATATTTTATAGGGGCTGGGGATTTAGCTCAGCGGCACAGCGCCTGTCTGGTAAGTGCAAGATCGTGAGTTCGATTCCTGGTACCGGAAAAAAAAACAAAAAAACTATATTTTATAAATAACTGGAAGAGATGAGTTCAAAGGCTTCAAATACAATGTAATGATGAGATGGAAACAAAAATTATCCTTCTATTGATCAAGACATTATATACATGTATGGAAATACTGCAGTGAATCTCATTGTTATAGTTGGGCTCTGGGATATCTCCCAAAGGGCCATGTGTTGAAGACTTGGTTCCCTGTTGGTGGGAGGAGGTGGAGACTTTAACAGGCAGGGCGTCATAGGAGGAAGTAGGTCACTGGGGGCGCAGTCGTGAAGGGTATATTAGGATCCTGTCTCCTGTCTGCCAAGAGCTGAGCACCTTTTCTTCACCACATGCTCCCCCACCATTACAATGTTTTGCCTCACTTTGGGCCTAGAAGCAGTGGAACCAACTGACCATGGACTGAAAGCTCTGAAACTATAAGCCAAAATAAAACTTTACTCCTCTAAGGTGATTTGCTCAGGTGCTTTGTCCCAGGGCTGGAAAGCTAATTGACATGCTCATAAATATGTACAATTATTATAGCTTAATTAAAAATTTTAATGTTTAAAGGCATGAAAATCTCAACTACCCTAATTGGTTCATTACACACTGTAGATGCACTGGATTATCACAGCATACCTCACAAATTTATACATCTAAAATAATAAATAATTTTTAAAAAACAAAGGAAGCTCCAGGACAGCCCAGACTCAAGAGATGAAGAAGTAGACCCACCTATTCATGGCAGGAGCTGACCCAGCAAAGTCACATTACACAGGAGCATTGGTACAGGGAGGCCAAATTCACTGGGGGCCATTAGTGCAATAAATGACCACATTTCCCCCATGGAACAGTAAAAAATTCCGTTAAAATACTTTGTTGTAGGGCTGGGGAGATAACTCAGTGGGTAAAGCACTTCTCTAGTGTGCACAAGGCCCTAGGTTCAATACCCAGTTTCAGCCCAAGAAAGAAAAAATACTTTGTTGTAAAAATCATACATCATTTTAACTGTTTCTGTCAGCTAGTAAAAATATAAAGAACTCATAGAGCCCTGAGTGGTATAGAAGCAGGAACCCTGAGAGATGAGAGAGTAGCAGGACTGCAGAGCTGGAGCTCCTGTCTTCCTGTGTGGCCATGGGGAAGAGAAACAAAAGCCTAAGGCCCTCAGATGTGAGATACCCAACCTGAAACCATCACACGATGGGGTCATATGAATGAGGAAAACACATCATCCAAAAACAGATAGCAGGGCTGGGGATTTAGCTCAGCGGCACAGAGCCTGCCTGACAAGCACAATGTCATGAGTTTGATTCCTGGTACTGGAAAAAACAAAGCCAAAACAAAACAAAATAAAACAAAAACAAAAACAGATAGCAAGAAAAATTTGCATCCATACCACCACATGGGTTTACTGTGTTTTCTGAAATGCAAGCTGATGATGTCATTTAATGTGGTCCCTTGTTGTAGGCCCCTAGTGGACTGCTCTCAATCCACAAATATAAATTCTCTCTAGCAGAATGCAAACTCAATCCAGGCCTCCAAGAATTGTCTCAGATAAAGTTCCAGTAAAAGTGAGTAACTTGCTATAAAAATAAAATCATAAAACATATTAAGAAGTAAGGCCTCCTCTGTAAGAACCAGCAGGAAAAATATAGAAGGCAGAAGTAGGTCCTTCACAGCTATGGATACTATAAACGTCATGGACATTGAAGTAACTAAGTTTAAAGTGTGCTGTGGACTGAATTGTGTGTCCCACCCAAAGTCATATGTTAGATCTCTAACCCCCACTGTGACTGTATCTGCAGTGATGAATTAAGGTTAAAAGAAATCATAAGGACAGGATCCTGATAAAAACATATATACATACTATTACGGGCTGAATGTGCTACAGTTTGGATTTTATGTGTCTCCCAAAGGCCCTTATGTTAGCTGCTTGGTTCCCAGCTTATCCATGGCAGTAGTGGGAGGAAGGTAGTACAACCTTTCAGAGGGGGACCCAATTGGAGGTCTGCAGATCTTTGCCAGTGTGTCCTTGAAAGGAATATTGGGAAAACCACCTTCTTCTTCTCCTCCCCTTCCTCCTCCTCCTCCTCCTTCCTCTCCTTCTCCCTCTCCCTCTCCTTCTTCTCTTTCTTTCCCTTTTCTTTCTTTCTTTCTTTCTTTCTTTCTTTCTTTCTTTCTTTCTTTCTTTCTTTCTTTCTT
>NW_004955414.1:28076238-28085632 GCF_000276665.1 Chinchilla lanigera | reverse complement strand
GCAGTAATGAGCATGGAATGTATGGGCACTCTACAGCTGAGCCACATCCACAGCCACTTTTATTGTTTTACTTTGAGACATGGTCCTGCTAAGTTGCCCAGCCAGGACTCTACCTTGCAGTCCTCCTCCTTTAGCCTCCTGAATAGCAGGAATTACAGATGTGTGCCACCCTACCTGGGGAATCTTTCCTCTTTATAAGATGTTTGTCACAGGGGTGGAAAGATAGCTAACATAGAAAGTGATGGTGCCTCCTAAAATTTGTATATTGAAGCCCTAATATCCTATGTGACTATATTTGAAGATGGAGCCCATACTTAATTAATGAAGGTTGAATTAGGCCATAAGGCTAGGTCTGATGCTGGTCAGATTGCTCTTAAATGAGCAGATGCTAGAGAGTTTGCTGTCTCTCTCTGCCATGTGAAGACACAGTGAGGAGACAGTATCTCTGAGCTGGGACCAGTTCTCATGAAGAGCACAACCATGCAGGAAGCTGGATCTCAGACTTCCTGTCTCCAGACTGTGAAGAAATAACTTCCTGTTCTTTAAACTACCTGCCTGTGGTATTTTGTGATGGAAGCCTGAACTGGCTAATATAACATGACAAGCTTAGAATATGCACATGGACTAGGCAAACAGAATTGCAGAGCCCAAATAGAAATTTTAAAATTAAAAATTTAATGGCTGAAGCCAGGCACATGCCTGTAATCCCAGCACTCTGGAGACCGAGGAAGAGCTTGAGTTTAAAGGCAGGCTAAATTATGTGGCGAGATCCTGTCTCAAGATAAAAAATTTTTTAAAAATTATATTATACTACTGAAGACAGAATCAGTGAACTGGATTATAGACTGAGCAAGTTTACGTGGACCGTAAAGGGATGGAAAACAGGAGAGAGAGGTTATGAACTATGGCAGATATAATGAGAAGGTCTAACATGTGCCTAGTTATACTTTCAGAATAATGAGATGGGAAAATTGAAGCCCTCATAAACTGCTGGTGGGAATGTAAAATGGTGTGACCACTTTGGAAAACAGTTTGACAGTTCTTCAAATGTTACATATAGAGTCAACAGATGGCCTGGAAATTCCACCGCTTAGTAGCTATATAAGAAAAAGGAAAACATAACCCTCCCACACACAAAAGCATAACAGCATATTCACGATAACTCAAGTAACTCAAGTGATGAGTAAATAATATATGACCTGTCCATATGATAGAATATTTTTGTCAATTAAAAGGAATGATATAGTTTCATGATAAAACATGAATGAATCTCACAAACATTATAAGTGTGAGAAGCCAGTCACAGAAGATCATGTATTATAGTATTCTATTTATACAAAGTTTCCAGAGTAAGCAAATCTATGAAATGTTCACAGTAGGCAAATGTATAGCAAAAGAAAGGAGACTGGTTGTTTCCTTGGGCAAAGTGAGAAAAAAATAGAGTGCAAGGAACAGCTGTTAACAGATAGATGCATTCTTTCTGGGGGGACAAAAGTGTTGTGAAACTAGATTTTATTAATTCCAGCACTTGGGAGGCTGAGTCAGGACGATCACTGTAGTTCAAGGCCAACCTGAATTACACAGCCAGATCCTGTCTCAAAAAATCCAACCCCCCCAAAAACAAACAAACAAACACAAAAAAAGAAAAATCTAGATTTTACATATCAGTTAAAAATAAAATTATACAACACATGAAATTTACTTTTGGTGATGTGGCACAACCCCAAATATACTAAAAACCTAACCACTGTACTTTGTAAATTATATATCAATAAAACTTTTAAAAACCTAATAGAGAACATAGGGACGTGTCAATATTCAAACTCATGATGAGTGATAATTTTGCAGGACTATTAAAAACATGCTTTTTTTTTTTTCAGAGTTGGGTATTGAACCCAGGACCTTTATACTTAGTTATGTCAGTTATGTCAGACTTTCACATTTTTTAAAAATTTTGAGACAGGGTCTTGCTAAGTTACTAAGCTGCCCAGGGTTGTGATTCTCCTGCCTCAGCCTCCTAGGGTACTAGGATCATAAGTGTGCACCACCATACCTAGCAAAACAAACAAAGAACTCCAAAAAGGAAAAAAACAAAAAACATTTTTAAAGGCAAGAATTCCAGCCATCTTAAACAGGGTAAGTAGAAACAAAACTGAAATCTAGACACATCACCAGGTCACTGAAGAACATAAAGAAAAAAAGCAAAGATTTTAAAAACACCCAGAAACAAGTGATCACCTATATAGGAATGTTGGTGAGGGGGGTAACCAGGAGACAGTGGGGTAACATCTTCAATGTGCTGAGAGACAGTGACTGTAACTCTAAACCACGCAAACACACACACACACACACACACACACTTCAAGCATGCGTTAGAAATGAAAAATCTGAGGCAGACACTAATATGAGAGATTATACTAGCCACAGACCTTCACTAAAGGGAATTGTTATGGGTGTAATTTAGCTAGGAGGAAAATAAACCCATTTGGAAATGAAGGAATGATGAACAAAGATATGTGGAAGTATGCTCCTAACTCTAAACAAACGTCATACAGAAACTTCTCTAAACCACATCCAAGTCACAGAGGAAAAATAGAATTAAAATAGTATACAAGGTGGAAGATGGGTCCACGTGTCCGAGGGCCCACGGTTGCTGGCTCCTAAGAGCAACGCAGTCGTCCTGATGGGGCTGGGATTTGTTCTGCTGACTTGACCGGATGCACTCTAACCTTCTGCCTTTAATTCCTGCACCCCAGTCCCCACCCCATCCTCCGCCGGGGCTGACAGAGGCCTGGGAGGGACTGACAAGGCCTGTTCGGTCAGTTTTTCTTTAAATACTAGAAAGCTTGAACAGGTCCGTGCAAGGATCAAGTTCTTAAAATCGTCCACATTTGAACATAGAGCTTTTTATTTTTTCAAGTGCTTTTCTTTCCCTTTTTCTTATTAAGAAACCAGAAACATTAATTACATTAAAGTTCAGAAAATTGAGAAAGGCACAAAGAAGAAAATTCCACCATCACAAAATGACCACTCAATAACTGAAAAAATGTAAACGGTCTATAAAACACCATAAATAGATGACTGTAACAAAGAATTGTGTTTCCGCCACTCAGAACTGAAAATTGTTAGCATTTTGTCATATTTGCTTCTGGACAGCCGCTTGTATTTTCAGAGCCTACTAGAAAGTACAAATGAAGTCCCACATTTTTTATGACTAATCTTTCAAGATCAAAATCAGATCCATGAAAGTATTTTCTACCTTCTTATATTGACAAATATATTTTCATGACCAAAAAAATTATAAAGCAATAATTTTTAAGATTAAAGAGGTACAGGCTGGATATAGTGGCCTAGCCCTATCATCCTAGTACTCTGGAAGGCTGAGGCAGGAGGCTCACAAGTTTCAGTCCATGCTGGGCAAGTTAGCAACTTAGGAGACCTTGTCTCAAAATAGCAAGAGGACTGAACTTTATATGTGTCTGTGTGAAAGTTTTGTGGATGGACTTGTGGTATTTAAAGGATTAATAACAGAAATTATGGATAGCTGCATATTTTCCACATAATTTATTTTGCCTCCATTTTAGTACAATCACTAATAACGTTATCAGCATCCAGATTTTCAAATACTTCCTGCTTTAGTTTGGATTTTAAGCATCCCTCAAAGCTCCAAGGGGAAAAGGCATGTCCGCACTGTGGTGCTACCAGAGGTGAAATTGCAGGAGGACTCCAGAGAGCCCATTGGGGGACAGCGAGGGAGCCTGGCCTCTTCCTCTTTTTCCTTCTCTTCTCCATCATAAAATGAGCAATTTTGCTGCACCCCATACTCGCCCTGCACGATGCACTATCTTCCCACAGCAGAAAGCAACAGGACCAACCCATCATGGGCTAGAAGCTCTGAAATTGTGAGCAGAAGTAAATCTTCCTTCTTTATAAGTTGGTTATTTCAGGTACTTGTTATAGCAATGGAAAACAGACTAAAAAGCTTATTGATCATAATGCCAACCTCTTCTTCAATGACTTTCCTTCAGTCTTTGTGGTTTTCAGATCATTTTGTTGTTGATTTTGGTTCAGATGACTTCCTTCATCTAGGACAACAGTACCTGAAATTACTAGTAAAATTTTTATTTATTTATTTATTTATTTATTTATTTATTTATTTATTTATTTATTGTCTTTTTGAGAGAGAGTCTCGCTATGCAGTTCAGGTTGGCCTTGAGCTCACTTTGTAGCCCAGGCTGGTCTTGCAACAATCCTCCTGCTTCAGCCTCTTGAGGGCTGGGACTGTAGGCATGCGCCACCACGCCAGGCCATAAATTTTTAAAACAATACTTAATTTCAGAAGTAAAACAGCAGCTTTGTATATCTCATTCATTGTTGGTGATGTAAAAAAAGTAATAATCACAAAATTTAATATTTTAATTCCATCATATTAGCTCCTATTACTTTTAGATGATGAGACTGTCTAATAACATCTCATGCTCACATAATCATGTAAGGAATTGTTGCCACACATCAAGCATGCTGGCTCTGATAGCAGGTATGAACCCCAAGGGAAAGAAAGAGTTGTGCAACTGTGATTTACATACACTTTTTTTGAGTGTTTGTGATTTTCTGAGAAAGTTTAATGCTCAAGGCTGAGGAGGGACAATGATTTCCTGGGTCTGAGGGTGATACTGTGTAATCTTCTAAATGAAAGAAACAAAAGATAACGATCAAATCAGAAATCTCTTTGACCTGTCCTTCCAATGTCATTCTCCTGCCTACTCCCTCAGGAGCAACCATAATTGTGCATCTGATGTGCAGAGCTCCAGTTATGGAATATTACATATATTATGTTATACAGTATATATAACATTTGTATTATTTTTGGAGTGTTTGTACTATTTTGGATGCATTATAACTGATATTGCATTGTTAACTTCTACTTGTTCATTCCTAATATAGTGGGGAAAAGGACATATTTTTGCATACTGGGCTTATATCCTGTGTCCTCTTCCGGAGTTCATTCATTCATTTTAGGAGGTTTTATTGTTGCTGTTTTCTGGCGAGCGGGAATGAACCCAGAGTCTCAGGGATACTAGGCAGTCATTCTAGCAGAGCTACACCCCTACCTAATGTTATTGTAAAGAGTCTTTGGGATTTTTAATTTTTTTTTTGGTACCAGGAATTGAATTCACAACCTCCAGGGTTCCAGGCAGGTGTTGTGCTGCGGAGCTAAACCCCCAGTCACATGTCTTTGGGATTTTTAAGTAGATAACAATGTCATCTGAAAATTGGGACAGTTTTATTTTTCTTTCCCAGTTTGTATGTCTATTGTTTTATTGTTTGACAATGCTGGCTAGCTCTTCTAGAGCTATGTTTTCTAAAAAGTGAATATTTTTGTCTCATTCTGGGATTTAAGAGGGGTGCATTAAGTCTTTCACCATTAAGTATGCTATTAATTGTATGAATATTTTGTAGATAATCTTCATCAAAGTGAGGAAGGTCCCTCTATTCTAGCTTCCTGGGATTTTTAATCACAAGCAGGCGGGCTGGGGATTTAGCTCAGCGGCAAAAGTGCCTGCCTGGCAAGCGCAAGGTCATGAATTCGGTTCCCGGTACCGGAGAAAAACAAAACAACAACAACAAAAAAATCACAAGCAGGCAATGAATTTGGTCAAGTGGTTTTTTTTGCAGAAATTGATGGTAATGTGGTTTCTCTTCTTTGACCTGTTCACATAGTAGATCACACTGATTGATTTTTGAATATGCAGTTCATTTACTTATGTCTTATTTTTTTCTCAGCAATATTTTATATTTGTCAACGTAAAGATCATAAATACCTTTGCATGAAACTTTCACCAAATACTTCTATGTACTTGTTTTTTGTCTGTGAGTGGAATTATTTCTTTAATTTTATTTTCTAAATGCTCATTATTAGTATACAGAAATGAATTTGTTTACATGTTGACTTTATATTCATAAACTTGCTAAGTTTACTTAATATTTCCAATAGTTTTTATGCATATTCTTTCTTGTTTTCTATGTACTCAATATTACCTCTGTAAATAACAGCAGTTTTAGTTCTTTCTTCTTTTCTATTTTTTATTTTTGCTTTTTTTTTGTTTTGTTACACTGGTTAGGCTCTCCAGTACCAAGCAGTAAAAGTGGCAACCATGGACATTTTTGTAATTTTTGAAAATGTGAGAAATTATTCAGTATTTCACTTTTGAGTAAGATCTGGACTACACATTTTTGTAATTTTTTTTTTTACATATACAAAACCACAATTATTTTAAAATATTCTTTAGCCCCACATAATCTGACCCTGTGAACTCAAAATGGTATAACTATAACCAAGAGGGAAAAAAAAAATAATCTATTTTTGAGTATGATTGAAAATATAGGAAATGTTTACATAAATTTAAATTCAAAGTGTTTTAAACTGAGGTAAGATTCACATATAGAAAAATACAGATCTTATGAATTTTGATATGCCTATATAATTAGAACCCTAATCAATATATAAAACTTATTAGGCTGGGGGTATAGTTCAATGGCTGAGCATTTGCTTAGTGTGTATAAGGCCCTGGATTCACTGTCCATATATGTATATATATTTTTTCTGTATTTTCCCCCTATATTTTACCTTGCATCCTTAGTCACTCCTGACACCCCATAGATAACCATTATTTTGATTTCTGTCACTGTTTTAATTTTATCTATTTTTAAATTCCCATACTTAAAATCATAGAGCATGAATTCTTTTGTGTTTGGGTTATTTTCTCAGCAAAATCTGGTTTACTATAAGGTAAATTTTTATTTAATCTCCTATTTGCTAAACATTTAAATTGTTTCTAGTTGTTAGTGATTATAAATGAAGCTTCCATAACTATTTCATTACAAGTCCTTTTGGAAACCTAAGTTTTCATTTTGTTGGGTTAATATCTAGGACAGGAACTATTGAATCATGGATTAAGTTCATGTTTAACTTTATAAAAGATTTTAAAACAGTTTATTATAGGAATAGTGCTGTTTCCTATTACCACTTGGAATATATGAGTACCAAGTGTCCGATAACCTCCACAACACTTGGTGTTCGTCTATTTAAATTTTAGCTTTTTCTGGTAATAACTTTTCCACCAGATTACGGAAGTTCACCTCTATTTATAATCTGCTGCAATGGGCTGTCACTTATGGGAGTTAAATTTACTTTTTCTGCACCTATTGAGACCCTTGCATAATTCTCATTGATTTTGATAATGTAGTGAGTTCTACTGATCGATGTTCTAGCACATTTGGTGGGGCATAATTTACATACCTGAAATTCACCGATTTTAAGTGCGCAGTTTGACGAGCTCTCGTACATTGATACTATTGTGTAACCACTCTCACAAGCCATCGCTCAAAACCTTTCCTCCTTCCCACTTGAAATCTATTGTTTCTGCACTATTGTTTTTCCAATCCGCAGCAATCTCTGATATGTTTTCTGTCCTCATAATTGTGTCATTTGTAGAAATTTTATATAAATGGAATCATAAACAATGTGTCCTTTGGTGTCCTTTCCTACATTTCAAGGAACTGTGCCTGCCAGTAACCATGGAAGTAAACCATGTTGGACGTCAATCATCTTGTCCCCCTCCAGCCTTCAGATGTCTACAGCCCCACCTGACGTCTTGACTGCAGCCTCCCGAGAGAGTCTGAGAATCAATGCCCTCTGTGTGAGTAACTATCCAATGCCTGGTCCACAGAAACCATGAGATAATAAATATTTTTTATTTAAACCATTAGAATCAGGGTAATTTATTATGCAGCAATAGATAACTAATGCACTTGCATTGCTGGAATAAGCCCAATTAATCATTATATATTATTCTTTTTACATATCTCTGGATTCAATTTGGCCTTATTTTATGTAGAATTATTGTGCTTAGATTCACAAGAGCTAGTGACATAATTTTCCTTTCTTATAATGTCATTTTGAAGTTTTAATAACAAGATTATGTTAGCTTGGGCTGAGGATATAGCTCAATGGCAGAGTGCAGAGCAGAAGTCCTGTGTTCAATCCCCAAAACTACACACACACACACACACACACACACACACACACCACAGAAATACACTCATGCACACACAGTGTTGGTTTGTAAAATGAGTTGGGGAGTGTTATATTTTTATGATCACAGTGAGTTGGGATTTTTGTTTGTTTGTTTTTTCAGACAGGATCTCAATGTGTAATCCAGGCTGGTCTTGAACTCATTCTGTAGTCCAGGCTGGCCTCAAACTTGTGGCAATCCTCCTGCCTTCACCTCTAGGGTACTGGGATTATAGGCATGTGCCATCACATCTGACAATCTCAAAGATTTTATAAAATTATTAGTATTCCTTTGTAACAGAGTTAGATGAACACAAGAAAGAAAAACACTTAAATATGAGTTTTCTGTGGAGAGTTTATAAACAGCAAAAGGATTTTTTTATGGATATGAGAAAAATTTCTATGTCTTCTCTTTTCTGAATGTTTTTATTAGTACAGGTTTGCAGTCCATAATGATTACATTCCCCATGGGGAGTTGGTACAGGTACATAACACATCCTCATTCTTTTTACCTTCCCTTCCCCTCCTCTCTTGGTTTCTTTCCCATTTGCAAAAGATCTGTTTCGTTGTTTCCTATTACTATGTCTTCTTAATTCAACTTTGGTAACTTTTGTCTGTGCTGTAACATGTTCATTTTATCCTTATGGTCAAGTTAAATAAAGCATTTCATAATATCCTTTTATCTTCCCATCTGTAGAAGTCTCAGAATTCATAATTTGTTGTACTATCTTTCCTGTTTTTGCCAATCTTTCTGAAAACTTATTGATTTTAATAATCTTTTCAAAGGACCACCTTAGGCTTTGTTAAGTTTCTCCATTATGTGTTTGCTTACTGTTTTATTCATACTTATTCTTATCCACCATAATTTATTTGGGTTGATTTCTTGTTGTTTTTCAGGCATCCTCTGCCATGTGCTCCTGCCATGACAGACTATGTGGCCCCAGATAAGCAACTTCTTAATCAACCATGGACTGAAACTTCTGAATCTGTGAGTCAAAATAAACCTCCTGGTTTTAAATGGGTTAAACTTTCTATTGTACTCTATCCTTCCCATCTGTTCTTCTATATAATTTGTAACCTTTTTTTTTATTTTTTATTTTAAAGAGTAAAAGAAGGATAACTTAATAATAGGGGGGGCTTACCAAATTACAAAGTGGTAGGAGATTATCAATGGTTATTGTTTTACATATTGTTATCTACAGGATAGTTTCTCAGGAAAACAGACAAATAATATTGAGTTACAGACAAAAGAGGTACGAGATTATCAATAGTTGTTGTACTATACTTAGGTATCTTCAAAGTGGCTTCTAAAGAATATAA
>NW_004955414.1:28074210-28075443 GCF_000276665.1 Chinchilla lanigera | reverse complement strand
GGCCCTCCCTCGGGGGGCCTACCAGGCAGAAAGCTAGCCAGCCGGAAGGCCGGCGCTCCCCGCCCGTGGCTCCCAGGGTGCCGGAGGCCCATCTTTTTTTTTTTGAGACAAGGTCTCACTATGAAGTTTAGGCTGACCTTGAGCTCACTATGTAGTCCAGGCCAGCCTCAAACTTGAAACAATCTTCCCCATGCACTCCTGAGCACTGGAATTACAGGAGTGCACCACTATGCCTGGCTATAACCATTTTTCTACTTCAGGCTTCATCTTCTGTATTTTAATTTCTTTTTTTTACCTGTACTGGGAAGATTACAGAGCTGTGTCACCATGCTTGGTTTATTTCAATTTCTTGTTCATTCAAACCCATCTGTTAAATTTTTAATTTCAGCTGTAATTATTTTGTCACTTCTAGAATTTGCATTTGACTTTTCTTTACAATTGCTGGTTCACTATTAAAATTTACCATGTTAATCATAGTTATTTAGAATGCCTGTCTTTGGGCCATAAAATAACATTTAGAAATTAATAATTTTTCTATACACCAATAATGGACAGGCTGAGAAAACATAAAAACAATTCCATTCACAATAGCTTCAAATAAATAAATAAGCAAATACCCTTGAGTCAACATAAACAAGGAAGTGACAGACCACTGCAATGAAAATTATAGATCATTGACAGAAGAAATTGAGGAAGACAATGGCAGGAGACCTCCCATGTTTATGGATTGGCAGAATTAATATTGTTAAAATGGTCATATTACCAAAAGCAATTATAGATTCGGTGCAATCTCCATCCAAATTCCAAAGAAATTATTCATAGAAATAGAAAAAACAACCTTAAAATTCATATGGAAACAAACAAAAAAAAGACCAAAAATAGTTAAATCAATCCTAAGCAAAAAGAGGAAGCTGGAGACATCACAATTACCTGGTTTCAAGTTATACTGAAAAAAACCCTATAATAAAGAAACAGCATAGCACTGGCATAAAAATAGACACATAGACTAGACTAGACTAGACTAGACTAGAGAAACAAACCCATGCAGCTACAATCATCTGACTCTTTTCTTTCTCTTTTTCTTTCTTTTTTTCTTTTTTTCTTTCTTTCTTTCTTTCTTTGTTTCTTTCTGTGGTGCTGGGGATTGAACCCAGGGCCTTGTACACACAAGGCAAAAGAGTTCTACCATTGAGCCCCATTCCTAGCCCCTGATTCTTTTTTTTTTTTTTTTTT
>NW_004955414.1:28059993-28073110 GCF_000276665.1 Chinchilla lanigera | reverse complement strand
TAGTCAAGCTGTGGACTAGGTGCTCGCTACCAGATGAATGTACAAAACAGTGTGGCATACATACACAAAATTTTGTCATTTATAAGCAGATGTGTGGAACTGGAGATCATCGTGTAAAGTGAAAGAAGCCAGACTCCGAAGATATGTTCTGCCTAACATGCGGAGTCTGGAAAAGATGACATGAAACTAGAAGGGAGACTCTTACTACATAAGTGGAAGGTAATCAGGAGGAGTGGGAAGAAATATAAGGGAAGGAAATGGGGAACATGGATGTGATCAAAATGTATTATGAGCATTAAAACCCAGTATTTTGCTGGGCGTGGTGGCACACAGCTGTAATCTCAGCACTTAGGAGGCTGAGGCAGGAGGATCATCGTGAG
Organism: Chinchilla lanigera; assembly: GCF_000276665.1. Lineage (NCBI taxonomy): Eukaryota > Metazoa > Chordata > Mammalia > Rodentia > Chinchillidae > Chinchilla > Chinchilla lanigera. Next base: position 28,072,730 of record NW_004955414.1, on the reverse strand, counting down.
CTCAAGACCAGCTTGAACTACAGAGTGAAACCTGTCTCAATAACCAAAAACAAAAACCTAAAAACAATCCCCCCAGTACTTTATAAAATGAAGAGGCATTAATAAAAGAGGAAAAGTTTTAAATGCCTGTCTGTTAACCACAATATGCAATTAACTCTTCTATGTAGCAGGTATTAGAAAGGAGACCTCAACCTCTACAGCACTGACATTGCCGAACTGATATTCACATTCAAAAAGAAGTGCTGAATATGAAACCAAAATATAGGCAATACATATAAAAAGAGATAAATGGACTATATAAAAATTAAAACCTTTTGTGCATCCAAGGACATCATCAGTGAATGACAAACCAACCTGCAGGATGGGAGAAAATACTTACAAACCATCTCTGTGATAACCTACAGTGTTTATAAGCAACTTCTACAACTCAAAACACACACACGTAACACAATCATTTGGAAAGATTGAATAGATATTTCTCCAACACATTACTTAAATGCTCTACAAACACATGAAATGGTGTACAACAGCATGGATCCTGACAAAAATGTCAGTGAAAACTACAATGACATTGTGCTTCACACCCATTGATGGCTGTTTGCAAAAAAAGCAGCAAGTGTTGCCAAGAACTTGGAGAAATTCAGACCATGGCACACTGTTTGTGGGAATACAGCACAGTGAAAGCCAGTGTGGCTGTTCTTCAACAAAGAAGAACAGAAATAGAGTTATCACAGGCTCGGTATCAGTCAGTGCTCACTAGAGAAACTATTTAATATATTTAAGGATTTACGAGGCAGGCTTAGGACAACTGCCTTCAGAGTCAGGTGTGGAAGAGTGCAGAACTGCTGTCTATATGTTGGAGATCCAAAGGATCCAGTCAACAGTTGGAGGCCTGGAGCTCACTGCAGAGTCCCATGCGAGTCCGAGTTGGAAGCTGTACAGTCTGTCATGGAAGCCAGGAGACGGATGTCCCAAGTTAATGGCAAAGGATGGAGCTCCTTCAAAACCAAAGCAAGCTTTCCTTCTTCTTTCCCCTTTTTATTCCATTCAGGCTACAAGCCTATTGGTTGAGGCCACTCACACTCAGGGTGAGTCTTCCCTTTTCAGCGAATCCACTCTATCACACCCAGAACTATGCTTAGCCAATCAGTTGGGCATTTCATACTCCATTTGACACAACAGTTAACTATCCCAGGATCCAACTATCCTACTTCTGCGCATGCATCCAAAAAATTGAGAACAGGATCTCAGGTGTTTGTGTGCCGTGTCCTTAGGGAATTATGCCCAATAGCCAAGAATTGAAATGAATAAACCAAATGTAGTAAATACAATGGGATGGGATATTGTTTTTAAATAAAAGGGGTGGAATGACAGTCTTTGAATAAAGTTGGGAGTTGGGGGAATACAAGATGTTATTGAATGGATACAGAGTTTCACTTTTGCAAGATGAAAAATATTCTAGAGATCAGTTGTACCACTAAACTGTGTATTTAACGATGGCTAAAAGGTTACATTTTGTTTTGTGCGTTTTACTATAACTAAAGATAATTTTCAAAAGCCAAAATAAATATTCAGTTATTGTTTAGTATATTTGTTACAACAAAGAGGAGCTTTCACTAGAAGTTTTTAGGGAGCAAGAAACTGAGGGGTGGTAACATGGGTTTCAAAGTCCAGCAATGTGATAAACTGAGAGGCATTTTCATGAGAAATTACCCAGGCATTCTTGAATAAACGTGTGATGTGTTCTTTTAATATACAGTTGTATTCAATTTGCTGATATTTTATTTAAGACATTTAATTCTAGGTTTACTTGAGAGATGTGTCGATAATTTTCTCTTCCTATATTGTCCTTTTATAGTTTTGGTATCAATATCTTATTAGACTCAGAACAAACCGAGCATCTGCACCAGCTTTTTCTCTTCCTATGAAAGTTTATATAAAAGAAGATCACCTCTCTTTTTTTTAAGATTTGGTAAACTTCATAGTACTCATCCTGAAGCTGGGGATCTAGCTCAGCGGCAGAGCGCCTGCCTGGCAAGCGTGAGGTTGTGTTTCATGGCTGGTACTGGAAACCACTGTCCCCCCCAAAAAACAAAACATTTTACTGATCCTTATTCTTTTTTGCTGGATATTTAATTATTAATTCAAATAGTTGCTGGCTTATTCAGGTTTCCTGTGGGGTTTTTTGGAGTTAATTTTGATAGTACAGTTTGATGAATTTTTAATTTTATTTAAACTTTAGTGACATAATTTTGTTCACTATATTCTGGTGTGACTTTCAGAAATCCTATACTATAAATATTCCATTGTTTTCTAATTGTTGCTGACAAATACTCAGCTTATTGCTGTTTCATGTAAGTTATCTTTTTTTACTGGTTATTTTTTTGATTTTTTTCTTCCTTTAGTGTTTTCTATTTTATAATAGTATATCACTAGGGTCATATGATATGAAGACTGATATTATTTATCAGTTCTGGAAAATTTGATTCCATTGAGTACTGCCTTTCTTGTATCCTCTATATTCCTTGTTCTGGGATTATATACTAAAGATATTGGAGTATCTCATTGTATCCTCTATCCTGCTACTAATATTTTCATTACTCTTTTTTTATAAAATCTTTAGATCTGCCTTCTAATTAAGTATTTCTCCCTTGGACAATAATTAGTATGATCTTTGGGCAGTCCATTCTATTTTATGTCTTTGATTTTAGGGACTGTGTTGTTGTTTTGTTTTTGAGACAGGATCTTGCTGTGTAGTTCAGGTTGGGCTTAAACTTACTATGCATCCCAGGCTGACCTCAAACTCATGGCAATCCTCCTGCCTCAGCCTCCCAAGCACTGGATTTGCAGGTGTGTGCCACCACAGTTTCTGATGAGGATTCCCCATGTGCTTTCAAGATGCTTCTTTTTGTGTTTAACCTCGTGACTATGACATATCTGGATCACTGTGTTTAGCCTTCCTAGAGTTCATCGAACTTCCTGCAGGCATGGATTTCTGCTTGTCACCAACTTTCAAAAAGTTTTCTCCCTTGAGTTTTTGACTATTCTTCCTGTTCTTTTCTCTCCTTTCTGATACTCCCTTACATGTACTGAATGGTGTTTCACATTTCTCTTACACTGTTTTCCTTCTTCATTTTCTATGTTCTTCAGACTGCAAAATTTCTATCGTTGTACCTTCAAATTAGTTGACTCTTGCCAACTCAGATCTACTGCTGAGTGGGGTGTTATGGTACACACCTACAATCCCAGCGCTGAGGAAGCTGAGGCAGTAAGATAACCACTAGTTCCAGGTGAGCCTAGGTTACATGATGAGTTCAAAACCCGCCTAAACTACACACCAAGACTTTGTCTCAAAAACCAAACCAAACCAAACCAAAAAAATTGCTGTTGAACTCCTCGAGGGAATTCCTTGTTTCGGTTATTTTTCAATGACGGATTCCATAGTTTCTTTTAAATAATTTCTAGCTCTTTATTGCTTTTATTTGATGAGACATCACCACACCCTTCTTTCATTCTGGAAGCCTGGTTTCCCTTAGCTGCTTGGATATATTTGTAATAACAACTTTGAAGCCATTTTCTACTTATTTCCACCATCTGGGCCTCTTGAACGGTAATTTTTATTACCTGCTTTCTTCCCTGCATATGGGTTACATTTTTCTATTTCTTTTTACACTGCCTGTTTTTTTTTATGGAATAGTGGACATATTAGATGTCAGTGTAGCAACTTCAGTACTTTCTGTTCATTTCCTACAGGATTGTTATGCAGCCTCGGGTTTCCCCCCTGCTTTTTAAACTTTTACCCTGGTGATCTAGGAGTTACTTCTTGATTGGCTTTAGACACTTTTGAAGTTCTTCTTCTTATTATTATTATTTGTTTGAGAGAAGATGGGGTCTCCCTATGTAGTTTAGTCTAGACTTGAACTAACTATGTAGCCCAGGCTGAGATCAAACTCATGGCGAGCCTCCTGCTTCAGCCTTCCAAGTGCTGGAATTATAAGCTTAAATGTTATTACTAATATATTTGGATTAATAGGTAATATATACTTTGCAATTTTTATTTTTGCCTTATTCTATGTTCTTATTTTTGTCTTCCATTATTTTTCGAGGGAGGGAGATTGGACAGGATTTTGCTATGTAGCTATGTAGTTCTGGTTGCCCTTAAAGTCACAGTCCTGACTCAGCCTTCTCAGTGCTGGAAATTCAGGCAAGTACCACCAAACCCAGCCCCCTTGTAGTTTTAATTGAGTGTTTCCTCACTTGTGTGCTGTTTTCTAATAAGCCAATCAAAGGCCATCTTCATTTGTTACAGTGTTATTTTTAATCTATCGATTATTTTGGAATTTCTCACTCTCTTTTTACATTGTCCACCTGTCACTACATGCTGCCTGTCCCTTATATCCATTAGCATATTCATAATTATTGTTTTAACCTCCCTTTCTGATGATTTCAACGTCCTTGTCATCATTGGGTCCGGGTTTGGTACTTGCTTGGTTTCTTCACACTGTATTCTTGCCTTTAGTATGTCTTGTCATTTTTCTTGCTAGCTGGACATGGGACACAAGCACAGATAGGCCTGCCATACACAGGCCTTCAGAGATGCGTTTGTCAGGTGCTGGGAGGGAGGCATCCTGCAGGGGTCCTTGTCAGTCTTGCAGTGGCCCTGTGCCTTGGGACTGTGAGCTCCACTAGTCTCCTGGGGCAGGTGAAGGAGTTGGGTCTCCCCATTCTCCTGTGGAAGGAGGGAAGGTGCCGGACACAGGTGCTTTATTTCCTCCACGTAGAAAGCTAGAACCGGTGGGGTTGGGTATTTTCCTTTCCCTAGGTCAACTGGGTTCTGACAAAACTCCAGCTGGTTCAGCTCTAGTTAAATAATTTCTCCCGAGGGCAGTACTTGTGAAGAAGAATGGAATGTACAAGTGTATTTCAAGATGGTTCCTTTTCCCCATCTCTCTGCCAGAAGCACAATAGGATTTTTCTGTAATGGTCATCGTAAGAACCTAGCAGAACTCCAGGAGGTAAAACTCACAAAGTATAGGAGCCCCGATGACAGGGCGCCCCTCGAGTTTTCATCCCCCATGACTTGGCCACCCTGAGCCTGCAGAGTCTTGTGCAGTACTCACCCTACTCTGCCAAGGGTTCCTAGGAAGCCTCAGCTTGTGACTTTCTGCTCTAGTAAGTCCTGATTCTCTACATTTACCTGCTGGTCTCTCTAGTTTGGGAGGCAGAGGTTTCACGGGGAATCCCACATCTCTAGTGGAGCTAAGAACTGTTGAGCTTTCAGCTCATTCCACTTTGTGTTATAGTCAGGGTGGCGTAGTGGCTCCCAAGCTTTTTATGTGCTGGACTGGAAACTGCCAGTTGGATTTTTGCCTTTCGCTGTTGGGTAGCTGGGTGGTTTGCAGTCTGCTATCACAGTCCAGCAAGCCTACATTTTTGCCCCAAATTCAACCAGGGACGCAGAACTGGAAGTCTGCTCCGAGGGCTCCTGGGAGAGTGTGGTCCTGCAGACTGCCCTGGGGCAGCGGGACTTCATTTTTAAGCTTATCATTTTAGGAGTTGCCTCTGGGGGAGAGGAGGTTGTTGCTCTCTGAGCATGTGATGTTCTGCTTAAGCTCCTTGTTTCAGTGAACCTTCACCTTTTGTGGACCAGCCCTGCCAGGCTTGGGGAATGCCTTCACTTCCGCCCCGACATCTCTGACTGCTGGCAGTGGGGTGGCAGTGGATGTATGTGCCACCTCTCTGAGCCCAGCGCCAACTCTGCTCCTAGGAGGCGTCCTGTTGACTCTCTTGCCCTGAATCTGTTAAACTTCTGCCTGCTACGCTCTTCTGCCCCTATAATGGAACTAGTGGCCTCCTCTTAATGTTCTCCAAGGCAGCTGCATGGTTTCCAGTGCTCTCAGGCATGGTGTTCTCCTGTCTCTTTCAAATAGCTGGTCCCTTCGGACAGTACTGTGGATTCCTCGTTTCTGGACCTACCTTGCCCCAGGACAGAACCTTGGAGAATGTGCCAGAATTTGAGGTGGAGACCCACTGTTGTCAGCTCCTGCTCCATGAGTGGCAGAAGGTTACGGTAGAAAGGTGGACATCTCTTCTTTTCCTGCCTTACACTTCCTGGCACAGAAGCTGTGATCTGTGGGTATACAGAGTAATTGCCGGAGGCAGTTGGGTTGCTAGTATTTGCAGCTTGCCCTGCCTGCAGAAGTTGCTATCCTGCAAGTGGGGGTTGGGTGGAGGAGGCCAAGCCTCTCCTGGTCCTGTGGAGGTACCTGCTTTAATGGTGCTTCCGCAGTGCAAGTTGGTAGCTGTTGAGAGAGTGGAGTGGTGGATGTGAAGTCCTCAAAGCCTGTACCTCCTGGATTAAACTCACAAGCTCCAACTGGGAGATGGAGGGAAAAGGATCTCCTTTTCCTAATTGCTTCTTGACCGTTCTTTCCACCTGGAGTAGAGAACCATGGAGATAGGAGTGGATAAAACTGATTAGTGGTTTGTGGAGATTGAGTCGATTTTCTTGAATGATTGTTTCTTCATTTGCTATATATCCTTCAGACAATTTCTGGAGAATTTAAATCATGGTTTTCTTGAGACAATGTTCCCCAATTGTGGTTTGCTGGGCCTGCGGCCGCTGAGTTCTTTACTCTGCTATTTTGGAAGTCCTGCCCCTAAGATAATCTTTTGAAAATGGAAATCCAATGTAATGGTCTTTCTGCTCTGCAGCTTTTCCTCCTCTCAAACAAAAAGCAATTTCATGATTTCCTCATTGCTTTGAGAGCAGAATCTAAAAGCCTTAATCTGGCCAACCTAGATAATCTAGCCTACTTCTCTTGCTTCATTTTGAGCTAATTTCTTTCTTATTATTTTCCCATGGCCAGGAAAGGTCTCCACCAGTTCCTCTAACATGCCAAACTCTCTTCTGGCTCCACCCCTTTCCTGTTCTTGGAAAACCGCTTCATCCTTTATCCTCAATCAACAATCTTGGCTCTACTTGTCCCACAGCCCTCCTGAATGGGCAGGCTGCCCTTAAGCGTAAAAATGCTCTTGGTAGTTTACTTGTGCCAAGGACGTCAAGTCAAGTGACTTCAGTAGAGAAATGAGAAAGGTGGTTACAAGAAGGAGCCTAACTCTGTGAGCGCCAGCATTCTGTGGATCACATCTACAGCTCCATGAAGCTGCTCCTGAAGGCCTTCACTACTTTTCTAGGCATCATGGAGGACTTGGCTCGTTAGGGAAAAGGTCAGATGTTCCAGGAAAAAAAAAGACAGTGATTAATACATTGAGAAGTTCCCCTTCTTTATCTTGTTTGTAAGTGATCTTCTCAGCAGAAAAACAGACTGCTGAATTTCTTAGCTCTGTGAGAAGCTTCTGTGATGGTACAATCAGATACCCCCCTCTTACTGGATGTCCTGATTGGCTTTGCTTAGAAAGTGTGGTGCCTGTGAAGGGCATGGGTTTGGAGCCATTGTCTAGGGAGAGTAGGGTCTTTGCTGTGGGTTCCTGGTGTGCCTTGGTCCAGAGCGGCTGAGTTACCTAGAGGTGTGGGAACTGGGTGCTTTCCTCCTCCTAGCAATACCCCAAGGTCTGGCTGTGACCCATGTTCTGAGTGAGCAAAGCAGGCAGGGCCACTGGGCTGTCACACGTTGGAAGCAGGGCCAGCAGGCAAAGAGCCCCCATGAGAATGTCCAGAGTAGGACTGAAAGAAAAGGTCAGAGAAGAGGGACGGTCATGAGGGTTCAGTGGCACAGAGGTGGCACTGAATGGGGAAGGAGGCCTGCAGCGCAGTGTGAAGATCACCCTTTACCCCATGGCTGAAAGGTGAGGCCCTGGCCTCTACCACTCTTGCATGCATCGTCCTGATCATCCTCCTGGCCTGCCCCGCTGTTCAGGCTTGGAGAGTGTGGGCCAAGGAGACACATGTGTAAACAGATTTGCACCCACATCTTCCACACCCCACCTGGGGACAGAAGGGCTGGCAAAGCATGCGTGAGTTTCAGGATTTTGACCAAAACCTGTGTCATCAAAGCTGCACCAGAAACCTGGACTCCACTGTGGCTAGAATTTGGGACAAAGGGACCCCACCGTCTTTGGGCTGCTCAAGCCCAGCAGCTTATGCTATTGTCCAAGCGGGGCTCATTTTAGGTGAAAAGCAGGTGATAGTGGGAATTGGTAACAACAACAGACTTCATAGGAACCTCTATAATCATGCCTTGGTGTGACCCTAAATTTCTTAGGGTTTTTGATGAACATGCTTCCCAAACAATTTTAACAGTGTGGGAGTCGTTTCGGTCTTTTAGGTTAGCAACATCTTTTTAAAAAATGATAATATTCACTTTGGTGAAAGGGAGAGAGATGGATACTACAAGTGTAGCTAGGTGAGTGCTCTGACACTGAGGCACAACCCCACCCCCGCCACAAATGAAATTTACATTAAGGAGTTTGCCAGTTTGTACAGGAGTCTTAAAATTAGATTTCAGACAGCTCTTATTACATGTATTCTGTCCCATAATGCACTTTGTGATTCCATTTATAGTAATCGCCTTTCAGAAAATGATCAGCTATATAACAAAGATTTGTGATATTTATCTCAGCATTGTTACTATCAGAATATGGAAAGTGAGTGTCTAATAAAAATGGTTAAATAAGTCCCGTGAAACTCATTGGTGGAATATTAAGCCATCATAAAGCACATATGTATTTAGAGAAAATACATAGCTCATTCACAGAAAATAAATATTGATCTTAAATATATGAAAAAGGTGCTGACCTTAAATCAAATGAGAAGCAAATTAGAAGTGCATGAGGTGCCTGAGTTACTGGCAAAAGACTAATAGTCTTAGTAACTATTGTTATGGGAGAGGGAAACTTGGAACTACCCACTGTGGGATAACAACTTACCTTTACGTTTAGTGGCTTAAAACAATAAACATTTGTTCTCAAGTTGCTGTGGGTCAGTAACGTTGGAGCAGCCTAGCTAGATCGTTGTGGATGGAGTGTCTTTGAGGTTGGCCATACCGGAAGGCTTTCTGGCTGCTCACTCATTGGCCCGGCAAGTAAGTTGGCAAGTGATCCCGTTGATAGGTCTCAGTCTCTCCCTGGGGGCCTCCCCAAGGGCTGTTGGATGATCTGTGCTATCAGGGCCTGGGAACTGGTTTTCTCCTGAGCAATCCGAGAGACAGAGGGTGGTCATGATACCTTTTACGGTTTAACCTCTGAAGTTACAAAAAACCATCGCTGTGGCACTGGGGTCACACAGACCAGCTTCAATTCAAAGCAGGGTTCGGGGGACACAGACGAGGTGAAGATTATCAGGTCTATCTTGGGGGCTGTTAGAAAATGAGATCATTCCCTTAGCTCTGGTACTGTTGGGGAACTACATCCTAAAATATTAGTGTATGCATGTGTGCGTGCATGCGTGCATTTGTGTATGTGTGCATGTGTGTGTGTGTGTGTGTGTGTGTGAGTCATATATTCTATCTCAGGAAGGACATACAAAAAAAACTGTTAACACTACCAGTCCCTTTGGGGAATAGGGATGATGACAAAACATTATTCATCTTATGTTATTTTGCTATTTTTCAAATTTTATACCATAGGGACATAGTGCCTAGTCAATTTGACAAAAATAAAAATTGATTTCAAAAGCAAGAAAAGAAATAGAGGTCTGTATGGTGCCAGGTACCCATGGTCCCAGCTACTTGGAAGGCTGAGTCAGAATTGTTTGAACCCAGGAGGTTGGGATCAGGCTGGGCAATAGAGTGAGAACCTGTCTCAGAAAAAGAAAAACAAGAAAGGAGAGAGAAAAAAGGAAAATAGCAACACATTTTAAAATTACTTGAAAAGTGCTTATAGCATAAAAATAAATTAAGAAACCTAGTAAACCATTTATTAGTTTATAGAAATACCTATGGAAAAAAGACCAAAATGACATCAAATAATAAAATTTCTGCCTTACTATGTTTATTTTGCAGGTTTTCTACAACTTTTATATTTCTGTAATCAGATAAAACCAGACAACTAATTTTGGTTACTAAGATCAAAGGAAGTGAATTTTTTCTTCTATTTTGATTTTTTTTATAATACTTTTTTTTTTTGGTACCGGGAGTCAAACTCAGGACCTCACGCTTGCCAGGCAGGTGCTTGTGCCGCTGAGCTACATCCCCGGCCCTCCATAATACTTTTGTTACCTTTTTGTATTTTGATTTTGAGCTTGGGTCTTGATACCACCCAGGCTAGTATTGAACTCCTGAACTCAAGGGGTTTCTTCTGCCTCAGCCTCTCCTAATGCTGGGATTATAGGCATGTGCTACCTTCCTTGTTCTTTTTTTAGTGTTAAACATTAAAACAGAAAAGATTTTAAGCTGCAATCCAGGATTTTGGATTGGTGTTTTCACAGGTGTGCGTGGGGCTTCTGAGCAGCACCCTGCAGTGTGAGGAGCCATGTCCTTGGGGGTCTCTGGCCAGGCCAGCTCAGCCCCTTCCCTATGCCTACCTGCCAGCCTCGGAGAGCAGAGAGAGCACTGATGCTCCCCAGGGCTGGCAGGCACTCTTCTCAACCAAAGCCCTCCACCTCTTGATTCAGCCTCATCTGCTGCCACAAGAGTGACCTTGGGAATGAGAAGTAGGGTGGGGTTGTTGGGAACCACCAGAAAGATACCCAGGAGGAGAGCCCTGCACAGAGCAGGTTCGGCTGCCAACACTGGGACACTAGTGTCCTGGGCTGTTCGAAACCCACACACACTCAAGCACAGTTTCTTGAGCACCTCCCATACCACAAGCCTTCACCTCCTCTGCTCTGCAGGGTTTTGTCTGCCATTCCGGGGAGACCCCAATCCCTAAAGCAAAAAAGCAAAAAAGAGGGTGCTAGTGCACTGAGATAGCTATTTTCCTTTCAAAAAATAGTCTTGAATTCATTAATTTATTAATTTTGCATTTAATAGTGTAAAAACAAAGGGCAAAGGCAGGACAAATCCTGGGTATGGAGCAGAGATACCGCTGAGATAACTGTCATGTGCTCTGTGTCAGTTAGTGTTCCCCGGAGAGACAGATTCTCCAAGTAGCCTTATAATGGCTGCCTGTAGAGTGGGAGTGGAAGAATGCAAAAACATCTGTGTGCTAAAACACTCAAAGGCCTGGAGCTTCCTGTAGTGTCTGCTGGGAAGCCTGAGTTGGAAGGCTGAAGAGTGTGCTGGAAGCCTGAAGGAGCTGGAGAAGAATGTCCAGAGGTGATCGCAATGACAGGTATACCTCAAAAGAAGCAAAAGGGAAGATTACTTTTTTCTCCTTTCATTCCATCCAGGCTACAAGCCTATTGGGTGGTGCCGCCCACATCAGAGTTGGGTCTTTCCTCTTCAGTTTGCGGTCTACATGTCAATCACCCACTGACACACCCAGAACCGGGCTCCACTAACCACTGTGTTTCTTCCTTCATTCAAGTTGACATCACAATTAACTATCACCTGCTGTTATGTAGGTTGTATACTAGTATACATCTAGGAGAGCATTGCTGATAAAGTAGACATCAATTTTCCTGTTCATCACAAATTTTCAGAAGATACTGCGTATTTTTTTTTGTTCTGTTTTGTTGTGTTTTTTTGAGATAGGATCTCGCTATGTAGTTCAGGCTGGCCTTGAACTCACTATGTAGCCCAGACTGGGCTCGAATTTGCAGCAATTCTTCTGCCTCAGCCTCCCGAGGGCTGGGATTACAGGCAGGCGATATTACACCCAGCTCCTTTTCACATTTTGAATGTACATAAGAGGCACTGTCCGTTCAAGCCCTACAATTAGATTTCTGGCTTCCCCAGTTGTGAGACATATATGCTGATGTGTGTGGATTTCAAAGCAGCTATTGAGACCTAAGGGCTTTATTAAGTAGAAATTGCCTCCTGACATGGCAAGCTTTGGCGCCTTGGTCACTATGGTGTTAATCCTGATTCATCACCCCATGTGCTCTTTCCCAGCTTGGACAGCAGGGCCACTGTGATTGGCCACATCCGACTGCTCATGTCCTTGGCATAGAGCGTGTATGAGTAGAAGCATATGCACAAACTTGCTCTTGTGTATAATGAAAGCACACTGGTTTGTCTCTAAAATCATTACTGAAATATGGGTATAAATTACTTTTGGCTGTGTTCAGGTTCAAGGTGAGAAAAACCAATTTGCTGTGGTGAGACGTATATAGTTGAAATGTGTCTGCAGCCTGGAGATACCATGTTTGGGGCAGGGGTTTTCTTTTATTTGTTTTGCAGTGCTAGGGAAACAACCCAGCAAGTTGTTCATGCTAGGCAGGCCCTATACCCTCAATCCCTGGAGAAATGTTTTGGTACTACAAGGGGCATCAAGTCTGGAAATGGCCCCTGTCATCTACCATGCAGGACCTCTTTTTTGCTTTTTCATCCTTGTCTACTCTCTCTATCTTGTCAACTAAGCCTGTTGCACAGGAAGAGTAGGACATCCTTGAAATCTCCAGGGTTTCTGAGTGGTGTCATATCCCCATTAAGGAGATATCTTAGATCCTTTTTGTCATAAGGTCCCCATAGGTGGTCACTCCTTAAGGTCTTACCTGAGCAAACCAGATCCCCAGTGTAGTGGATTGATAACTGGTGGTCAACTTATAACCCCCAGCTGAACTGAGTAAGTGTGGTGCTGGGTGTGGGAGGCCCACCTGAGAACTGTTGCCAGCAGCATAAGAGGCAGACCTGGAGAAGAAGAGGCAGGCTGTTGGGAGCTGAGAGAGGCTGTGG
>NW_004955414.1:28050747-28059393 GCF_000276665.1 Chinchilla lanigera | reverse complement strand
CTATTATAAATAATCGTATGAAGTATGTGTCCTGTATTATATTGTTCCCCTTGCAAAACAAGCCCCAAACCAACACACCTGGCTAAATTCCAAACTGGTTTATGGCCGGTTGTGGAATATCTAACAAGAGAAGATGTATCAAATTCAACACGTCCCCAAAATGAACATGTCAGTCACCTTACCCATTCACCACTACTTCTTCCTCCTCCTCCAGTAACTATCTTGGTATTGCGGCCATGAAAATGTGTCCAGCAGAACTCCAGCTACAGGGTAGAAGCTTCCAAGGACCCAGCCCCTGTGCTCTGAATGCCGTCGCTGAACTTGCCCTGTGACCATGTTTCCCGTGGGCTGCTCCCAGCAGTGCATGAGCCTCACAAAAATATCAGGACAGATGTGTTCCTCGGGAAAGGACATGCGTTTCAGTTCAAGGACTCCCTGATGGCCTCATATCACTGTATTGCACAACTCTTGGGGCCTCTATGCAGATGTTCTCTCTAAGGTTTTTGAAAATCCTTCCTTGTTTGCCCATTTAATACCATCTTGGCATTTTCCTCAAGGACTCAGACTAATAAAAGTAGTCTTGGGACAGGAGTAATAGTATTATTGGCCCTTTTTCAACTTGGGATTGACAGTTGGGATTGGCAGTTCATCATTACAGGAACAGACACCTATTCTGGGATGGATTTGCCCTTCCTACTTTTGGCCAGCACGGTGAGTGGTGTGATCAGGGCTCACTCTCGCTGGGGCGCACAACAAACATTCTATCGGACTACAAATCATTAGGATCCTTTCGTCCAGACACCACTAAGAGCTTAAAAAAATCAAGTCCATGTAATGGGAAAAGACATTTGCAATCCATGAACTTAACATAGCATGTGTGCAGAACACGTGAATCTTTCTCAGGACCTCAGACTAACAACAGCATTCTTAGTGAAATGCTCATGAAAACTGCAAGATGCTTTAACAAATTTACTATGATTTCAGATATGGAAAAAAGCAGCTTGAAGCAGGAACAAATGGGCCACTAATACTACCAGGCTTTTTCCATCTTCTGACAAAAATGGTTGTTTGTAGTATAGGAAATTGATTGCTGGTGAACTATACTCTTAGCTCCTTTAATAAATTTTATTTTGAGACAGGGTCTCACTAAATTGCCCAGGGTGGCTTGGAGATTGCAGTCTTCCTGCCTCTGCCTCTTTAACGGATGTGCACCATCATGCATAGCCCTGAGGTAGATTCTTTATTTTATTAGTATCTGTCTGTGTTACATAATAATCACAGTTGTTTTGGGGGATGGACACATATACATTCTTACAAGGCAGATAACCCAGTAGAAAAATAGGCAAAGGCCTTTTAAAAGCTATGTCACAAAGTCAGACAAGATAGTGCATGCCTGTAATCCTAGCACTCTGGGAGGCTGAGGCAGGAGTAACACAAATTAGAGCCAAACCTGGGCAATTTAGTGACTTAGTAAGAGCCTGTCTTAAAAAAGGGCTAGAAATGGAGCTCAGTGAGAAGGTCTGGGGTTCAATTCCCATTACTGAGTGAAGGGTTTTTCTTTTTCGTTAATATTTTCCGTATCAGGGCCAGAGACATAGCTTGGTGGCCCAAGTGCCTGCCTGGCAAGTGCAAGGTGCTGAGTTTGATTCCTGGTACCAAAAAAAATATATATATATATATTTTCAGTATCAAAAATTTAGAAAATACAGAACAGAAAAAGAAAAGATTCACTGAAACTACCCACTTTGAGTATTTTCTTGATTATCCTTTCGAATTTCTCTATATATTCAGGTATGGTCTTCTCTACACCCTCGGGAAAGTCAGGACCAAACCTAGATGCTGTTTGTAACTGCTTTTTAACATTATATAGTCAACTGTATACACTGCAACACCTTTCCATGTCCTTCACATTCTTCAGCACATTTAAAGGGCAGCTGGTCACCATTGCGTTGGGACCACCATCATCTAAAGACTCATTTTTTGTGTTTAGGTTGTTTCCAATCTTTTCAGTAATACAAATAATAATGTGGCAATTATCCTTGCAACTCAATCTTTATCCTACATCCAGGATTAAAAAAAAAAACCCTCAAGCCCTACAAGTTGAGTGGATATAAAGAATGTATACATGCTTGAGGTTTCTTTATCACATGGTTAATTTTTTAACCAGTTAAGTAACATTGAAAAGAGCATAGTTTGAAGTGTGTTCCTGTCAGGTCCTCGGCATGTTATGAGCAATAGCAATGTTAATAACTACCACAGTGCTTATTGGGTTGTTTTATTTATTTGCTACTAACCCTAACCCTATAGGCTAGGTGGCTACAAAGAGCTGCCTTTTACTAATGAACAAACAAGTTCTAAGACCTTACTCAAGTGCTTGCAAAAGAAAGCAGGACACAAAGCCAGGCCTACCGGACACTAAAGTCCTCCCCCTATTCCGTGGAGTAGCCCTGGAAAATGCTAAGGCCTATTGCTAAATTGTATCAGGGAGCCCAACAGGACCAGTGACTTCTGTGAGCTGTGATACCCATTGGTTGTAAAGCATGGTGCTTTATTGCTGCTAATGGACTGATCACAAATGAAAACCAGATTGGGACAGAAGACACTGACTCTGGAAGGGCCAGGGCACATGGTAAGGTAGTCTGAGTCTGCTGGAAGTTAACAGAAGATAAGAAGTTGAAATCCTGGGTGAAGCCACTTGTTGATGACATGTCACAAGCTCGTACAAGCCTTCTGGGCCATCAGGGTACCCAGCTGTTTGGCTGCATTCCCTGGAGTCAGATTGATAAGCACATTCCATGGAGACCAGGCGAAGCTGGGAGAGGCCAGAAGCTGAGTACTTTATGAGACCACGTGGAGTTGGAGAGCTTTGTGCATGCTTCTGAAATGTGTCAGGGAGATTTTGTGGAAAGTCAAGCAGTGGGACTTTTGGGAGATGTTCTATGAAACAGGCTTGAGCTGCATCAAGTTTTCATGAAGTTATTAGTACTGGCTACCAAAACATAGCAAGAAAACTGTGTGTGTGTGTGTGTGTGTGTGTGTGTAATAACACATGCATGTATGTGTGTGTGAGACAGAGAGAGATGATCCATAAAGACAAGGCTGTGAGTGACACATTTTGGGGAAATGATATGTACGGCTTAGTCTCTCCCTGCTGACTTACATTTCAAAACATACTCTCGCATCAGTTGATAAAGTAGGGAGCCTGGATAGGTAAAGAGAGGGACAGCATGATAAGTGAGAGAGAAGGGTTGGAAAGACCACAAATCTAGTATTTAATCAAGATTCAACCACTGACTATGCCACATAAGAGTAGTAACGACTAAATTTATTGAACATTGTATGTAGTATTGTGGGATCTGTGTGAAGTATGTATTCTCTGTCTCATTTAATTTTTCAAAACCACTATAATTCTATTTTGTCTCTGTCCCCATTTTATAGATGAGGAACTGAAATTCAGAGGCTTAGGGAATTTTTGGAAATTGATAGGCAGATTTGCATTCAGACCCATCTAAATTCAATGTATGTATTCTTTTTTTTTTTTAATTTAAAAGAGTAAAAGAAGGATAACATAGTAATAGGGGCATTTACCAAATTACAAAGTGGTAGGACAATATCAATGGTTGTTATTTTACCTATTGGTATCTTCAAGATAGTTTCTCAGGAAAATAAATAGACAAATAATAGTGAGTTACAGACAAAAATGGTAGGAAATTATCAATGGTTGTTGTACTATACTTTGGTTTCTTCAAAGTGGTTTCTAGGGAAAACAAATAGAGCTACACATGAGTGATCAGTTAAATAATCATTGACTATTCTCAATGGTTGTTGTCGAACAATGTATGTATTCTTAATGGCAGAACTAGGAAGGCACTTTCCTAAAAGTCAGGTTTCAGTGTCCTTCCCTTTACAGCAGAAATAAACACATGGAGGCTGTAGTATTGTCTGAAGGTCTAAATTAAATGCGACATTTTAGATCAGGCAACAGGTCCTCAATAAGTACAACCTTATTTCCCTACCCAGTATTTCAAGAAGTGGAGAGAGCATTAGAAAACAAACAAATCACAGAACCTCAAATGCCCTTGCTGAGCCTAGATTAGATAGAGGGCAATGTTATAAACCAGAAGAAGGATTCAGATTCAACACTGAAAACTAACTGAATGTCAAACCCTAAGTCCAGAGCTTCACCGGTACTGATTACACAGTAAGCTTGTGGGTGATGGTATTGTGTCTAAACAGCATATGAGGAAACGGTGCCCTAAAGGACCACCCTGCATGACATCAGGTCACTGGGGTCATCCCAAAGGAGTGGGCATGTCTTCTCTGTTTTTATCATTTTATTTTATTCACATATCACAACAGTTACATTTTGAAGTGTTCAATTCAATGGTATTAGTATTTTCACAAAGAAGCACTACTATCACTGCTGTAGGACTAATTCCAGAATATTTTCACTACCCCAAAGAGAATCTCATCCTCACTAGCAGTCACTCCCCATCCTGCCTCAGCCCCTGCAACCACTAATCTGCTTTACGTTTCTGTAGGTTTGCCTTTTCTGCACATTTCATATAAATAGGATCATATACTACATGGCCTTTTGTATCTGGATTCTTTCACTTAGCATAGTGTTTCAAGAGTCATCTGCATTGTGGCATAACTCAGTAATTCATTCCATTTTGTGGATCACTGATGTCCTATTGTATGGATACAGTACACTTTGTTTATCCATTCATTAGTTGATGGAACTTTGGTGGTTCGTACACTTTGATTGCCAGGAGTAAAGCCATTAAAAACATTTGTGTGCCTGTTTTAGTGAGGACATATATTTTCATATATATAGTTCTCTTATAGAGAACTTACATAGCTCTTATATATATTTTCTTATATTATATAGTTCTTATATATAGAACATATATATAGTTCTCTTATGTATACATCTAGGAGAAGATTTGCTGATTCATATGATACTTCATGTGATACTTCATTTTTTGAAGAACTGCCAAGATGTTTTCCAAAGTGGCTATACCATTTTTACATTTCCAACAGTGAGGTATGAGAATTGAGATTTCTCCACTTCTTTGTTCATATATATTGTTTTTTTCACTGAAGGCGAAGTATGGTTTTGATTTCCATTTCTCTAGAGACAAATAACAGTGAACATCTTTTCATATGGTTGTTGGCCATATGTACATACTTTTTTGAAGAAATACCTTTTTCCCACTTTAAAGTTGAGTTATTTCCCTTATTGTTGAGATATAAAATTAATATATGTTCTACAAACTACATATTTGTTAGATATATTGCTTGCAGTATTTTCTTCCATTTTTTGGGTGGTCCTTTTACTTTCTTGATAGTGTCTTCTGATGTGCAAAAAATATATTAATACTTTTTGTTTGTTTTTTAGACATAATCTTGTATGTAGTTCAGGCTGGCCTTGAACTCATGATGTGGCTCATGCTGGCCTTGGACTCACAGGGATCCATCTTCCTCAGCCTCCCAAGTCCCGGGCTTATAGGCATGCACCGCCATGCCAGGGCAAAATATACTGATTTTTTTTTTTTTGAGACAAGTTCTCGCTATGCAAATCCAGGCTGGCCTTGGACTCACTATGTAGCCCAGGCTGGCCTTGAACTCATGGCGGTGCTCTTGCCTCCGCCTCAGAGGGCTGGGATTATAGGTGTGCACCCCCATGCATGGTTCAAAATATATTAATTTTTAGAAAGTTCAACTTATTTTTCTTTTGCTACTGATGCTTTAGGCATCATTTTAAGACTATATTGTCAAGTTCAAGGTTACAAAGAGTTAACCTTATGTTTTAGTCAAAACATAAGGTTGTTTAGTCCTTATGTTTAGTCCTTGTTTTAGCGCTTGTGTCTAGGTCTCTGAGCTGTTTCAATTTAAGTTTCTGTATAAGGTGCGAAGGAAGAAGCTTCACTCTTTCACATGTAGATACCAGGTGTCTCAGCACCATGCATTGAATAAATTCTTTTTTCCACATTGAGTGTTCTTCGCACAATTGTCCATAATCAACTAACCATTGATATGTGGGTTTATCTGAACTCTGAATTTTATTCCTTTGATCTGTTTGTCTAGCCTGATGCCAGAGCTACACCATTTCGATTACTTAAAAAAAACAAATTGTAGTAAGTTCTGAAATCAGAATGTGCTAGTCTTCCTATTTTGTTCTACTTTTTCAAGATTGTTTTCATTACTTTTCAAGATTATTTGTGTTTCTGTATGAATTTTAGGGCCAACTTATTAATTTCTGAAAAAAATTCTAGCTGGTATTTTGAGAAGGCTTATGTTGAATTGGTAGATCATTTGGAGAAATATTGACATCTTAATATTATATTGGAAGATATATCCACAAACATGGAATTCCTTTCATTTATTTATATCTTCTTTTGTTTTCCTCAACTATGTTTTATAGTTTTAGTGTGCAAGTTGTCTTTCCTTAAATCTGTTCCTAAGTATTCCATCTACAGATACAGTTTTACTTCTTCCTTTTCAGTCTGCTGGCTTTTATTGCTTTTTCTTGCCCATGGCTTCAGGAGGTCCTCTGCTACAATGCTGATTAGAAGTGCTGAGACAGATGTCCTGGTCTTATTTCTGACTTTAGGAGCAGAACTGCATCTTTTACCAATAAGTATGATATTGGGAATATGGATATTTTTATAAGCATCTTCTAAGTTGAGGAAGTTCTCTTCCACTCCTACTCTGTTGCATGCTGTCATTATGAAAAGGTATTGGATTTTGTCAATGCTTTCTTTCCATCTATTGAGATGACAATGCAGTTTTGCCCTTTATTTTATCAATACAGTGCATTATATTAATTGATTTTCAGGTGTTGAACCAACCTTGCATTTCTGGGATAGAGCTCACTTTGTCATGATATATAATCCTTTTTATATGCAGCTAGATTTGCACTGCTAGCATCTTGTGGAGTTTTGCATCTATCTTTATAAGAGTTACAGACTTTTAAAATTTTCTTGTGGTTTCTTTGTCTGGATTTGGTATCAGTGTAATGCTGGTTTCAAAGAAAGAGTTAAGAAGTTTCCCTTCTTTATTATCATTGAATTGTCTACTATTTGTGACTTTGATTTTATAGTGTCTCTTGTATACAGCATATATTTGGGTCCTACTTTCCCCAATAAGTCTAATCTCTACCTTTTAATTAGAGTGCTTAATCCATTTACATATAGTTGTTGAGAAGGGTCTCACTATGTAGTTCAGGCTGGCCTTAAAGTCATTATTTAGTTCGGCCTGGTCTTGAACTCATGGTGATCTTCCTACCTCTGCCTGGAAAATTTAGTGACTTAGTGAGACCCTGTCTCAAATCAAAAAGAGTAAAAAAGTGCTGGAGATGTAGATCAGTGTGAAGGCCCTGGCTTGATATCTACTATAGAGAGAGAGGGAGAGAGACAGAGAGAGAAAGAGAGAGAAAGAGAGAGGAGAGAGACATAAAAGAAAGAGAAAAGAAGTGAAGTTTATCTTCTTTGGAAATGTGGGATAGTACAGCCATTATGGAAAACTGTGAAGATTCTTCAAAAAGCTAGAAATGAAAACTGGTCTAGCAATTACACTACTGGTTGTATAAGAGTGGCCAAAATGTACAGTGAATGCTTAAGAAAATTTCTTACAATAAGAAAATACATCTCCATTAATTCCCCTCAAAATACCCCCCACACACTTACATTTTTTTTGTTATTTTCTGAAGCAGTTCTAGAAGTCCTCTGTTGTGAGTATCTTTACAAAATGCGATAAAAAATATGGTGAATACTGCTGCCAAGTGCTATTCAACAGAAGGGCAGGCTTCTAAAAACATTACAGCATCGCCTCTCCCACCTTATTCACCAGATCTGGGACAGCGTAACACCTCATTCTTCCCCAAAGTCAGAATGACCATGAAAGGTAAATGTTTTGAGTTGATTCAGGACATTGAGTCAGCCACAACAACCCAACTAAAGACGCTCATTTATATAATTTATATCATTGTAAGTATCTTCCAATTTAAAAAAACATTTAAGAGGTCCTACGGCCAAATCCATCTGGTGAGCAGTTATTATGGAAGGATGTCTCAAAGTGTTGTTTAAGCAAATGTGCATTACGAATGTCCAAAAGAAGATATATTGTCCAGAACTGCTTGACAGTGGAGCTTGCTTGGCAACCTTGCTTGGCCGTGGTGTTTGTTTTGAGGGAGGCTCGCTCTATGCAAGATAAGTGTTCCATGGAATACAGGTCATGATCTGTGGATCTAATCCAACATCTTACTTTTCACATGTGGTTTAAATTTACCCAATAAGTCAGAGACTTAGTGATGGCTAAAACCCAGGTCTCCTGCCTCTAGACCAAGATGAACTATAGTGGGAGGAAGAAATGTTAGATGCTATGACAAACAAACCCTGAATTTCAGTAGTGCCTTGGCTCAACAGAAGTTGTTTTTAATTCATGCGGCATTCCATGTGGGATTTCAGGGCCGATGGACAGCTTCCTTGTCTTCAGCTAATCCAAAATCTAGTACCCCATCACTGTGTGGCTTTCCCAGCCCCTGGGCTGGGAGAGTAGATGGGAGAATATGGAGAAACTCCATTTGGCTTTTAGAATCCTGGCCCAAGAATCAACATAATGCAAATCAACCAATAACAAATG
>NW_004955414.1:28020784-28049946 GCF_000276665.1 Chinchilla lanigera | reverse complement strand
TTTTTAAATCCTTACAATAAAATGAAGTAGAAATTTATTTATTTTTGTTTTTCTCTGGTACCAGGAACCGAACTCACGACCTTGCGCTTGCCAGGCAGATGCTTTGCCACTGAGCTAAATCCCCAGCCCCCTTAAAATAAATTTTAAAAAAAGAATCAGCATAACACAATAAGTGAGTGTAGAACATGGAATTAGACTTCCTGGACTGGATTCTTAACTCTGTCACTTACTTGTGTTCTTTTTTTTTTTTTTTTTTTTTTTTAAATTCCTCTGACTCTGTTTCTTCTTCTGTAAAATGGAGGCAGTAATGGGATTGTTTTGCATGGTAAGTGAGTTAATATTTGTTGAACACTTGATCTATTTGTCAAACACTTATCATGACATATCTATATATGACTTCTTTCTATTTTTTGTATGTGTGCTTTCTAAATAATGATGATGACACTAAAAATAAGGTAACTTCACACACTGTATTATTTATACTTGGCTGCAAGGATAGCTAGGTAGCTACTTCCCACTGACAACTCTGCACTGTGAAAGGGGGAAAGGATGCTTTGAATTTTTAGTAAATAGTCTGCCCAACATTAAAGTTTGGATTTGAACAGGAGAATGATGGATATTTTTAAAGGTTTTTGAGCAAAATAATAACAGTAAATTCCTCCAGCTATTTCTCTCCCATATCAATTACCTTTTGTATAAAATCTGAGTTATTGAAGATGAAATTATATATATCATTTCATACTGTGAACATGTCTAAGAACATGTACACTTTTAGTTGCTATTGTTATAAACAGAATACTTGGTAGAATGCCAAGTAGTAGAAAAATTCCCTTTGACTTAATTATATTTGCTGCTAAGCAAAAGGCATATATATAGCTAGGGTCAAAATTACTGAAGAGAGAAATTTTAAATTTTCCAGAGAGAAAACCATAATAGATAGTTAATATGTTTAAGAAACTAATACCATATGATGTTCTAAAGTAATTTTTTTTTTTTTGCTGAAAGCTTAAAATATTTCTAAGATATTAAATGGCTCTTACTCTATTTTTCCATAAGGTTGTATATTTCTCACATTCAAATTCTCCAATTACAGAACTAGTAATTATTTGAACTATGCACAAAAAAATCTCATTCCTCTCATCAGGCACATGGTAGGGCAGCATTTCCTTGCCCCTTTTCGAAGCCAGGCGTGATCATGTAACTCACCTTCACTGAAGCATCCTGAGTGGCTGTTGTGATTATCGGTTCTAGCCTCAGCCTGTAACTTGTCATATTCCTTTCTTCAACCCTGGGGGCCTTTTGCCATTACAGCCTCTTCTACGTAGGGCTGAGTGTTTACAAAGAATATAGCCCATGTCTGGCCAGAATTGTTGTGTGTACAACATCAGCAAGAAATACACTTTTATGTCAAACCGTTAAGACATGGAAATATTTGTTACCTCACCACGATGAACAATCTTAACTAAGGTAAGAATATCAGGTCGGCAAAGGGTACCTGTTTAGGATTATCTTCAATGATGTGGCTATGGTGTACAGCATAGATGGGTAGTAGTACAGACTGGAAGACTGAACATATGCTAAGTGACAAGGTCCTGAACTAGGCTTGCTCTAGCGGGAGCAGAGGATGATAAAGAAAAACACACCTAAGCCTTGTTCTTTGTTTGTTTGTGTTTTTTTTTTGTGTGTGTGTGTATGTGTGTGTGTGATACTGGGGACCAAATCCAGGGCTTTCCTATTGAGTTACATCCCTAACCCATTTTTTCTTTTGAGACAAGGTCTCATTGATTCGCTAAGTTGCCCAGGTTGTGCTCAAACTTGCAATCCTCCTGCCTCAGCCTCTGAGAGTGTTGTGATTATAGGTGTGCGTGACAAGTTCTGGCTCCCAAACCTTGTTCTTGAACATTGTATTTTCTTCTGGGCTGCTGTGTGACTCAGACACAGAGGTGATTCATAGCTGCCCTTGGCAATCACAGTGTCTTTCCAAGCAATGACTTGGCCTTGCCTCAAAGAGATTAAAGAAAAGAAATCCCAGGCTGATTATGTCTAATGCATTAGTAAAGGTTAGTATAGTTTGGTTAAGTGTTTATTGGATATTATCTTTGATAGGACTTCTTCCTACCTATAGACTAAAATGTCTTAAACATTATCATTGTTACTGGGTAATAATGTGTTCAATTTAGTTTGAAAGTAATCATGCTTTAATATCAGGCATTTCTTTTTGGACTCAATGTAGATTTTTTTCCATCATAACAGAAAGAAATACTAATTTCACAGATGACAATAGACAGATAAGATTTGATGGAGTCTTTATATGTATAAGCTGCAGACTGCAGATCAGTAGCTGTAATATTTTCTGAATCAAATGAAGTCTCAAGGCCATTTGTGTTGATAAAGGTACTGATGTGAAATATACACCTAACCTGAGGGAATTACTGAGTGATCTGGGTAGGTCCTAGATATCAGTGAAGTACAGGATTACTTTCACTGTCTTGGTTTGTAGATTACAACTGTCCCTATGAAGAGAACAAAGCCTTCATAGAAAACTGACTTATCCAGTATCCATTATATTTAGTATGTACTCACTCGTTTCCCTAAGTCACCGATGAACATGTATGAGAAGGTTTGTGTCATTTGATGATGCAAATTTATTATTTAGAAGCTTATAAATAGGACTAGGTTATAAAAGTCGAGTCAGGAGATATTTTCTGAGCATGTACTTTCTCCACTTATTACCATTACTGTAGCTCTCTGCAAATGGGAGATAACATGATTTGAGTGATATCCCTAAATCAGCTTACCTCATATGCATTAAAGTTTTAAAAATACTGCTTTAGGATTCAAATGCCATATAGTTTTATTTATATTTTTTACTTTGTATTGCTATTCGGTAATATCAACTTTATTCTTCTTTTTCAAATTTGTTTTGGTTCTTTTCAGTTTTTGCATGTCATATACATTTTAGAACTAATTTGCTGGTTTCCATCAATAAAATATTGCTCACATTTTAATTAGGGTTGGATATAACTTATAGATGGATTTAGAGAGAATTAGAATCTTTAAAGTCATTGTCTTCTATTCATGAAAATGGTACGTACCTCCATTTATTTAAGTATTTTTCATTTTCTCTCAATAAATTTTGTAGGTTTACAATATAGAAGTCGTGCATATTTTTCATTGGATTTATTACTGAATACTTAGTGTCTTTTAAATCTACTTGTGGTAGACTAAAAATGATTTCCAATGATTTTAAGTCCCAATCCCTGAAACCTATGAACATTACCTTGTTTGGAAAAAGTATCCAAATGCCATTACAGGTGTTCTTAAGAGAGAAGCCAAAAGAGATTTCTACATAGACACACAGGGCAGAGGGCCATGTGAAAATACAGCAGAAGATGCTGCCCTTGAGCCCTGGAGAGAAATGACCTCTATCCTAGGAGTGCTATCAGCCTATAGATGTCTGTATTAGTCAGCTTTCCTATTTCTGCAACAAGATACTGGAAACTTGCAGCTCAAGGGTGAAAAGGTTTATTTTGGCTCAGTTTCAGTGGGTTCAGTCCATGGTAGGCTGGCTCCAAGGCAGAAAAAGCATAACAGAACTGCATGGTGTACAAAATCTATGCACTGCATGGTGGCCAGGAGAGGGAAGGGAGGAGCCAGGGACAAGAATACAGGACTCCAGGTCATGTTCCCAGTGACCCACACCTTTCAACCAGGCCTCACCTCGGACATACTTATGATGTTTGGAAATTATTCCAGATCCAAACCATAAAAATCCTGGAAGAGGCAAGGAATAGATTGTTTCCATGTCCTCTGGAGAGAGTTTGGCTCTGTTGAGATTTGCAATGAAATTTGTTTTGGACTTGTGGCTTCAAGAACTATGTGTGCGTTTTTATTATTTTTTTATCTTTTTGAGACAGGGTCTGTCTATGTAGTTCAGGTTCGCCTTGAGGTCACTTTGTAGCCCAGGTTGGTCCTGAACTCCCAACAATCTGCCTGCCTCAGCCTCCTGAGTGCTGGGATTACAGGCATGTGCCACCACACCCAGCAAGAACTATAAAAAAAATTAAATAGTTGTTTTAAGTTCTCAAATTTATAGTGATTTGTTACAGCAGCTGTAGGAGACTGATACTACTCCAAGCGGGTATTTTTAAAAATTCAGGTTTCTTCAGGCACAATTTACATTTGATCGAATTTCTTTTTAAGTACGCGGTTCAATGAAGTAAGACCAATATATACAGTCATAAAACTAACAGTGCAATAAAGATATAGAATAAAAAGATCTCTGTCCCCTTTGAAATTAATCCTCTCCACCCATTCCATTTCCCAGTAACTACTGATTAGATTTCTGCCTCTGGAGTTTGCCTTTCCTAGTGTCAAGGAAAAAAATTATAGGCACTCCTCCTTGAACAACTCAGTTTCAGTCCTACGGATAGGTTACTAAATGCACTGGTCATGAAATGAGGAATTGTATGTGGTATGTATGTTACAATATTCAAACAAAGAAATAGTCAAAAGAAACCCCAACTTGATGAGTTTGATTTATTTGCACATCACTTACATGCAGTACTGTAGTATATAACAATATAAAAGTACAGTACTATACAGTACAATGAGCAAAAATTATACTACTGTATAAACAAGGTGTGCTGTACCACAAAAAAGGTATTAAGGGTCTATAAACAAGATGTACAGAACTGTACAAAAAAATAAGTCATAAATCCAAACAGTGCCTCTCAGACATAAATCTAAAAATTGTTAAGGTTGTGGGTCATTAAATGAGGAATACCTGTTTTAGACATCATATTATCAAAATACTTCAATGAAAATAACTTGTTTTTGTTAAGAACACATGCTGTCCAGTAATCTTTAAAACAGAGTACAGCAGCCACCAACAAATCTCACATCAGCTAGATTCAGGCACTATGGATCTCTCACATGTCAGAAAAGGCAGGGATGAAGGTTATTCAGAAAATCAAGGATATCTTGTGATATAACAATGATATGGAAAGTGCTCATCAGTAATCATGTCATGTTTCCAAAACAGGTGTGATCCAGACATAATCTGTAGCAAATCAATACAGCATCTATTCCTGTATTTCCTCAAATACCCTTTCCTGGGATCTTAGCAACTTCTATTAATTCTTCAAGGTTACATTGATTGTGCAATTGATATTGCTGGAAGCTGTGTTTTGAATGTGCAATTTTGGCTTGTTAATGAAGGAGCTTCTGGAGGTCATTGTAAGGGACCAATGAAACTAAAATATTACTAAAAAGATATCACAGAGCCATGAACTTTCTTGGCTCTGGAAAAATCACTAGAAATGCCAAATATTCTTGACCGTGAAAATGGCATTAATGGAGCCACTGCCCTCTGCAGTAAATACCTTGGAGGATAAAAAAGGCAGACAAAGTATGTAGTAAGGGGCTGGGGATTTAGCTCGGCGGCAAAAGCGCCTGCCTGGCAAGCGCAAGGTCGTGAGTTCGGTTCCCGGTACCGGAGAAAAAAACCAAAAAAAAAAAAAAGTATGTAGTAAAAGAGCTTACAAGGTAGGAGTGTAAGACAAAAATTATACACATAAAATGATCACAGAGCCAAGAATAACAGTGGTAATTGTTTCCTGTGGTTCGGAAGTGTGTGTATAACCCTTGAGAAAATATGTGTACCCACATGATATGAGACATTTTTTACATATTAAAAAATTTCAAAGGTAACATCACTTCTAAAGAGTTTATTTCTATCTGAAAATTTATTTAACTCCAAATGAATCACTTTTACTATTACCTGAGGAACTGTTGCAAGCAAATAATACTTAGAAGTGAGCTCAATAAAAAGAGTGCCCTGATAACTTTTCTAAGCCCTTTGGCACAGCTGTTATGCATCTATCACACGTGATCAACCTGTCTCATAAGACCGTGCTCCAAATCACTCCTGTCTGCTTCAAAACAAGCAAGCCCTATACGGGTTTTTTTGGGTATTGAGGTTTAAGACTGTCAGCTAGTTTATTTTTCCCTGGTATCAGACATTATAGAAATAATTTAATAAATATATTTTGACTATATTAAATAAATATATTTTGAAGACGTTTGCCTTCTCATGAATACTGTTTTTATTTACACATCATCCTTAGTGAATGTGCCTAAAATAAAATAGGCTATAGACACTAGTTTAACAACCAAAGTCAGTTCCTGCCATTAGGTTGTTAAATGAATTGGTCACTAAATGAGGAAGTGTATGTGGTTTGTGCATTACAAGATTCAGAACAAAAAAAGGGGTCAAAGGAAACTCTAACTTTGCTTTTATTTGCATAACCCTTACATGGAGTACTGTTATATATAACAACATAAAACTGTAGTGCTGTATTTTATAGTACAATGACCAAAAATGACAGGACTATATAAACGAGGTTTATTGTACAAAAAACTTGGAGGCTGTATCCACAAGATACTATGCAGAACTGCACAAAAAAAGGACAGGTCCTAACTCTGACCAGCACACCTCGCTTGTAAGTCCAAATATTCATTAAACAGGCAGGTCATTACACAAGGAGTATCTGTATATACTATGTAGCCTTAGAGTTCTGAAATGTAACAGGGACCCTCGTGAGGACAGGAGACAAGGATCACAGGGATTCTGATTAATTTATGACCTATTAAAATGAAAAGATGCCTTTTCCTGCATTTTCCCTTGCCAAAAATTTATGGTATGTGCCCTTCCCTTAACCCCATACTCTATACTGTAAAGACCAAGCACACCTATTGTGCCAGCTACTTGTAATTATCAGCTTGATTGGATGAAGAGACTCCTGGAGAGGGACAGGATGGGGGATGTGCTATGCTCATCAGTGGTTTAATCTGATGATGTTCATAGCTGGAGGTGTTGTTTGGAGGAGGTCCCAGGTGGAGGTGGGTCCCTGGAGGCCTGCCCTTGGAGGGTATATTTCCAGCTGGGACACTGCCCCTGTACCCTGCTTCCTGGCCACCATGAATGAGCAGCTTTGCTCTAACGTGCCCATTGGCCATGAGTTTTTGCTTTGGAGCCAGCCAACCATGGACTGAAACCTCTGAAACTGTGAGCAAAAATACACCTCTTGTCCTTTGACGGTGTTAGATCCTCCCAGCAGCCAGAAAGTTAATACACTGTGACAGCAGGAGCTAGGGCATCAGGGTGTCTCCAAGGGTATGAATAACTGCTAACTCATTTGATACTTATGACTCAGTGGAAAGTTACCTAGCCCACTCTGGCAACTTGATGAAAACTGGACCCTTTCCTTTGCTAGAGGGGATAGTCCTGTTGCTCTCTATCAGCACTATCTCCGACTTCCTCTTTATCTCCCTATGCCTGCATTAAAGCTTTTGCCAGTAATTTCATGCTATTGCATCTGTTTTAACTTCTGTTCTCACTGAAGCAAATCTCTGTATGCATCTTTAATCAGCTTTACTACTATTTTGTTGAGCATTTTTATGTTGATATAAGGGAAATTGTTATGCAATTTTTTTGTATCCTTTTGTAGTTCTAGAATCAGAAAAATTTTGACTTTACAGGAATTGGAAAGTGTCCCTCTTGTATATACTGGAAGATTTTGTGTAGAATTCATGCTATTTTCTAAAATGTTATTATGGTATTATTCACCACTAGTTCTGGTGAATTATTAGTATTGTTACTAGTAGTACTATTCACCAGTAAGTGTTATTACTGGTACTATTCACCAGTAGTTCTATCAGACTTGGTATTTTGTTTTGGGGAATATTTTAAACTACATCCTCAATTTTTTTGATACAGGACTGTTCATATTATCTCTTTCTTCTTCTTCTTCTTTCCTTTTTTTTTTTTTTGGTACTGGGAATCGAACTCAGGACTTGTGTTTGCCAGGCAAGTGCTTGTGCTGCTGAGCTATCTCCCTGGCCTTCTTTCTTCTTAAGTCAGCATTATTATTCACAGTTTTCTTGTTGTTGGTAATGTAGATCTTCTCTTAAAATTTTTTTGATCAAGCTGGGGATTTAGCTCAGCGGCACAGCGCCTGCCTGGCAAGCGCAACATCATGAGTTTGATTCCTGGTACCGGAAAAAACAAAACAAAACAAACAAACAAACAAAAAACCAAAATTTTTTTTGATCAATTAGAATTATCAACTATAACTGAGATCTTTTCAATTAATCAGTTTTCATTTTATTTTTATTGTTTTTCTGCTTTCAATATTATTGATTTAATTTTTTTTCTGGCAAAAATTTTCTGTTTCTATTTCTAAGAAAATTTAATTTCCTTTTCAACATGTCATCCAATGATTAGTTGCTTTCATAACTGCTGCAGAGAAGTCAGGTGTAAGTATAGTTGTTATGAGGCTTTTCTTGGACACTGTGTGCTCTCTCCCCAGCTGACCACTTTTGAACGTTTTGGTTTCAGTTTTCAGCACTTGTTTTTGAAGACAATGTCTTGCTGTTTAGCCCGGGCTGGCCTCTAATGCCTGATCCTCTTGCCCAAGCGCTGGAACTAGAGCTGTGCACACCATGGCCATCCCTTGGTTTTCAATACTCTTACTACTTAATGTGTGGATTTGATTTTCTTTCCAGTTTCTGTGTGATTTTGTGGCTTGACTCATTTCACTGATTATATAAAATTTTTAGCCTTATATTTTCAAATTTGTGTTTCTTCCATTTTTTTCCTCTTTCTAGAATGCTAAGTATGCGCAGATAGAGCATTTTATTGTGCTCTATCGGTCTGTTATGCTCTTCTGTATTATATAACTTCTTCCCTTTTCTTGCTTCTGCGTAAATCTTCCAGTTGCTAATCCTTTTCTCAAGGGCATGTAATTTTAATCTATTGGGGAATTCAACCTATTTACAGATGAGTTTCAGTCCCTTCCTTTATTTTTTCTTTTGTCTTTTTGAGAGCAGGTTTCACTATGTAGTTCAGCTGGCCTCGAACTCACTCTGTAGCCCAGTCTGGCGTTGAATTCACAGTGATCCTTCTGCCTCAGCCTCCCTAGTGCTAGGATGACAGGCATGCACCATCATGCCCCACAGTTTCAGTCTTCCTGAGGGCTTGTCCTTTCTTAGATTTTCCTGACTTCTAAGGTGTAGTGTACTCTTAGAAGTACTCATTGAAAACCTGGTCACATTTTTGGTAGGTTATAACTTCCAATTTAGTCTTCCAATTTAGTCGTTAGTTCTGTGGACATCCAAAAAGCTCTGCTTAATCTCTCACCCTTTGGTTATTTATTTACTTATTTATTTGTGGTACCAGGAATTGAACTCAGGACCTTGTGTTTGCCAGGTGGGTGCTGTGCCACTGAGCTATATCCCTGGTCCACCCTTTGGTTTTTATTTAATGTCTTTGCTTCTATTTACCCATCAGCTAATAATTATTTTCAGTTTTGACTGAAACTTGTATTTTGTATGATTATCGCAAATTACTTTTATGACAGTCTAACTATGCACTCTCTGGACTCTTTTTGTTTTGTTTTGTTTTTTTGTTTTTTGTTTTTCTTCCAGTACCAGGAATCGAACTCATGACCTTGCACTTGCCAGGCAGGCACTGTGCCACTGAGCTAAATCCCCAGCCCCTCTCTGGACTCTTTATGAGCCATTTTCTAGTGTCTGTTGTTTCTGTTGGATTTCTTTTGTGTTGCCTTGCCTTGTGGTATGCCTGGTTATTTTTAGATGAAGTGTCTTTATGTTTGAAAATTATTTTAAAAATCATGTGAGGAGGGCTGAGGAAATAGCTCAGTGGCACAGTGCTTGCCTGGCAAGTGCAAAGTTGTGAGTTCAATTCCCAGTACCAAAAAAAAAGAGCCCATGTGAGGATATGGTTGAGGTACTCTTTCTCCAAAGAGGATATTTTTTGTTTGCTTCTGAAAAGTTTATGGAATAAGTAGCAATTTGGGATAATATAGAGAGCCATTCCCAATCCTCCTCATGGCCCAAGAAGTTTATATTTGTAATCCCATGAAAAGTTATTGGAATTTTAGCGAGTTACTTCCAATCTACCGCTTCCAGGGCAACCCATGGCCAGAATAAAGACACTAAGGTATATTCATAGTTATGGGGAGCCAAAGAGTTCTAAGTCCAGCCATGATGATGGCTATCTGAAACCAAGGGCTATACCCAGAACTGAACCCAGATTTTATTCATTTGTGAAGAAGGCAGTGGCTGGAGGATGAGTGACTGTGAGAATGGCAGGAAATATGTAAGTGCCATGAGCTGGGCTAGGTAGGAGGCCTGAAATCACCTCTGCCATATGCAGAGAGAAGGATATGCAGAAAGAGTAATCTGCATAACACAATTGAAATAGTATCTAATGTTTTGATGTCGGTGCTTCAGCTCTGATGTGTAATCTTTGAAGCCCCAGGAAGTCATAGCCTCTATTCCCAAGGCTTGATTCCAGCTGATGGTGAGGAGCATTGCCTCACACATCCCACCTCATCCTGGCTCACTTGAGGGAGCAACAGGGGGTCGGGGAAACATGCCTGCCATCTCCAAAGATAACCACCAGCACCTCAGCTAGGCCAATATGTGTTGCTTAAAGTCAGCTGAAGGGATAAGGAAAAGTCCGAGCCAGCTTAGTACATATCAATACATGGAAATAGGGTCAGGCTCAGCCAAAATGGAGGCAACGGCTCCTCTTTTAAGGAGACTCACCTAGGTGATCCTCCATAGGATAACAACCTCAGTTCAGCAGAGGAGATAATTCTAAATTTGACTTTCATTCCTACAAGTGAATAACCTTCTGATTCATCTGTACTTATACTTTGAAGCCCTTTAGGATTCCAATGGAAAGCATAACAATCTGACATGCTTCCATCTCTTGGCAGGCCGTGGACATCTGTTTTTTATCCCTAGGCCTGCAAGTCTATGAAAAGGCCACTCAATCTCCTAGATACCCATTCTGGAGCTGTTAAGTGTCTCTAAATAAAAAGAGTTTCAAATTCCATGTTACCTCTGTGTTTATATCTCTTTATGCATCTTGGTCCCACAATTCTTAACTCTCTTTTGGCTCTTCATTTCAGGTATAAAACTTTAGATATTTATGTAGACAGGGTCTTACTATGTGTCTAGGATGGCTTTGAACTCACAGTCTTTCTCCCTCAGACTCCAGAATGCTGGCATAACAACATATACCACCATGCCTGGCTAAAACTTTTTAAAGATTCCATGTTTATAGATGTTTTCAGTAGGACAGTAACTCTATTAAATAGTCCTATGTTACTCAGTACCTTCATCTGCCATTTTCTTGGGTGTATTGTCATTTTTAAAAGTTTGCTCATTTCCTGAATTGTTTCTAATCTATTTTCTCTCTCTTTCATCATTGTCTCTTAAACTGCTTTATTACAAGGTTTTCCACAAGTGCCTGATAAGTCTTTTTCTTTTCCCCTAAAATTGTGTTTTAAAGACAAGACACTAAATGGTGATTGGAGGAGGTGAGAGCTGGGGAGAGAGGACTGGAGCAGAGGAAGCTGTTAGTGGACAGCCTGGATCAGGAATAACCTCACTATCTCCTGGGGGGGGAGTCATCAAAGTGTCAATGTATGTAGATTTGTTTTGTTGTTGTTTTGTTTTGTTTTTCTTCCGGTACCAGGGATCAAACTCACTACCTTGCGCTTGCCAGGCAGGCGCTTTGCCGCTGAGCTAAATCCCCAGCCCTGTAGATTATTTTCTTTTGTGCACTTGTACTCTTAGCTGCCAAGGTCCTAGTCAGTTTGATGACTTTTCACTTACTTCTTCAGTACTAAAGCCAATGCTTTGACATTTCCTTGAGTTGTTCTCTGAATTTAGGGTACAGCGTTCAGCTTGATTTCAGACGTCCATCTCTGTCCCACTGAGCTGTGATCAGAGAACCTGCTCATTTGTACATAGCGTTGTCCCTTTTGCTCTGAGGTGAGTGTATTTTTCAAAGAGGATATTGAATGAGAAGACATCATAAAGCACACTCCTACCTCTTGACTTGTCTCACTTAAATCACTTCTGGAAGTGCTACAATATTTATATTTCCATAGAATCTCACTTCTCTTGCCTTGGGTGAATGGGAAATAATCAAACTCTCTTGGACAGTCAGCTTCTTCTCCATAGGGATTTAAAAGTTTTCTGAAGTCCACCTGGGACACATTCAAGATTATAGGATATCCGTTTTGCTCAGGGATTGTTAGTAACTGGGATTGCTCAAAACAACATCATCTATTAGGTGTGCAGGAAGAATAACATCAAAATAGAATCGTCCTGCATTTTAGGTGGATTCTGTTAGTCCCAAATTTACATCAGGAAATCTGGCAGTAACCAAGATCCTTCTATTTCCTCATCATCCTTGCTATTATCTTGATGCAATTAAACAAGAGAGAATATACTTTATAGTTTGAGAAACTTTAGGTTGAGCTAGATCTGCTTACTAGCTATGTGACCTAGGGTGTGATATTCAAACTTGGAGGTTGTTTCTCCATTTGTATACAAGGGAAATAATAAGCAACAGTTTTCCTCAGGTTCTTCTGCCTTACATAATTCCAATGGCTTGAAGATATTTTCAAACTTTCCCCCAGTGGGCAGCCAGGTTACTTCCCAACTCCCATCTGTTGGAGAATGAAAATGTATCCAGCCAATCACCCTAGATCTCCATGACACGGAAGCTCTTTGGAATGATATCACTGGAATATCATCCATCCCAGAGGTGAAGTGGGTGGTCTGAGGGAATGACTAGAGGCATAGCATCTTGGAGAAAAGGTAAATTAAGAGCTAGACAGTTTGTCAAGTGTAAGAAGCTCAGTTGTGCACAGGTTGGACTGAAACTTGAAAAATCAATCATGAGTGAACTTTGAAGTGAGGTTAAGAGAAAGAATCTGGAGAAATTCCCAGAACCACTAGGTATGGCTCTTCTATTCCAGGCAGGGTGTGGATTGAGGATTTAAGATAGCCTGAGGGTTTTTATTTTCTCTATTTATTTTAGCATAAAATTCAGACTTTACAGGGAATAAAAAGTAAAAACCCATCTGCGCCCTCCCCTTTGAACCCTGGTTTTATGCATGTGCATATATACATAAAATACACTTTTTGATAATAAATGAGATCAGTCTGTGTATATAATTTTGAAAGATGCAATAGCATATTTTGAGGGATTTGGGGTATAGCTCAGTGACAGTGCACTTGCTTTCCATTTGATACCCCATGATTGCAAGTGTGTGTGTGTGTGTGTGTGTGTGTGTGTACACAGAGAGAGAGGTGTCTTTCTCTCTATATATATGTATGAGATTCACTCAGTGAATATTTCTTGTACACTATTTTAGATGGTAGAGCTGTGGGGAACAAAACAGAGGATTCCTTTTCTAAAGATCTTGTCATGTTGCTGCACATAGATTCATGTCATTAAAAAAAAGTGACAGTCTATTCTATAGTGTGAGAGATGTCTATTTTGTCTGAGTCTTGCCTTTTTATTTTTAAATATTCTCTGTCAAATAGTTTAACTTTGATCAAGTTCAATTTATCATTTTTAAATTTATTATTAGTGCTCTTTTGTGTCTTAACTAAAAAAAGCCTTTGACAGCCTACAATTTGTTTCCTTTTAGTAAAGTAATGTTTAGCCTTCAAGTTATAGAAGTCTGTTGTAATGATCTCTTTTTAAGTTATATTAATCCTTTATTAACATGGAGCCTGATTTGACTCAGAGACTAATCTAGCACTGGGCAGTCACAGGACTTTTGCTTGAACTAGCGTGTGAGAAGCTCTTTACCTTTGTGTGTGTGTGTGTGTGTGAGTGTGTGTGTATGTGTGTGTGTGTGTGTGTTGGGGGTGTTGTGAGATAAAAGCCTAGAATTGCCAGTTTTTGCATTAGCCCGTTCTTCATTACTATAACAAAATAATGGAGACAGGCTAACTTCATAAATAAAAGAGATTTATGTAGCTCACAGTTTTGGAAGCTAAAATTCCAGGCAACATGGCTAAGCCTCTGGCAGTGCCCCCAATCCCAGCCATATTACCTTATGGCAGCTGGTGGGCGCAAGTGTGTGAGGAAGAGATGAGATCTCTGAACAGGAAGCCAGAGAGTGTGGGGGTTCCACAATCCCTTTCCAGGACCTGCTCCCAATGACCCGTGACTTCTCACTAAGCCCCAACTCTAAAAAGTCCCATGGTACCTCCTAATACTGCCACTCTGGGGTCTTATCTCCCAACTCATAAATGCTGGGGAATGAAACACATTCCAGCCATAACATTCATCTTTGCTGCCTGACAAGGAAGCTGATATAGGGGAAGTTTGGGTTACAAGATTTTTAAAAAACGCAGGTTCCTGACAATATTGTTTGAACACCTGGATCTAACTGCACCTGAAGTCATATATCCTTGCACCGTTCACTTACAGAAACCAAGAAATCCTTACTTTGGCTTTAGACATTTTGAACTATATTTGTTTCAACTGCAACTTGCTTTGCCTGCCTTACAGACTAGCCACCAAGCAAGAGAATAGTGATGGTGCAGGTAAAGCAAAGACAGGCTGACTGGGGCTGGTATTTTTGATCTCTAGTTTTCAAAGCTGATAATTTTCCAGTTAGGTCTTATTTTCAGGGAAAATGAGAGCCAGGAGGAGGGGACTGTTTTGTTGGACACTTCACTGAAGGCCTGGGGACTACTGCTCTGGGGCGAAGGAGTGGCCAGGAATGATAGTGGGCTGTGTGTGTGAGGG
This sequence comes from Chinchilla lanigera, assembly GCF_000276665.1. Taxonomy (NCBI): domain Eukaryota; kingdom Metazoa; phylum Chordata; class Mammalia; order Rodentia; family Chinchillidae; genus Chinchilla; species Chinchilla lanigera. The sequence continues at coordinate 28,035,290 of NW_004955414.1, read as the reverse complement.
GAGCAGAGGCATGATCATGTTGCCCTGCCTGGGTGCTCTTGAGCTGGCTGTCCTCAAGCCCTGCAATGGCCATGAACATATGGGGTCATGCCTTCAGCCCTGTCTGCATATCTTCTCTCTTTGCTCATGTACCATGTCATAGTCCTCTGCAAAGGTGACCTTTAGACTCTGTCTTCATCAGTTTGACTGTTATAACAAGGTACCATAAAGTGAGCGGTTTATAGACAATAGACCTTTACTTCTCACAGTTGTGGAGGTTCAAGTCTCAGGCAAGGGTTGGGCTTCGTGGGGGTCCTCATATGTTACAGACAAGTGTTGTCTTTTAGTATCCTTATATGGCAGAAGGACGCAGAGAGAGCCCTCTGGGGTTCTTTTTTTTTTTGGTCTTTTTGAGACAGGGTCTCGCTATGCAGTTCAGGCTGGCCTTGAGCTCCCTTTGTAGCTGAGGCTGGTCTCGAACTCACAACAATCCTCCTGCCTCAGCCTTGCAAGTGCTGGGATTACAGGCGTGTGCCACCACGCTTGGCTTGGGGTTCCTTTTACAAGGGCACAAATCCCACTCATGAGGACTTCATCCTCATGACATAATCACCTCCCCCAAACCACACCTCCTAAATATGACACATTAGGATTTCAACATGCAAATTTTGGAGAGCTACAACATTTCAGATCCTGAAACATGATCAGCAAGGAACTTTGAATATAAATCATTATTTGAGTAACTATAAAGTTCTCAAAACAAAAACCTGTGACAAGTACATGATTATCATCAAGGTTCATTTGGAACATAAGACAGTGTCCTGCAGATAGAAGTGGGCTTCAGAGTAAACTCTGGAGACAGAAAGATCTCAGCACCTGTGCTAGATTAAAAACCTCGAAGTTATTTCTCATGCCTCAGTTTTTAATATAAAATGGAGATAACAAACCCTCCTTTCATATAATCACTGTGAGATTTAAATGCTATGATTTTTGGCAGCATGACACTTGAAGAAGAGCCAAAGAATGGTAGCAGACGCTGTTTTCATGAGCCTTTGTTTATTCATTGAGACACGGCCAAGCTCTAGCTGGGGCGTTTCAGAACAGTCTCAAGTCACTGTTTGTTTGTTTGTTTGTTTATTTGTTTGTTGTTTTGAGACAGGGTCTCCGTATGTAGCCAGGCTGGCCTCAAACTCACCATCGCATTTGTTCCTTCCACTACTACACCTTCTGACTGTTGACAGAGCTGTCAAGAAAGGCCCAGGCTAGGGGCTCAGCCAAAGAGAGTGTGAAGATAACACGATACTCCATAATTCTTTTTCTTTGGGTGCTGGACGATTTTCCTTCCTCAAACATTGTTCCAACGTTGGTCTATGTAGAACGGAAAGCCTCAGGGGCGCTGATCTGTCAAGACTTCGGACCCCACCTGCCATGTCCACGGAGCCTTCAGGTCCCTCATTTCCGGCCTGGGCTCCCCCTAGTGGTAGCTGCGGACACACACCAGTGCCAACGGGGCCAGCAGGCTTTAGCGCCGGAGGAGAGGGGTCAGAACATGCGGTGCCCCGGCAAAATAAACACTTCACAGGATGTCTTCAGTTCCTGATGCAACCCTCCTCCGGGCGGGCAGCACTCACGCGGTTTCCACTCTGGGGATTTCAAGGCCGGAGGATAAATAGCTGTGGAGAAGAAGCTGAGGGCTTCCAGGAGGAAGGACACAAGGAGGCTGGAGCCTTTTAGGATCCCCTTGGTCTGACAGCTCGCTCACTTTTCTCTGGGCTGGGGTTATAGTGCCATGGTGCTTAGCCAACTTGGCAGAGGGAACATTCTCTCCAATCTGTCCCTGGCTCTGGGGCACCGGGCCTGCTCTGGGCAGCCTGTACCTGATTCGGGTCACGCACTCAGCCTACACCAGCCTCTCAGCTCAGTCTTTAATGGACTCTGTGCAGGCCGCTGCATAGAGCTGGTGCACCCTGACAGCGTGATTCTTTCCCCATCCTTGCCTTAGGGAGGAGGAGACTCGGATTCAGAGATCCTGCCTCTCCTGCCAAGGTTCACAGCACATGGTATGGAAAAGTTGGCATTGAAGCTCTCCCCGTCTCAGAACTTCAAAGGCTGTCTTCTTTCCACTAGGCTACACTACACCAAACAGTAATTATCTGTTACCTTCAGTTCAGTCTTAGAACTGAAGGGAAAACTTGTAATCTCAGCAGAAGGGAAAAGCCTTATTATCCACAGTTCTGCTTATATCTCTTTTCCCTGCTTCTCGCCTATCTCTTCTCCCTTTTTATGGTTTGCCTTACACGCCTTCCTATTATCTGAGAACCATTGCCAAGCCACAATTTCCTGTGTTTTTTTCTTATTATCCAGGGAAGAAAGTACTTTAGTGTCTGCTGGACTGATCAGTAATTACTTCTGGCCTGTTTGGGTCCCCAGGGTTGTTACCCATCTCCAAGAAATCCCACAACTTGCTGGTTCTTTCCTCTCTTTGATGGAAGCTGCATAGAGAGAAGTAAGATTTTTGGAGCTCTATTAAGTATCATGTATACTTAATATATATACATTCTAGAGCTGTCACCATTTAGATCTAAAAGTTTCCCCCTCAGTGAGCCTCATGTGTTCAGAGGCTGGGCTTTTGGAAGGTGATTAGATTGGGAGGGTCCGATACTCATCAGAAGATTTATCCACTCATGAGTTCATAGCTTAATGTGCTGATAGCAGGCGGGGCCTAGTTGGACATACTGGCAAGGGTATCTCCTGGCACCCGCCTGTTTCCCTGTCTTGAGCCCTCTCCTCTTCTCCCTCTGGCCACTGTGACTGAACAGCTTTCTCTTGCAAAGCTGCTCTGCCATGATGTTTGTGGTGACTGTGGACTGGACTGAGAGCACCGGAACTGTGAGCCAAAATAAACCTTCCCTCCTTTAAGTTTGGAGTGTTGGGTGTTTTGTTCCAGCAACAGGAAAGCTGACCAATACAATATACATTGTATTATTTATCAAATATTTATAAATTTACTCCTCACCATAGTCATTTGATGAAGGCAAATTCTTAGGACAGAAAATTGAGATTTGAGAGAGGAAGTAATCTGACCAAGGTCACATTCCTGGCACATAGGAACTGAAATTTGAACCCAGTTTGTCTATCATTTATTTCCTGCCTTATGCCTATCTCTCTATTATCTATTTATCTATCTATCTATCTATCTATCTATCTACCTATCTATCTAATCTGTCTGAGACAGGGTCTCCCTATGGAGTTCAGGCTGGTCTTGAACCCCAGTATGGAGCCCAGGCTGGCCTTGAACTCACTGCAATCTTCATGCCTCAGCTTCCTAAGTGATGGAATTACAGGCATGCACTACCACACTTGGCTCTTTTCTTGTTTAAAAAAGTTTTATTTTTCTTTTCATGTCAGTTGTAGCTAGATAATATTTATTGACAATAAAAGGCAGCCATATTAATAATACCATTTTAGACCCTTGTAGCTAACAACACAACTAAAATATGAAACCTTTCCATTATCCTAAAAAGTTCCCTTCTGCCTCTCTGGTCACTTCCACACAAACCTACCATCCCTGGCCCAAGTAACCACTGACCTGCTGTCTGCTACTATAGGTTAGATTTGGCTTTTCTAGGACTTCACATAAATGAGATAACACAACATGTATACTTTGGTTCTGGCTCTTTTGCTCAGTATACACTCTTGAAATTTAACCCTGTCTTTGCATGTAAATATGGTGGTATGTTTGCTTTTTATTACTGAGTAGTATTCTATTGTGTCCACATGCAACAGTTTTGTTTTTTTCATTGTTCCTCTTGATAGACCTTGGTTTCAAGTTTTAAACTATTATGAAAAATGCTGCTATGAGCCTTTGTGTTAATTAACTCATTTAGACATATGCTTTTTGTCTGTCTCTTAAGTATGTTAATTTTCTATGGATGGGATTTCTGGATTATATGCAGAGTATGTAACAGTTTAAGAAATTGCCCCACTATTTTTCCAAGTGGTGTGATTCTGCATTCTTCCCAGCATTGTTTCAATTGTTCTACATCTTCGACAACTCTTGTTATTACTATCAGGGATTTAAATTTCAGCCTTCACACAGACATTTGGTTCATGTGCAATGCTAGCTCATGATTTTAATTTACACTTCCCTGAATATTAGCTGTGTGGAGCATAGTGTCCAGGTATATATTAGCTACTTGGAAATCAAAGTAATTTAAAATTGGCTAACTGAAAACTATTTATTGACTACATGAAATCACACATATATCTGCTTTCTGTAAAGTGGCTGTTTTGCTCATTTAAAAAATGGCATAAAAAACCAGAATGAGTTCTTTGTATATTCTGGATAAAAATTCCTTGTTAGATGTGTGTGTTTATCCTATATACATATATGCACTAAGGTAAGAATGAATATACACCTATGTGTTTTATATAAATGCATGTGCATATGAAACTTGCCTTTTTGTGTTGAAGAATGATGTCTTTCAAAAATCAGGAACATCTAGTTTGTTTGTTTGTTTGTTTTGTCTTCTTGAGACAGGGTCTCACTATGCAGTTCAGGTTGGCCTTAAGCTCTCTTTGTAGCCCAGTCTGGTCTCCAACTCAAAGTGATTCTCCTGCCTCAGCCTCCCAAGTGCTGGGATTACAGATGTGCACCACCACACCCAGCATGAGTTTCTAGTTTTGAGTAAATTCAATTTATTAATTTTGTTCCTTTGTGCTTAGTACTTTTTTTGTCTTTGCCATCACAGACATGTCTGATGATACAAGTTTGTAAATATTTTCTCATATGTTGAGAAGTTTAATAGTTCGTCTCTTGGTTATATCTTTGGTAATTTTGGAGTTGATCTTTGTGTACATTTGAAGTAAGAGTTGAGGTTGTACTTTCCCAATAGATATGCAGTTGTTTTAGGATTATTTATTGAAAAGACCATTCTTACCTTCTTGCGATTCCTTGGCAATGTTTTTAGAAATTAATTGACTATATGTAAGTCTATTTCTGGACTGTTGATTCCTTTCCTTTGGTTTATAGGTCACATTCCTGGGACATAGGAATTGAAAGCTTTTTTTTTTCCAGTACTAGGAATTGAACTCATGACCTCACTCTTGCCAGGCAGGAGCTGTGCCACTGAGCTAAATCTCCAACCCCGAAAGCTTTTTATAATGGCACACTCTTTTGACCTTTGTAGCTTGATAATAAATCTTGAAATAAGGTAGTACAAGTCCTCTAAATTAGTTATTTTCAACTTATTTTAGCTACTATGTCCTTTGTTAATTTTAGAATATGATTATCAATATCTAAAAATAACCTGAGAGTTTGAAAAGGATTGAAGTAAAGATATAATTAATTTGGGGAAAATTGATATATGACGATACTGAGTTTTCCAGTCTCTGAATATGATATCTATTTGTTTAGAGTTTCTGTAATTTCTTTCTGAAATATTTTTGCACTTTCCATTTTTCAAGTCTTATATGATTGTATTAAATTTATGCCTAAAGAGTTCTTCTTCTTTGGTAATCTAATATATGGTATTTTAGTTCCTTTTTCAAATGTTGCTAATATATAAAGATGTGATTGATTTTTGTATGTCTATCTTGTGTCTTGCAATCATGTTCATCTTGCTTATTTGTTCTAGTAGGAAGACTCTTGAGGGTTGTCTAGGTGTGGAATCATGTTGTCTGTGATTAGATATAGCTTCACTTCCCTCCAATCTGTATGCCCTTGTATTTTTCTTTTTCCTTTTTGTGTTGTGACTTACAGTATATTTCCTTCTTCCAAATTTTTTGGGGAAAAATTCAGTCTTTCACATTATTACGTTAGCTGAAGTGTTTTGTTTTTTTTTTCTTTTTGTTGGTAGATACTGAAGAACTTCTCTTCTATTCCACATTTGCTGTGAGTTGTAAATCAAGAGTGGACGTTAAAGATTATCAAACACTTTCCTTGCCTCTATTGAAATGCACCATATCCTATCTGGTTAATATGATAAATTAATCTATCACATTAACAGTAAAGTATGATATAAAGCCACATTTGCATTTCAGAAGTATTTTTAAAATTTACTTGATTATGATTTACTCTCCTTTAAAAATATTCTGGGTGAGATTTCCTAGTTGTTTTTGAAGGATTTGTGTCTATGTTCATAAAGGACAGGGTCTGTAGTTTTCTTATGATGTCTTTGCAGGCTTTGTTAGCTGGGAACACTAACTTCATCTTTTATTTTCTGAAAAAAAAAAATGTGTGTAGGATTTGTTTCTTCTGGAAATTTTGAATATTGAGTGTAAAATTCACACAGGAAGTCATCTCATTACCTAAATTTCTTTGTGTGAAGGTGTTTAATTACAAATTCAGGTTCTTTAATAACACATAGTTCTAGTCAGGTTTATTTTCTCTCTCCTCTCTTTTGTCTGTTTGTTCATTCCTTTTGTGATATACTGGGGATTGGACCCAGGGCCTCTCACTCGTGAGCTGTGTCTCTAGCCCTTTGTATTTTGAGATAGGGTCTCACTGAATTGCCCAGGCTGGGCACGAACTTGCCACCCTCCTAGCTCAGCCATCTCCCAGAGTGCTGGGATTATAGGTCTCCAACACTGCCTGGCTTTCTATTACTTCTTGAGGTAGTTTTAAGTTATATTTTTTAAGAGATCTTTAAAAAGTTTTCAAAAGTTGTTGGCATTCTTTTGTTCATATTTCCTTGTTATCGTTTAAATATCTGAAGTGACTGTAGTGATGTTCTCTCTTTCATTTCTGATATCAGCAATTTGCACTTACTGTTTTTGAGAAGTCTAGCTGGTCATTTGGTCATTGGTCTTTTTAGAGAGAGGAAGCTTTTGCTCTCATTGATGCTTGCTCTTCTTTATTTGCTCTTTAAAATTTGTTTTCTGCTCTTCTTTCCTTCTACACATTTTGGATATAATTTATACTCCTTTTTCTTTCTTTTTTATCAAGTCAGTCTTTTTATTGTTTAAAAAAAATCCACACAAAGGAACATATCCTATAGTCAGTGCACAAGTGAAAGGGTGGAAAACAAAATTCTCCCAAGCGTTCTCACTACAACCTTCCTTTGTCATCTCTAATCTCTGATAAAAGGATAGAAATGCAGTGTTGAACTATTTCAACTTTACAGTGCTGTTAGGAAATCAGCAGTATCCTAACTGCCCCAAGTAAAAAACCAACTCGTCTAGGGCAAAACAATAACTTTGAAATAGACAATCAGGTCTTTGCTGGGGTCCGGGTCCGTGGTGTGAGCAGTAAGCTCTGTCTACTGGGCATCAGTGAAGGCTGCCCATCAGGCACATAGATTGTGCAGTGCTAGCTTCAGCTCGTTAGAAAGCAGGCTGCTTCGCTCAAGTTGTCTGCAGCAGAACAGAGAGGAGGGAAAACAAGAGGAGAGGAGAAAGAGGAAGATAAAGAGAAAAAGGAAAGGTTAGTAGAGTACCAGAAGTAAATCTGAGACTTTCAACTAGCTGGTATACATAGCATGCCTCCATAAGGCAGGGTGAATGTAAGGGCTCAGACAGAGGGCAGTAAGAGCTAATTGGTGGAAATACCAACAGAGGAATAAAATAAGAAATTTAGTCTGCTATGCTGATAGGATAACATTTGGAGGAGGAAAAACCGCCTCCTTTCACAGTATTTATTTCCTGGGCTAAGAAACTGAGACGTAAAGCAGGCCAAAGCGGGGATACAGTGGCTTAGAAGAAATCCACTCACAATTAGGTTTGGAAAGAAACTCAGTTGAACTTCTTTCTGTAAAAGCATTCACATGAACATTATTATGCTCAGGACATTGGGATAAACATCTTCACCTACTAAGTGCTACTTGCTCTTTTCTTTCTTCCCTTTCTTCCTTTTTTTTTTTTTTTTTGAGACAGCATCTTGCTGTGCAGTTCAGGCTGATCTCGACCTTGCAGCAATCCTTGTGCCTCAGCCTTCCAAGTGCTGGGACTTCAGGTATGTGCCACCATGCCCAGCTAAATGCTACACTTTCAAAGACCCCCACATCTGTGAGAGGGTCAGCAGCGTGCCCAGTCCAAAGGAGGATCGATTGCTGGCACAAGCCAACCAAGGCTCTCCTGGGTTCCCCAGCCTCCTTTGCAGGTAAGGGTGATCATATGACCTAGTCTGGCCAATGAGGGGGGACAGTATGCTGGGAGGTTGGGGGAAAATATTAGCTTTCCTTCTTACCCTAAATATGGCTGTGGTAACTAGAGCTGCATGTTTCAACCAGAAGAGAAAAGGCTAAGAGAATCAAAAAAATCATGGCTGGACCTATCAGGTGATACAAATAAACCCTGCATTTATTTAAGCTACTGTTAAGCTTTTTCTTATATCCCAAAGCATTCCTGATACAAGTAGTTTAGTGCTGTAGTCCACTGGCTTTATCTGGGTTTTCTGCTTGGATGTATTCCTTTTTCTAGATTCTCCCCACCCCCCATCTGTTTGATTCAGTAGTAAGCGTTGAATGAGATTTTGCACTGAGCTACATTCCCAGCACTTTAAAAAATTTTTGAGACAGGGTTTTATGAAGTCACTAAGTTGCTCAGGCTGGGCTCAAACTCGCAGTTATCCTGCCTCAGCCTCCCAGAATGCTGGGCTTACAGGTCTCTGCCACCATACCTAGTTCTTTTTCTAGATTCTTAAATTGGAAACTTAGGTCATTGACCTCCTTCTCAGCTCCGTGATTCAGTTTGCACTTTGCCTTGTTGATCTTCCCTAGCTGGTGTTATGTTAAATGTTTTCCTTGTTATTCATTCTTTTATTTTTTTGGAGCATGTCTTGTTTTCTCTAATATAATCTGTTTGGATGATTGAAACAAAACCATGCCTTATCCTTTTTTTTCATGCTATACAAATATTAATGGTGTGTTCTGTAGGTTCTAGGTGGCTTAGTAAATGGTCAAAATAACAAACAATATTTTAGTTTGCAAATATGAGGGGTGTGTGTAAGAAAGTAAATCACAGAGAATTTGTGTAGAGTTGAGTGTAACATTTCCAACTGATCATCAAATGTCAGCTTAGTATCTCCTGTTGGAAGGAGTCTCTATGGGTAGACACTCATTCTATTTTTCACTATCATTTATTCAGTTTTCCTTATCTTTTATGTACTCCTGTTGGCGCACTTGTGTGGCATCATATTTTTAAAAGTTTGTAGTGATCCACGCAATCCCACATTTATAGCAGCACAATTCATAACAGCTAAATCTTGGAAGGAGCCTATATGTCTGTCAACAGATGAATGGATAAAGAACATGTAGTATTTACACACAATGGAGTACTATGCTGCTGTAAAGAAGGATAAACTTGAGTTATTTGTAGAAATATGGATGCACCTTCAGACCATAATATTTTTTTAGGCCATAATATTAAGTGAAATAAAACAAGCACACATGCTTAAGTATCACGTGATTTCTCTTATATGAGAAACCCAAGGTATAGAGAGCAAAATAAAAGATAGACAATAAGAAGCAGAGAGATACATGTTTCTTAAATGGTCAGGAGATCAAGAGGGAGGGAGAAGGAGTGAGAGAAGGGAAAGGGGATGAGTAAAGGAATTAAAATGTGTTGTATACATGTAGCGATTCCTGAGGGGGATGTAAACACATGCTGTAAACATGTACTAATAAAGAAAATAAAAAGTAGTTTGTGGGTCCATGTGCTTTTGCTTGTCTTAATTTTTCGACAGAAGGGACATTCTCATGTTCCTTGTGCCCGGCGCAATGCCTGGCCTACAGAAATCAATCAATAAATGTTCGCTGGGTGAATGAGAGAGAGAACAAAGGGCTTTCTCTGCCTCGGAAGTCCGGCGAAACACTGAGAACATATGGAACCGTCCGTGCTCTGTTGTGCTCCATTTCAGAGAATAAACATGCGGGCCCATTGTGCTTTTTAGACTGCATTTTAAGCAGTCAATGTTCAGCATGTGTCATAAGTTACTGCACTTACTCAGAGTAGCGTCGGGAATCGATCAATGCCTAGGACCCAACAGCAAGCAGATAACAGCACCCCTCGTCGTTCACCCTTTCCTTTGTTGTGAGAGAAAATAACTGGCTAAGGCCAAGCTCACCTTTCCTGTCTTTGTCCTCAGAGCCGAGGGCTGCTGCCCGGAGACAGGGCTGCAGCTCCACTGTTTCACAGACGCTGGATTCAGAGCTCTTACATAATAGAAACGGTCCCTAAACTCCAGCCAGATCGATTTGTTCCCCTCCCCAGGGCTATTATCACAGTGCCCTTGCCAGAGCTCTCAACAAGTCTCCGTAATCTTTTACATGCGCAGTTCTCTGCGGAGTTTTCTGAGCACTTTCCTACCCATTATCTTTTCTAATCGGTGCAACAGCTGCTGTATATTCCAGAGGGCACTGAATAGAGGAAAGAGATCCAGCTCTTCCCAGACTGCACTGGTTTAGTTCTTGCTCTGCCCTCTACTGGGGTGTGGAAGTGGGCAAATATCTTCCTCTCAAGGAGCCTCAGTCTCCCCATTTGTGCAATGGGAATAACGGTGCTGACCTGCAGAGCGTCTTCAAGGTATAACCATCGGCATAGTGTTTCTTCCATGGCAGGTGCTTGATATGTGGTAGGCAACATTGTTATTAAGTTCTATTAAGGTTGTAATTATTATGGGTTCCTGCAGCAATTCAGGGAAAATTAAATGAGGCCTGATCATGCAGCAGATTATGTAACAGTGTGTTATGTTAGTACTCAATTGCCTTTCTGCACAGCTATTCTGAAAGTAAGGCCAGAAGGAAGTTAAACAACACAGAAAGAACAATACAATAAAATCTTAAATGAAACAAAGGCAAGCTGTGTAATTTAAATGTTGCTGGGCAGTGACTTTACCCATGCTGGAATTGGTAGAGACACTGCTTCAAATAATTGTTTTGGACAATTTGGTATGAATTTATTCCTATGATTATACTTTCACCAAAATTGAGCTGGCAGCTCTGCTACGTTGTGTTAGATTCAAAGCTTAGAGAGAGAAATGAATGAGTCAGTACTGAGCCAATCTTTGTTCATCCACAGAAGACTTGAATGATAGGACAGCTTTTCCTCTGATGGTGTCAGTGTTAACTCTCAAAGATGGGAGCAAGCCAGGCGTAGTGGTGCCTGCCTGTAATTCCAGCGCTCAGGCTGAGGCAGGGGGTTGTGAATTCCAGGCAAGTCTGGGCTACACAGAAAGTTCAAGATCAACCTGAACTACACAGCAAGGCCTTGTCTCTAAAAAAGCTGGTGAAATTCGATTACTGAGGCGGGCCAAGTGCTTTCTGTTTAGACAGCATGGAGCATCCATGCTGTGTGGTTGATAAACGGAAGAAGCTTGAATAGGTTGGCTCATTGCTTGTGCTTACTTAACTTAAAATGTGTAAATACTAGTTCACGTAACTAAAATATAAACATCAGTGCTTGATAGGCACTTTGGAGATTTTCAAGGGATCAACACAATACTCTTTCCCACCTTCCCCATTAGACTTAATATGAAAATGTCATTTTAATTCAAATAAAACTATATGGAAAATGCAGATGCTTAGAAATGAAGGGCTTCCTAATCCAGAATTCCAGCATTATACTCCGGAGGCCCAGGCAGAAATGAAAACGGAGGTGGGGGTTGCGTTTGCTCCCCGGAGCCTAGTGTGAGACCAGCAAGCAGCCCAGCATGCCTTCCTGCTCTAGGAAGGCAGAGCAAAGAATGGCTCAAGCATGTCTGATTTCTTTTTTCCAACTAGCCAGTAGGACAAGTGACTCTCCCCAGGGAAAATAGCAGGCATCAGGAGGCTAAGAGTTCCACTGTAGTGGAGACCCTTCATTCTGCATGGGAACACAAAGCCCAAGGGCACCAATGCCTTGAACACCTAAAGTAACAAGCTCTGGAAGTTAAATATGAGGCACAGAGTCTGGCCATAGTAAGCAGGTGCCGGCAGCACATTTTCAGGGCCCTATATATCATTCAGCATCATCCCATTACCTGTGAACCGTGCTCTAAGTTCAAACTCTAGATGCTAAAGAAAAGGCCACATGCTTGGGAGTAATTTCTTCCAGTGGTTCTGTTGATAAAGATACCTACCCTGGATGATGTTCTTTAGAAATCATAGACCCCACTTTTGGCAAGCAGGGCTTTAAGATGATTTGAAATACCAACAAATGTTAGCTACATCCCTTTTGCATTTGGGGATTATTTTTTGAGCTTGATGGGAATGGTCCTGTCCTTTCATTTCCATAAATTTCACTTCGTTCATATTTAGAAGCTGAAATTCTTGGGATGTATGTTGCATTATATCCTGAAATTAGTAGCTATCCATGAAAGAACACTGGCAGGAGGGGTAGGTTTCTGAGGACAGTGTGGTGAGTGGAGATGGGTAGTAATAAAGGAAGAGGCAGGAGGAGAGGATGTGGCCTGTGATGCCCCATCTGGAATAAGAGCTTAAAAGTGCATCTGACCCAAAAGTCAGCAAGACAGTCCACCTCAGTCCTGCTCAGTCAAGCAGGAGGATTCTCTGCCCAGCTAGGCCTAGGCCAGGGGTGGCCAACCTGTAGCACATGTGCGATAGCCAGCTGCGTGTTATCATTGAAAGCTCTAAAAGGTTCGCCATCTCTGACCTGGGCCACACCCCTCCACTCCTACTCTAAGTCTAGATTTTTATTTTATTTTATTTTATTTTATTTTATTTTTTTGGTTTTTCTCCGGTACTGGGAACCGAACTCATGACCTTGCACTTGCCAGGCAGGCGCGTTGCCACTGAGCTAAACCCCCAGCCCCTAAGTCTAGATTTTTAAAGAATATTTCAGCACCCACAGAAGCAGGAAGAGAAACCAAGCAAATCCCATGGCCTCTACGTGCTGGCATAAATGGGTTCTATTCAGGGATAAGTCAACAGCTTGAAAAAAGAACAAGTGCCCTATAAAGATTACTACAGCAAAAGGGAAATGGAAAATTGTGTTCTAGGCTCCAAAGAAAATCATAATCTTAAAAAGTACTAAAAGTCGGGAAATCATTTGGAAGACGTTTGCTTGTTTTCAATAGGATGAAGAAGTCGCTGTCTGCTTGACAGAGGATGAGTGAGCCTTAGACAGAGATGGCAAGAGATGAAAAAGGAGCCCTAAAGCTGACTCCAAGAGCAAGACTAGTATTAATGTCAATGCGGGATGAGGTTTTATGAAACAGAATTGTTCCTGAAGAGAAGATCAGAGCAAAGCAAAAATGAATACTTAACTTTTAATAAAGAAACTATTCTTCTGTGGCACAAAAGGCCAGTGTTTGCAGATTAATATGGTTTGGTATGTTCCAGGTAGTAATATTCATGCCAGGTGATAGTTTTAAAATTTTAAGGAAAACAAAAGCATTTTTAAAGAATCCATGTTTGAAAAAACACCAGAATAAAAGCAACAATAGCAGATTATAAGGGAACAAAAGTCAGATTTCTCCTTGGCAACACTGACTAAGAAAATAAGGCCAAGTCTGCATAGCTTTGAAGTAAAAAAAAAAAAAAAAGAATCAAAAATTGATCAGAGAAGTGAGAGAAAAATCTAAATTGAAGAATCACACATTGAAATTCAGTAGACTAAATACTGTAGACAGGTGAGCATGTGAACATAAAAACAGGTCAGAAAACAAGCTAGATATTTCAAATGGGGAATTTAATACAGGGTATTTACTATTTACAGAATGGTCTTCAATTTTACATGCAAATAAGCTAGGATTATTTCCTTTTATTTTATTTTGGTGTTGGGAGCCAAACCCAGGGCTTTTCAAATGCTGGGCCAGCACTCTACCTCTGAGCTACAGCCCACCTGCTCAGGACCTTTTTAAAGTACAGAGTCAAAGTCAGTAGGTTTGTTGTGGGGTCTGAGATTGAGCATTTTTAAAGATGCTCTGGATCTAGCCAGTGCCGCTGATTCCTGAGCTGCTTTTTGAATAGTCAGCAAAGAGGGGAAGGTGGGGGAACCAGAGAATAGCAAGAGCAGGAAGCCACAACTTTCCTTCAGGCTGAAGAAACACAGGGAGAAGACTTCAGTTTCATTCAGTGGTAGCTTGCAAAATGGCCAGGACTTCCACACGGAGGCTGGGACTGAGGAGGAAGCGGTTGCCTGGCAAGATCTGAAATTCCAGAGGAGAAACAGCTACTCCCAGAGACCCAGGGGGAGAGATAGAGTGCTGGGGGTTTAATGCCCTGGCTTCTTTCCTCCTCCTAACCTCTGATCTTCAGCAAGGTCACCCCATTACTGCAGCTGAAACTGCCTTCTCCCATATACTGTGTGCCCTCACTGATCCCAACTTCTGGAAGATCACAAGTTTGAGTCCTGGCTGGGCAGCTTACTGAGACCCTGTCATTGAGTAAAAATGGAAAGAGGCTGGGGATGTAGCCCTGGGTTCAATCCCCAGAACCACACACATATATGCACACAAACTGTGATTTTTTAAAAAATTTATTTTAAAAATAAAAGAAGGAGTGTGTTTGTGGTTGTGTCTGTTTCTTCCAGTCTATTCCATTGATCCTCTGGTCTGTTTTTTAGCCAGTACCAGGTTGATTTTATGACA